>NW_026596034.1:35107276-35143999 GCF_907164565.1 Psammomys obesus | reverse complement strand
ACACACACACAGAGACACATACAACATATACACACAGACATACACATACATATGCACACATGTACACACAGACACACAGAGACACACCCACACACAGACATATACACATAAATACATTATACATTTCTATACACAAAAACATATATACTTGGACACACACATGCATAGACCCATACACCCAGACACATACACAAAACATACACATCATACTATAAATCAATAAACTTCAAAAAAAGAGAAAGAGATCGTGGCACAAACACAAGTAGAGGGGACAGGCATGGGAGGGCACGGGGACAGACTACCACCTGCCAGCCAGGGGAGGCCTCTGGAGGAGCCAGCCCTACCCACAGCTCCCAGTCTCTGGCACTGTGGCTGCCATGTGAACACTGGAGCTGCTACACACCAGGTAATCCAGGAGCAAGAAGAGGTGGGATGTTTCAGGAGTTCCTGGGCAGGTTAAGGAACAAGAGGGAGGGGGGAAGACTAGAACCCGTGGGGCCTGGTGCTTGCTGTCAAAGCAGTAAGCTACAAGCTGGAGCATGGCCCACAGTGATGTGTCCAGCATCCCAGCCTGGGGGGACCATTCACCATCCACTGCCCACACATCTGTATCAAAACTAGAGTCAGGGCCAGGTGTGCCAGCACGCTCCTGTATTCCAAGGCTGAGGCCAGAAGATCACAAGGTCAAGGCCAGCCTGGAGTACATGGTCAGCTCCAGCCCAACCTACACAACTTGGCAAGACCTTGTGTCAAATAACAACAACAACAACAATAAAAATAATGGCTGGAGAGATGGCTCAGTAGTTAAGACACTTGATGCTCTTGCAGAGGAACCAGGTTGGATCCTGCATAACTCCAGCTCCAGGTGGTCAGATGCCCTCTTCTGACCTCCGTGGGCACCAGGCATGCATGTGGCGTGCAAACACCCGAAGGCAAAAAAGCTTGGAGACATAAACAAATCTAATCTTGAAAATTATGATAAAAAGTTCAAAGGGTTGGCCTGGGTGGGACCAAGCTCCCTCTCAGCACCGCATGTGTGTGTCTGCCTTTTCTGCCGTTTTAATGTGTGTGTGCGATATGTGCTTTTCATGCGGTCAGAAAATAACTTGCTGGAGTCGCTGTGGGTGGAGGGGATCAACGGTAGGTAGGTCATCAGGCTTGGTGGCTAGCACGTTTACTCACTGACTAAAGCATCTCATTGGCCCAAAAACCTTTTGTGAAGGAGTTGTGCATGCTGTCCCAGTTGCCCAGAGCTTAGCGATGACTGAGCTGACCCTGACAGAGTCTTGAGGGCTTCTTAAGGGAATCCTACCCTTCCCTAGTCTCCAGGTGAGCACCTGGCCGCCATGGCACTCCATTACCTGGAAGTGTGATCCTAGGCTCCCATCCTACAGTTGGCACAGAGCCTGAGTTGAGGTCGCTGCCCAACATTGGCCAGCCAGAGACAGCAGCTGGGGCTAGAGGAGTGCTCTTGGGGTTAGTGGTGTGTTCTTGGTGCAAAGGGGTGTTCACCCTCTCTTTCATGACACTCTCCATAAGGGCTTCCCTTTGACTTGAGAATACCAATACACCTAGACTCAGGGTCAGGGGCAAAAGCCAGACAACAAGGTCTGGCTCTGAGGGGCTGGCATCCCATCCTGTGTCCCGGGAAGGATGCTGAGAGGCTGATCCAGTGGTGACGCTATAGATGAGGATTCCCTGATGTGTCACTCCAGGGAGACAAACAAGGCCTCTGGGATACTTACCCAGGACACGCATCCCCTTGGCAAACACACGTACAGTACCCCACCTGTGCTGCATTCTTGCCACTCTGCATGACCTGCCCTCTCCAGCTGCAGCCCTATCCTTTCCCTCCACCTTTCAGCAGCTGACAGTGGGGGCCTGGGCCTCAGATCCCCTAAGTTTCCGGAGTAAGGCCTGCACTCCTGGGCTCCACTCTCTCACCTGATTCTTTATGGCCTTGCCAAATTCAAAATCTTTGCTTTTTTTCTTTTCTTTTCTGTTTTTCTTTTCTTTTCTCTTCTTTTCTGTGTATGGGGCATGTGTGAACAGCCATGTTCCTGAAAGCTTACATGTATACCGCAAGGTGTGTGCTTGCATGTGGAGGCCAGAGGTTCACGTCACATGTCTTCCTCAATCACTCTGCCCCTGATATGTTGAGGCAGAGCCTCTCACAGTTTCATCTGGTCTAGGGAGCCACTTGCTCCAGGGATGCCGCCTCTGTCTCCTGTGTGCTGGAATTACGGGTGTCCACCACACCCACCCCGATTTTAGAGGGGTTCTAGCCACCTGAATCCTGGCCCTGACACTTGCTCAGGAATCCGTTTACACACTGAGCCATCCCTCTGACTCTCAACATCGTTTTTATTTTGGTTTCGTTTTTGTTTTTTCGAGATAGGGTTTCTCTGTGTAGTTCTGGCTGTCCTGGAACAAACAGCAACAACAACAACAAACAAAAATAAAATAATCAGGCAATGGTGGCACATGTCTTTAATCCCAGCACCCAGGGAGGCAGAGGCAGGTGGATCCCTGTGCGTTCCAGGCCAGCCTGGTCTAAAAAGTGAGTCCACGACAGCCAAGGCTACACAGAGAAACCCTGACATGAAAAAACAAACAAACAAACAAAAACAGACAAAAAAATATTTCATTCTCTTTTGCCAGAGTTACAGAAGAGAACAAAGGAGACCCCAGCCAGCTAGGGCAGGCAGCTCCCACAAGAATCAGCCGAGGGGTACAGGGAGCTTGGACAAAACTCCTGGATCCTAGGGTCAATGGTGAGATTCCGACTGTGAAATCAGCTCTCCTGGAGGGCCTCCATTGCTAGGGCTGTGGCATGCACTGGAATGTGACTGGGGCCGGAAGACTCTGCAGCCCCATTTTACAGCAGACAAAACGGAGTCCTGCACACATCAGCAGGCAGCCAGTCGGAGGGTGAGCCAAGGACGGAAACCCTGCCTTCTGACGGCGTGGGGACTTAACACGGTCACCATCGTATTAGTCCTCCAGCGACCCCACCAGCACCGGACGGCACGTGATGCCGTTTAGGGGTCTAGAAGCAGATTTGTTGAAAAGCGGGCAAAGCTCCTGGTCCAGAAATGAGGAGCCTACAGGGAAGGTTGTTGCGTCATGTGGCCCAGCTGCTCTGTGTTGGGGGAAGCCTGCCAAGAGGACATCAGGGCTAAGACACCGGCTGCTGGCTCCGCCTGCGCACACGCTGTTCCTGCACCCAGCCCCTGACCCCAGAGTGCCCGCTGCCAGGCCTGCCAGTGAACCTCTGCTCACCATGGTCTCCCCTTCCTGGAAAGCCTTGTGGGAATTAATCACTCCATAGACCTGTCAGCCCACTCACTGCTGAGTCCCAGCATCTGTCTGACACATCTCTGTTCAATAAATATTTATGGAATGACGAGGGAGGGGCATACCTCCTCTGTTCTGGATCACCACAGCCATATAAGGGCTGTGGTCCATGGTGGCCTCTCTGCTGGCTGCATCCTAGGCTTTCAGGGACACAGAACCTGGGTTTGACCCCTGCCATTGCCCCTCGCCAGCTGTGTGGCCTCAGAGCGTTCAACTTTTCTGCCTTCCCCAGGAGTGGGGGTGCGGTGCTTGAAGCCCCAGTTTTGAGCGCTCTTCATCACTCAAGGTAATGAGTTAATCCTAGTGGAAATGACGATGCAACGCGGTTGAAAGGCTGGAAGTGGGGTTTGGGACTTGGCTCAGTCCGTGGGGAGCCTCGCATGCACAGAGCTCTGCATTCCACCCCCACCGCTGGTGGTGTGATCAGGAGTTGGAGGCAGGAAGAGCATGAGTTCAAAGGCCATCCTCAGCTACGCAGTGAGTCTGAGGCTATCCTGGACTACCTGAGATCCAATCTCAAACAAACAAACAGAAGAGGGGTGCAGGGACCAAGGGCATGCAGCTAAGAGGACAGTTCCTCCTGCAGCTCTTAGTTCAAAAAATCTCACCTTTGCCTTAGCAATATACAACTTTAACCATCTGGCACTTAAGAGAAATGAAACCCCAGGACCCTTGGCTCGGTGGCCTTTCACCTGGGCGACTTGGCTTCGTTGGGGAGAAAGGTCCCAGGACATCAGGCTGAAGGGTCAATGTTAGCCCTCTCACTGGTAACCGTCCAGCCAACTGTGCACGGATAGGGCTCCTTTGAAGTTCCCTCTCCTCTGTGTCACAGGCCTGACTGTCTGGGAACCGGCACCCAGTCCTGGGTCTGGTGGCTCGGCACGGCTCCCGCCAGCTGCTCACAATGAGCTTCCTTGTGCATAGGAACCGAGGTGACCGACACCCAAGCGTACAGCCTGTTCTGTATGCTCACCCATCCCCCTGGCACACATGTCCTGCTGTGGCCAGTTCCAAGCCACCAACCCACGTGAGGCCGCTAAAGACAGCGTCTGTAGGAAAAACCACTGCAACTGCCTGCTGGCCATCAGCCACCTCAGCGCATAGACAGTGAGAAGCAGTCTGGAAGGTCTCAGTCTTTGATTCAAGTGAGACTTCCTTTCTTCACATCCGTACGATTTGGCCTTCACAGCTAGATCTGCTCTCTGGTTTGTGACCTATCAGAAGACTGAGCTGTCAGTCCCCACAAGGGGATGTGCCAGCCCTAGCACACCAGAGTCCACAGCCACAGGGGTGTCCTGGCCGGGGTGTGACATCCCAGCCGTGAATGAGTCTGTTCCTTCCTGGAATCTCGTGTGTCATCACCTCCACAAGGATGGGCTCGCTGGCTTTATCAGCCCCATTTCACAGATGAGGAAATGGAAGATAGTAAACAAGGATCGTAAACAGCCCGGTCACGGTCACAGAGAAGGCGTGGGGGCAGGGACGAGTAACTCGTCAGACTCCGGTCTCCATCGGGCCTCCCTTATCCAGGCAGCAACTCCACCCCACGGCCCCACATCGAGGTGATGCCTGAGCCCAGAGCCCCCACACTGGACATCCACTGACCCCACACAGCCAGGGACTTCCCCGGCTCTGCCGCCCCTCAGATCTAACAAGCGGGAGCTTACGTCTGAGTAAGAAGCCAAGGACGATCGGAGTCATAGCCACAAACCACCCAGAAATCCTGGGAATGAAGTGCGCCTGGGAGGAGGGACCCCCACCCCCACCCCCAAGCAGACTGCAGCAATCCCAGAGCTGGGCAGAGAACGTCCCGTCCCGTTACAGACGGCAGACAGCGGGCAGTGGCGCCTCCCCTCCTCTCTGGATCCTGTCTGCTTTTTTTTTGACAGGATCAAGGTCAGACCCAGAGGAGGTGAGAGGCTGTCTCTGTCCCTGCTGAGTGCTGGGTGCTACAGCACCCAAGCTCCCCACCTCTGTGCCCCCAGCAGGAGACACAGTCCTCAGGGGACTGGTACTAACTCAGATGCTCACACAACAGGCTAAGCTACTTTGAAAATGGTGTGTGTTGTGCTGGGCAGCAGATTCCAGCAACGCCTCTCTCGTGTTGGTCAAGTGCGTTACCACTGAGCTCCACCTCTAGCCTGGTGTTTACTTTCTATTTTGAACCAGGGTCTCGCTAAGACACATAGGCTGGCTTTGAACTTGTGATCCTCCTACTCAGTCTTTCCAGTGGCTGGGATCAAAGGCCCAAAACACTACGCTAGACTAATTCTGGACAAACAGAATACTCAGTCAACAAACATTCGAACCACTTCGTGCTAAAACTAAGCATGTTTCATCCAGGCCAAGATAATATGTTTTTGGTTTTGTTTTGTTTTTTTGTTTTTTTTTAAGCCAAATTAAGTGCCCGGATAACAAATTAATGTATTCTTAAAATAACCCGTGCGCAGCTACTAGGCCTGACTTTGTTCTGCTGCTGTGGGAAGGTTTCCCTGGCAACAATTCACATCAAAGTCTGGATAAAGAACAGGAGCCCTCCTCCTCCGTGGAAAAGGAAATGACTGTTGCCAGAGTCATGAGCAGTGCGGGAACATATCTGAGTCAGACCTGGGTTCAAATCCTACCCTCGGCCAAAGCTGCAGGCTACCCAGAGGGTCATCACCTCACCACAGCTCTAGTTCCTCAGGCACATGGAAAGGTTGGGCCAGGAGAGGTGTGAAGGCCACACAGATCCCCGCCTCTCTGGCCAGGGCCCATAATGCATCTTTCCCTTTTCCTTCTGGGTGGATTTCCAATCCCAGATGGCCTTTGCTCTGAGAGTCAGACTGCAACTTGGACGAGCTGCACAGCCTCGGTGCAGCGCCCCTAGAAGGCAGAACAGCTTCAGCAGCGAGGCAGAGCCCGGGCCTGGGTGTGGAGTCTGCAGGGTAGGGCCCCGAGGAGAAGATGGAAGGCCTGGGATCCTGCCCAGGAAGGAAGGTGACACGCAGCCAGCACTGGTGTCTTGAGCTAGGCTGGAAAAGGCGGTGGTGAGACTGTGGCCCCTGGGGATGAAGGATGACGGTGTGGAAGGGATGCCATCTGCGTGCACCAAGGTCAAGCGGGAAAAGGGGCGGGGTCCGGGGGAGCCAGGGCCAGGTTCTGAAGGCCACCATGGGGAGTCCTGCTTTCTGCCCAGTGCAGAGAGGAGCCCCTGCAGGAAGTAAGTGCTGGGTGAGTTCTGGCTTCACTTCGAAAGCCTGTCCATGCGCAACAGGCGAGCAGAGCCTCACCTTTGCGTGTGGCGCATAGCCAGCCAGACTCTGAGAATTAAACACACACAGTTCCTCCATGTGAAGTCCAAGCCTGGCCTGCGCCTTTAGGAGCCTGGACGCCGCTGCCCTGAGGGTGGGGTGGCAGGAGGCCCCGAGAGACCTCTGGAGGCTGGCTGGGCCCTGCAGCCTCCTCTGCAAGGAGATTCACCTGATGAGTGATGCTCCTGTCTTAGACGTTGAGCCTCAGTGAAAGCTGGGCTTATTTTAAGTTTGAAATTGCTCAGACTGCTGAAGAATGGCTTACAGGGGGCATGAACCTCAGCCACACGCAGGCGAGACTCCCACCCACCCAACTCGGCCCCTCCAGAGCCTCTAGGCTCTGGCCCCAACAGCCCTGCAAAGTAAACCAAGAGGAAGGAGTCCAGATAAGGGCCAGCCAGGCGGCGTGGAACCTCACCCAGACAGGGCCGGGTTCATCCCCCGGCTGGCAGGGCACTTTGTCCCACATTGCCAAGGCCCTGATGAAAATATCTCTTGGTGCTAGCCAGACTGCCAAGGTCCTGGGAATAAATAGTGTGTTCAGCCGTGGAGGGGGACAGCCAGGATGGGGGGGGTGGTGCTGTATGTGTGTGTGTATATATGTATATGTGCCTATGTGTGTGTCTGTGTGTGGTGTGGTGTGTGTGTATCTGTGTGTGTGAGTGTCTATGTGTGTATCTGTGTGGTGTGTGTGTGTGTGTGTATCTATGTGTGTGAGTGTTTATGTGTGTATCTATGTGTGTGAGTGTTTATGTGTGTGTGTCTGTGTGTGTGGTGTATGTCACTGTGTATGTGTGGTGTGTATGCATCTGTGTGTGAGTGTCTATGTGTGTGTCACTGTGTGTGTGGTGTGTGTATGTCTGCGTGTGTATGTGTCTATGTATGTTTATGTGTGTCACTCACTGTGTGTGTGTCTATGTGTGTTTCTGTCTCTGTGTGTCACTGTGTGTGTGTGTGTGGTGTCTGTCTGTCTGCCTATGTATGTTGATGCCCTTCAGGAGTCATATACCTTATTTATTTATTTACATTTTTGAAACAGGATCTCTCACTGGCCTGTGATGTGCAGATTCAGCTAGGCTGGCTGGCCCACGCCGCCACACCCCGCATTTTCACATGGGTTCTTGGGACTGAACTCAGGGGCTTGAATGACAAGCACTTTGCCAGCTGAGCCACCTCCACAGCTGGAGCAGCTCATAGCTGGTGCAGGGCTGGACAGAGCAGGTAGGTAGATGCACCCAGCGAGTGCCTGGCACTCAGGCACTACACGTGTTCCAGAAGAATGCCAAGATCCTTGTGATGCTTGCTGGGGCATCTGGACTCAGCCCTGCGCAAGGAGCACCGCCAGGCGGGGCGTGCTTCCCAACAAAGCTTTTGGTTTTGGCTTATCGGTTGCTGCTAAATCAGGCCTCCCACATGCTGTACAGCTAAGGGGAACCCTGGTCCCACACACCCTGTTCCTCCGCTTGGGGTTACAGGAATGTTTCAGCAACCAAGCTCCTTCAGAGACAGGAGGGCTGGCAGATTCAAGGCCAGCCTCGGCTACATAGCAATGCGTATCTCCAAGACACGAATGGGATGCTGGCTGCCCCTGGTTCAGGGAGGACCTGGCACCTGCTTCGGTTGAAGTCGCAAAGATTGATGCTGCTCTGAGGACCCCGCTCGGAGAAGCCCTGTTCTAAGGAGTCTGCCTCTCTCCTCATTCCCCACCTTCCGGTTTGTTGTATTATTTGTTTGCTTGGGGCAGGATCTCACACAGCCCGAGCTAGCCTCGAACTCATCACATAGTTGAGGATGACCTTGAACTCCTGATCCTCCTGCCTCCATCTCTGGCCCTAGGATTAGAGTTGTGGGCCACCATGTCCTGTTGGTGGGGTGCTGGGACTAGAACTCGGGGCTCCACAAATGCTCAGCAAGTGCTCCACCAACTGAGTCACAGCCCCAGCCCCACCTCCCCAACCCTAACCCTGTACTTCCAGAGTCAAGGTCACCTCCTTGCCATGTGCCTATGCTAGAATGCACTTCATATTTTATGTAGGAAGGATTGCTTTTAGTGTTTCAAAAAGTTTTTTTTTTAATCTCTTTTTTTTTTTTTTTTTTTTTTTTTTAGTTCTTGCCACTCATGAAGACTCTAATGACTTCTGCCATGAAGAATCATCAGGAATAAAATCAGACCGAAGCAAACATGCAGGTCAGCCGGGCATAATACAGGTCTGAGGTCAGTTACAGAGGACTTGTTCTTTGTTGGCAAAGAAGGTCAGAGCATGGCATGATGGGAGGCCCAGATGGTCCCACCTGGTGCTTTTACCCCTCCTATAAGCACAGGACTCGAGAAAACCCCATGAGTAGTTTTCAGAGACCCTGGGGTACCCTCACTTTGGCAACACAGTTTATTCTAGAACAGGCCATATCCCAGGGCAAATGCCTCCATCTCCTTGATGACTTGCTCCTAGGTAGTAGTTGCTCAGTGGTGCAACCCATGGCAGCAAGATCAACCCTGCTATCCCGAGTTGACCCTCCACCCTGGCCATTTCCATGCCAGGCCTGTGGAGCCGTGTGCAGCGATGCCTCGTACAGTTGGCAGCTCTCCTCAGCCTGCTTTTCCTTTTCTTTGGTCTGGTGTCCTGGGCCCACTCCACAAAGGGTCAGGAGACGCTGGCATGATGCCAGCTCCTAGCTCTTGGGAGCAAGTGGCACTTTTTTTGCCTGAAGGATTTGGAGCCAGGCTTAGCTCTGGGATCTCTGACCTACAAGCAAAATGGAAACGCGGCTGCCTTTTCTTCTGGAATCTCATCATTCAGCATCAAAACATGACACATTCCAGAAACTGGATGGAAAACGTGGGCTTTCGTAGTTTGTAAGTTTTTTTATGATGGGCCAGAAGTTGCAAAATCCCTCATTAGGCCTTTCCCCCCGACAATTTTGTGGGTTTTTCCTAAGCTGACACAGCACTAGAGGCCAGGCAAACCTCCCTCTGGCTGGATCATCATGTCCCCATGTCCTGGAAAAGGGGGGTGTCTGCCCGAAAGTACCACAGTTGCAAGCTGGGGGTGGGGGACAGAGCAGGGCTCCCCCAAGGCAATGTCTCAGACACAATTCTCAGTGGGTTTCCGTGACTCAGGGCAAGACGTCAGCCCTGCCACAGAACCCCAGGCAACAGTGTCTGTCTGTCTGCACCACGGAAGAGCTCCCTGCCATCTGGGTGAGAGCAAACCAGCCATTGCTTCCTCACAGAGGATGAAGGAGGCAGCTTCCGCACCATGACACATCTAACAAACATTTGACCTGCTGTCTCCTCTGTACACATCCACAGAGCCACATGCACAGTGTCCCCAAAAAACTAAGCAGGGCATTTGTAGCTGTATGAGAAAGAAACTGCACGCTACGGAGAGTGGGATCTACAAGTCAGAGGTAGAACACCTGCCTAGAATCCCCCAGTGAGGAGCTGGGGTGTGGCTTGGTAGTAGAGCACTGGCCTTGCATGCACAATGCCTTGTTCTAGCACCAGCACAAAAAAAAAAAAAAAAAAAAGAGAGAGAGAGAGAGAGACAGGCACGGGGATGGTCCAGCTATAATCCAAGAAGTGAGAGGACGGAAGCCAGTGTGGGCTGCATCAGCATGAGTTCCAGACTAGCCAGGGCCACACAGCAAGACCCTCTCTCAGAAGGAAAAGAAAAAAAAAGGGTTGTAATGAATCCACCACTTTGCATACTAAAAAAAAAAAAAAAAATGCATGAAAGCCTGGTTGTTGGTGCATGCATGGTTTTAATCCCAGCACTCAGAAGCAGAGGCAGGTGATTGCTGAGTCAGAGACCAGGCTGGTCTACAGAGCAAATTCCAGGCCAACCAAGTTACATTGTGAAACTTTGTCTCAAAAAAAAGAAAGGAAGGAAGAAAGGAAGGAAGGGAGGAAGGGAGGGAGAGAGGGAGGAAGGGACGGTAGGAGAGAGGAAGGGAGGGAGGGAGGGAGAGAAGAGAAGAGAAGAGAAAAGAAAAAAAAAGAAAAGAAAAGATTTATTAAAAATATTCAGATATATACAAATCCTGGATGGATTTTGAAAATACCCAGGCACAAAGACCACATGCCACAGGATTCCACCTGAGAAATGTCTAGAACAAGAGAATGTTTAAAGCCACTAGGGAGATGAGCAGGCAACGGCTGGAGGAGAAGACGAGGCATAACCGCTCATGAACACAGGATGGTGAGTATGTTCCGAAGCTAGACAGTGCATTGGCCATACAAGGCTGCCAATGTACTAAATGCCCCTCAACCGTGCATTTTAAAGTGGTAAGTTTGGGGAGGGGCTGAGGAGGCAGCTCTGCAATTGAGAAGGAGCACTTGCTGTTCTTGCAAAGGACCCGAGTCTGGTTCCCAGCACCTTTGCGGGGTGGCTCAGGACCACCTGTAACTCCAGTTCTGGGGGATCTGTCGCTTCTGTGTCCTCCTCGTGCGGTACCATCACAAGCACAAACCCAATGCTGACAGACACAGATGCATAACCAAATAACTAAATAAGGATTTTTCAGGTAGTGTGTTTGGGGGCATTGAAATGAGTCCATGGGTAAGGGCACTGGCCACCAAGCCCAGAAACCTAGGTTCAATCACTTCTTTGGATCCACAATGATAAAAGAGAAAGATTCCTGTGAGCTGTCGTCTCTGACCTCTACACATCTACCACGCATGTACATACCTACATGTACACACACACACACACACACACACACACACACACACACACACTAAATAAATAAATAAATAAATAAATAAATATGAATTTTAAATTAAAACATAAAAAATGATAAATTTTATGTGTATGTTTTTTTTTTCCTTTTTGAGGTTATTTGTTTGTTTTTTTCTTTTTGAGACAGGGTTTCTCTGTGTAGCCTTGGCTGTCCTGGACTCACTTTGCAGACCAGGCCGGCCTCACAGCGATCTGCCTGCCCTTACCTCCCTGAGTGCTGGGATTTAATGTGTACGCCACCACGTCTGGGTTGTTTTATACCTTTTCAAGAAAGAACAAAACAGAAACAACACGACTGGCCCTGAGCACCCTGGACGCAGTCCACACTTATGTGGCCATCCTTGCCTGCTCTGCTTGCAGGGTGCTCTGCTGGGAACATCATAAAGTGCCCTATGTCCCCCAGCTGAAGGAACTCTCCACAAAGTGAAATGATGGCGTTCTGGCACCGCTGAGGTTTCCCACCCTGAAGAGCCATTAAACCATCAACCCCTTTGACTGACTCGGGCCCTGGACATCTGGGACTCATCAAATGCAGTGAGCTTTAAAAAAAAAAAAAATTTTTTTTTTTTTTTTAAGCTTGCAGTTCCCAGAGTAGCAGACACAGAGGTACCTCCCGTGCTCACAAATCACACTGGTGACAGAGGAGAGCCTTGCTCCAACTCCCACAAAGCCAAGGTCAGCACCAGGGGCCTGACTTCAGACACTTCAGTGAAGTCCATGCAAGAAAGCTGCCATGTAGGGGCTCTGAAGGGCCTCACAACCCCCCTCCCTCCACCGAAGTCCTCCCCCTGCTCCTGCAGCTCAACCCCGCCCCTCTGCAGCCCAGCAGCCCAGCTCTGGGAGCCTCACTGACCCAGGTCACCAGGCAAGGCTTTCAGTGTGCCAACCAACCCTGCCCTGGTGACGAGCCCTGTCTGTGCTACACCCCCCCACACACACATTCCACCTGGGGCCCAGGCACCGGGAGAGGCTAAAAGCACCCTTACAGCATGAGAGAAGCCAGTGCCACACTCTGTGTGACAGTCACATTTGTCACCTGGTATAGCACCTTCCTCTGAACCGAGGGTCGGGCCCCTGTCTGGGCCCCAGCCGTTTTGTGTTCTGCACATGTGTGTGCTTTGAGCATCAGTGGATGGAGCATGCCTGCTCATGGGGCAGTCTGAGAGACTGCTAAAGGAAGCCCTGGATATAGCTGGCCATGAGATGCTCCAGAGAAGTATCAGGCACCAGCCTAATAGTAATTGCCACTGCCATTCATTCTGTGTAAGAATCAAAGCCTCCCTCTTCATCTCTCCTCTCTTGGAGCCTTGTTCGGCTGTTTTTCTTGGACCCCTTAGATAAAGCCCTCCCACCCCAGTGAAAGTTGGGCTGAGAGGCAGGGGCAGCAACGGACAGACAGCTGTCTTTTAAAAAGGCAGGGCTACAAGTCGTGGAGGTTAGAGTCTGGAGCCAGGCCCAGCTAGGGTGGTAGCATCGCAAGCCCCTCCCCACTTCCAGCCCAGGGTCAGGGTGCTGAGCTAGCACTGACCCGGGTCCTCAGGCACAGCCCTCAGCGCAGGCAACGTGGCCCCACACCTGCTTGCTGTTCCTCCTGGGGCCGGGGTGGAGACGATGGCAGAAGCAGAAGCCCCAGATGCATGCTACACTCCCCTCAGCCTGTCGGGGCGGTAGGGGAATGGCCCATCCTTGTTCTGCGGGGCTGCAGGCTCCAGGATTGATGTGTGCGGTGTGAGAGCATTTGGAGAAGGCAGGCCTACCCTGCTTCACCTGGGCAAGGAGTCCGGGGCTAGCAGTGGACATTCCCAGCCCACTCTTGGCTCCAGGAGAGCTGGGCATCCAGAAAGCCTCTCACACCGACTTCAGTTGCCCTAGCAACTGACCTTTCCCTGGAAAGATGGCCCATTCAAGTTGGACTGCAGCAGCTGGCGGCTGGCACTGGGCCTGTACCCCGTAATGAGCTGCCCTTGGCTTTCCTCATCCGGCGCCAATTCTCCTGACAGGAGGAGTTATTCAAGATGCCCACTCTAGGAAAAGACCTTGGAATGCGTTCCCTAAAATATTCTCTAGAACAGCTGCCGTCAATCCCAACACTCAGGACACTGAGACAGGAGGACTACTTTGAGTTGGAGGCCAGGCTGCGCTACACATCCGTGTGAAACTTTGGAGGTTGCAGTCCTGCTTCTGCTGGACAGCTCACTTCACTTTCCTGACCCTCAGGACTTTTATCTGAAATGGACCTCACCGCATCCTGTTGCCAACCAGCCGTAGAGGGGCGTGGCTTTGTAACTTGGCCCGAAAGGCTCCTACCCGCCCCTGTGATCACTGCGGACCCTCTCCACACAGGGTGAAACAGCTCTCAAATGCAACCATGCTCTCGGTGTTCCAGCTATCGGCGCCCACTGACAACACACCATCGCCCTAAATGGTGGCAAACTGCACTGAAAGAGCAAAAGATCACGCGCGGCTCCGTGGAGCTTGGAGCCCAGCGCTGCCAGGCTAGGATCCCCGGTTTCTCCGACTCGGCTTCCTAACCTTGAGTCAGTCCCAGCCAGAAGGTTTCGTGGCTGAGCCTCAGTTTCTTCGTCTGAAAAACGCTTGAAGGAGCTCAGCAGAACGCCGCCGGCACGCAGCCCTGCAGCACCGCATCTGCCCTAGGCAGGGAAAGAGCGGTACATCGCAGCTGAGGCAGGGGGTGGCTAAGAACTCAGGACAGCCTAGGCTACGCGGCGAGACCTGTTCTCATATAAACAAAAGAGCAGCGGGACAGAGTCCCTCTCACCTTCGCGAGACTCTGGACTCAACCTGGGCAGCGCTGGGCGAGCGATTTGCGGAGCCGGGACTCTTGCCGATGCTAGGCGCTGAGAGTGGGTCCTAGACTAGGCGCTCGGTGCCTAGTAGCTTCTTGGAGCATCCTGAGCCACGCCCACGGGGCCATGGGCAGCGCTGATTGGACTGCGCGGCGCCGGCCCCGCCCCGCCCCGTGCCGGAGGAGGTGCTGAGGACCACGGTGCGCAAGGAGAGCGCGGCCCCTAGCCGTGACCATAAAAGTCGTTTTCATTGAGTGCTTACTACCCGCGGCGGGCCAGGCACTCTGTCGGACAGGCGGTGGCCCGCGGACCCCACCCCGCTCTGCCACTCAAGTGAAGGACAGGACGGACTACCGGGAGGCGCGTGCTGAACCCGGGTGTGCGCATTTTTATCACTACCAGTTCCCAGACTAGGAGCCGGAAACACAGGATCTCGGGGTTCCCAGCAATCCAGGGAGGAGGCAGCATCCCATTTCTTGTGGAGAGGTTGTCTCTCCTCCTCGAGAGCCCCGGGGCAGGTTCCAGCAAGTTTAATACCATGTGCCGCTGGGTATTTGGCACCTGAGGCACGTATCCAGAGGTCAGAATCCGGGAAATTACTTTAGGTACGGTTGACTCCCAAACCCTTCAGGGCAAGTGAGCAAAAGGGCCAGAGAGCTATCAGACACCCCAGAGCACCCTCAGTCACAAGAAGTCCACTAAGAGGAGCATTAGCCCACTTACCAGGACAGCCTCCCACTAACACCTCCACAATACTGCCAGGAGCAGAGGCAGAGGACCCCCCTAGCATCTCAGGTCGTCAGGGGGACCCGGATTCCCACCAGAGATCTTTGCCCAAGATTTTGGTGCGGCACTGTGCAGATAAAGATTTAGATTTATGGTAGTATCTTTTTTTTTTAAATGTCCTTCCTTTCTGCTCTCAGTTTTGGAAGCATCCTCTGACCCGCAATCGATCATCCAATACCTGACACTACCAGCCGGACTCTTCCAAGTACCTGAGGAGTCAGTGCTGAATAAAAGGGCTCGGAAACAGTCTTCCGTGTTCCACGTGCTGCTCTCGGGGTGTCGAGGACCCCAGCCTTACTGCCCCCAAACACGGGTGCTGTTGCCATCATTCTTGATGAAGGGACTGACCAGCACAGAGATCCCTGGACACATCCCTGAGTCACAGGCCTCCAAAGTGCTCAGACCCGCTCTGTTGCCATTGTCTGACCGTTAAGCCTTGGATGCAGGGGAACAGGATAAACTGGGTCCTAGTTCCATACCCGCCCAGGAATGGGAAGTGATGAGGGGCAGGGTTCTTCTTCTGCAGCACCCCCGACATTTGGGTGGGAGGAGATTGTTAGTAATAAGGAGTCCCAGGCTCTGGCCAGGCCCCAGAACACCTCACTACTGATGCTTTTTGGGGTAACCCTGAAAAGGCTCGGTGTGGCCCTTAGACACTCCCTTCCCACCCAAGCATCCTACAAGCTTCAGGTCATCTTCAGGTCAAATTGCCATGCCAAGTCTCCCTCAGCCTGGGCCATCCCAGCCCCAGATCCGGAACCTTCAGATCTCCCTCCTGCTATCCCTCAGTTTCCCCTTTCCCTTCCTTCTGTGGCCTTCTCACCTAACCCACCCCAGGTCTCCTCCTTCCTTCAACAAAGATTGTTTCTGTAATGTCAGGAGCTATGCAAGGCACTTCAAGGGCATCTTCTGGTCAGCTTCTCACAGCCTGGTGCAGAGGTGGCTCTGCTTACACATGGGGACGCTGGGAACAGGTAGGTGAAGGCACTTGTCCAGGGTCACCCAGTTGTTCACTGGTAGGGCTGGGACCCCAACCCAGGAAGCCTGTGCCAGAGCCCCTACAGTGTCTCAACAAGACTGCCACACTGACACCTAATTACCCAGGGAAGATATGGGGGTGGGGGACCTGGTGAGATCCTCAGGACTTGTAAAGAGGACCTGAGAGTTCTGTTGCCCATTCCACTTGTTCGAGCATGGTGTAAAAGCCATCTATATCTATGAATTCGGCAGCCTTTGAGAGCTTCACTTTCCAGGCTCCACTGTGTATAAACCCATCAGCCAGTGGCATTTAGTCTGAGCAGCCCAAAGGGACCAGAACAACCTATAACCTTGGCCTCTAAGTCATGCGGCTGGAGCAGATTAGGGATTTTGTATTTATACAAAATGAGCACACTGGACACTTCAGAACTATTTCATTTCTTGTTAATCTTTTGGGGAAGCTAAACAAACGTCTCAAATGGAATGTCACAGTTAGTACTGCTGTATAACAAACTGCCCTATATTCTAGTGTCTGGGCTGGGGATGTTCTGGTTGGACAGTGGTTATTTAGTGCTAATGATATATGTGAGTGTGTTCATATATATGTTTTGATAGCCAGCATTATGTCATCACACACACACACACACACACACTAGACATCTTTAGCAGCCTTCCCCCTCCCCCCTTTTGGCCTATAATGCACTAGATGAGGGAATCTGGAAAGATGTGGCTGCAGTCAGCTGTTGACTGGGGCTAGACGCGAGGATCGTATTTGATATTGGCTGTAGGGCGGGAGGGAGGCCAGCTGGGCTGCTGGCTGTGGCGGCCCCAGCCTTTCCAGTGGACCATGTTAGGTGGTCAGACTTTTCCCAGGGGTCCTAGCTGCGCCTACAGCAAGTATCCTCGAGAACCAGAACCAGATGTCTTGCGAGGCCTTTGATGACCTGGTGTGGGAGGTATGCCTTGCTCTGTTGCTGAAACCACAGAGCCTAATCAGCTTCAAGGAGAGAGGCACAAACCACCTACACAAGTGGAAATGAAGGCATTTGCAGAGCTCTCAGGAGAACCCTCTGAGGATGACCAGGAACCATATGGCCACTCAGTTAAAAAAAGCTGGCAGCCCTAGGGGCTGAGCACCTAAGCTAGTAAATGAGCACCACCACGAGTCATGGGAGTTTTGAGTGTCAGTTCTCATGCCCTAGCCGTGTGCCTCAGCTCAAGTCACCTGACCTCTCTGAGGAACACCAATGGGGCAAATGGCATCCTTGGCTTGTTGGTTGGTGTCATCCTGAGCCAGTCAGCGCGAGTTCAAACCCTAGCAGCTTCCATCTGTTGCCTTGAGAGAGTTGCTAATTTCTGTGCTAAGGTGTCCAATGGTGACCATCACAGCCACAGCCTACCCCTACCCTGTTTCTTAAATCACTAAATGGTTAATGTGGAAACCAGTGGAGCAGGATGTGACATCAGGGGTTAACATAGGTGCTGCCAGGGCCACAAGGCTCTTTCTGGCTCAGCTCTAGTCAAATTTCCCATCATTTTGCAACCTCTAGATATAGTTTCTTTAAAAAGGAAAAGAGAAAACTTACAGCCTTTGTATTTGAGTAATGGCAATGTGGGTGTTGCGGATGCCTGGGAGGCTCCCAAGGAGAAAGGGCCAAGATGCGTGTAGTTGTCCCCGGGGGGGGGGGGGGGGGGGCTGACCACAGACATCCTGGGAAATCCTAGCAGGAGTGCCCTTGTGACCTGGGAGAGAGTTGGGTTCTGGGGAAAGCTGAGACAAGAGGGAAAGTCCTTCCAGGCCTGAGGGAGCCAGATCTGGAAAGGTCTGCTCAGGCCTAAAGAGCGGACCCTGAGCCCACTCTCCCCTCCTAGGGACCAAGTGAGCAGATGAGGGGCCACATCAGGCTGTGAGATGGAGGTGGGCAGTGGTCCAGTGATCTGATGCTTGAGAGCAAAAGACGCAGACTCTCCTGACCCTGTGTCAGTCTCTGGCTGCTGGCTCACATCCCGCTGAGTTCTTATCCACCAGCTATTTTTATCAGTTTTTGAGCTGGACACGGAGCACCAAGGCCAGGGAGTTCCTCTGCTCACTGGTTTCTGTGCACCAACGAGCAACTACAGAACATCACCAGCCACAACTGCGTCAAAGACCACTAACGATTGGCGTTAAAGGACATGGGGTACCACTTTCTGATGGGTACAGCTCAGGAAGAACGGAAGAGAGATGCTGAGCCTCTGCATCCTTTGTGCTCGTTCCTCTGGGTGACACCGATACTGGCTGGGTGGGGAGGAGGGTACAAGTGGGGTTCACAGCTTGCTGTGACAGGAGCTCGGAGGACACTGGGACCAAGCTTCTATGAAATCAAAGTTTCAAATGCCGGAAACCCTGGAGTAAGCTTCACAATGCGGCCACAGAGAAGATGCAGGAAAGCACGGAGTCCAAGCCCACCAAGACACTCCAAGGACTAGAGGTGGTCCCAGACAGGTGCCGGAGGCCCTGAAATCCTTCCAGATGCCAAAATTTAAACCAGCAAGGGGGAAAGAATTAGGAGGCAGAGGCAGAGTCGTCAGGGGCTGAGAGCAGGGACCTTCCAAAGGGCTCAGGAAAAGGGTTCATGCCTTTTGTCATCCATCACAAGTGAGCACTTAGCAACAAGGTTGTCACCTTGGAAGCCGCAGGCAGACCCCACCAGACGGCCTTGATTGGGCCTTCTTGGACCTCAGAACTATGGGAAGTACATGTGTACCGTTTGCGAGGCTGAGAGTAGAGTTCAGAGGTAGAGCACTTGCCTCGTATGTGTGAGGCCTTTGGTTCAATCTCTAATGTCATTTTTAAAAATTAACTAAAAAATAAACTTCTGGGGCTGGAGAGATGGATCAGTGGTTAAGAGCACTGGGTGTTCATTCTTCCAGGGGACACTGGTTCAATTCCCAGCACATACCTGGCAGCTCACAGCTTTCTGTAACTCAAATTCCAGTGGATCTGACTCCCTCACACAGACATATATGTAGGCCCGACACCAAATAATACATAAAAAATAAATTAATTAAAAAAATAAACTTCTGGCATCTGGAGAGATGGCTCAGAGATTAAGGACTTAGCTGCTTTGTGGAGGACCTGAGTTCAGTTCTGAGCACCCACATCTGGTGGTTCACAAACACCTGTAGTTCTAGGTCCAGGTGAATCAGAGACCCTCTTCTGGTCTCAGAGGCACTCTCAGGCAAGTATGTGCACACACACACATATATTATTAATGAAAATAAATAAATCTTGAACACAAGTGTCTAGTCTCTGGTGTTTTTGTTTTAGCAGCAAAAACAGTAAAAAGACAACCCACAGCATGATGGCCCCAGTGACTGGGGTTTAATTTTCTCCAGAACCTTAATTAACAGTGGCCCAGCAACACTGAGGTGTGCCTCGTCCATGGCTGGAGGACATACAGTGTTTCCTGACTCCCCGGAGATTCCAGAGCCAGGCACTCCGTCACGTCGCTATTGCTCACTCCCCGTATCCTTGCCCATCTCCCCATTCCAGGTGACCCCACATCCTCAGCTCAGGGTCTGCTACTGGAATCGGAACCGAGACAAAGACCCAGAGCTTGAGGAGGGGACCCCGGAAGTCAAGGGATGCTCTGAGGACGCTCAAGCATGCATTCGTGTTCTCGATGAGTATCTGCTGAGTGTGTGCTGCCTGTGGGGTGACGCGCTGACAAACACAAGGTGAAAGCGAGGACGGTCTGGAGGAGGAAGTCAGCAGTCACACAGAGAGGGTGGCTGGCTCCTTACAAGGGACATCAGTAAGACAAGAGCTAGACTTAAGATTAAAAATCATGACCTCTAGCTGGGTGCGGTGGTACACACCTTTAATCCCAGCACTCAGGGAGGCAGAGGCAGGCAGATCACTTTGAGTTCGAGGCCAGCCTGGTCTACAAACAAGTTCAGGAGAGCCAGGGCTACAAAGAGAAACCTTGCCTCAAAAACAAAACAAAACAAAACAAACAAACAAACAAACAAGCAAAAAACCAAAATAACTGTGATCTCCCCTCCCCCCCAAAAGAGCCTCAACCCGGAAAGAGTGGTGAGGCTGCCAGGGCTGCTTTTGGGTGGTCGCCTGTTTCCTAACTCGCACACACACCTGTTTACTTGTTGACCTTTCAGCTGCTCCCATCTCTGAAACGAAGTATTAGTGCAAAGCCAGAATGGAACGGTTGTGTTGTGTTTTGTTTGCGTGTGTGCAGTGTGCATGTTTGTGTGCCTGTACATATGTGCACGTGTGTTCAAATATGCTAGGGTACGTGTGTACGTGTGTGTGCACATGTGTGTGTGGAAGAGGCCAGAAGTTGATGCCGGGTGTCTTTTTAATGGGTCTCTCACTTGAACCCCGAACTCAAAGGCTTGGTGGGTCTAGTTGAGCAGCTTGCTTGGGGATCTCTTTTCTTTTGTCCCGAGTGCTGGGATTACATATGACCTGCACGCCCACCTAGCTCTTGGGTTCTGAGGAGCCAAACTCCATCTGAGTCATCTCCCAGGACTGGGACACATTGTTTATCGACACTTACAGGCAGGGCCTCACGTGTGGCCCTGGCCGGCCTGGAACTCAGTGTGCGGCCTCAGACCCGCAGTGTGCCAGGATTACAGGCAGGCACCCTATGTCTAGCCATCTCCCCGGCCTTGAGACTTCTCCTCAAAAGAGAGGAAGTGACATGGCCTTCGTTGCCTCCTGAATACCTGGAAAGCATATGTGAGGTGCTAGGGAACTAGAAGTCTTGAAGAGGAGAGTCATTAGTCCCTGACATTCTTGTTCTCTGGATCTACATGCTAAGGAAAGCGGTTTGGGCAAATGAGGGAGATAAAATGTCTACCCCTAGTCAGACGGAGAGGAATGGGGCGTGGGGAGTCTTTCTTACTCAGCATGGCTAATCCTGATACACTTTTAAAGGTGAGAATAGGCTCGGGTCTGGCTCAGTCTAGAAAGTGTTGGTCTGGCGTACGTGCAATTGAGTTTGATCTTCAGTACCGCACAGTCTGTTTGTTCTACCAAACTCCCCTGATCTCAGCACTCAAGAGGCTGAGGCAGGTGGCTCTCCATGACTATGAAACCAGCTTGGACTCCACAGTGAGCTTAAGGGTAGCCTGTGCTACAAAGTGAGATCCTGTCTTCAAAATAGTGATAATTGGGGCTGGAGAGGTGGCTCAGCCATTAAGGGCCCTTGCTGCTCTTGCAAGGGACCCAGGTTTGATTCTTGGCAGCAGCATGACAGCTCACAACTACCTGTAACCCTGGGTTCAGGGGACCTGACAGCTTTTTATAGCTTCTGTGGCACTCACATACCTGGCATACACTTACCTCCACAGAATCACACACACAAACTTACAAATATTTTTTTGTCTTGTGTTTGAAAAGTGGTTTTCTTTTCCTGTTTCTGTGTTTTCCCTTGGACTCCTCGTTCTGTGTTTTCATCCTCAGGAGAAATCACAGAACAGAAATCTGATTGTATCTCCACAGAGAGGAGTGGTGGCTTGGGAAATCCCAGCTCTTAGCTCATGCTGCCTCTGGCCAGTCACCTGGTACAGCTTCAGCTCCTACAGAAAATGCACCTGGACTCACGCCTTCCTGAAAAGTCCCCATCTCTGTCTCTTGAGCAGGATGAGGCAGGATGAGGACAGGTGTTGAGTCCACTGGAAGGCGCCCCAGTTCCCGCCTCTCTGGCCAGCCAGCGTGATTGTTGCAGCCCTGCCTGGGCCAGCAGGAGGCTCTGCTGAGGAGGGATGGCCTTGGGTTTCACAATGGCCTTTTGTTCCTAGGTTACAGGCCTAAACCTGTGCAACACTGCACTTCTGATTTGGGCTCCATCTTTGGCCCTAGGGTATGACCCAGGCCCTCTGACTAATCAGCCAGAACCCTTCCTGTCCAAGCTTAGGATGGGAAGGAAATGCCTCCCTCAAGCTGCCACTAGGAATCAATTCCTAGGTCCCTTAAGGCCTGGAGACAGTTTGGCCACTTCCGGGCTTAAGACACTGACCAAGCCTTGCCGCCGCTCTCTCTCCCACCCCCTAGCTCCCAAATCTGGAAAACAGACAGTACTTCCCAAAAGCCAGGCTCACACTTCTACTCTCAGCACTCAGGAAGTGGAAGCAGGTAGAGCTTTGACCTTGAGGCCAGCCTGATCTACATGGTGAGTTCCAGGCTAGCCATGGCTTCATAGTGAGACACTGTCTCAACAAAACAAACAAACAAAAAGATTCTCCACCCAAAGCCAGGTACTGTGTGGGTTAGCACTGAGAATTCTTCAGCCCTGATATGTCTCCTTTCTCTTTGACCTCTGAGTAGTCAAAACTCCAGGACTAACCACCAGGTGAGACCCCACGCACCTCACCACAGAGAAAGAAATGACAAGCACAGCCTGTGCTCTGAAACTGCCCCAGCAGCCATGCTGGAGTCCAGTCCCCAGACCCAAAAAGCAGCACCGCTGTGCTTCCCTCCAGTTCTGGGACCAGGGGTCTGCCCTTGACCTGCAGCCAGGCAGCTGTCAGTCCTGGAGGCAGCCCTCAGTCCTGACACATCTCAGCTTGTGTCTGAATCACCCCCGTCCTCCTCTGGCCTGTGTGAGCACGGCACACATGTTAACACACAGATTTACATACAGGCAAAGCACCTATACATGTAACATAAAATAACACTTTTAAATTAAATAAAAGACGGCCCCAGAATGTAAGCCGGCACAGCCGCTACAGAAGTCAGTATGGAGACTCCGAAAAAAACATAACTAAAAATAGAACCACCCCTGACCCAGCTACCAATGCTGCCAAAGGATCCAAGTCAGCGCCACGCAGGCACCCTTCACATCCTCTATATTCACTGTGGTTGCTACTGCTGCATGCATGGTAGTTGGGAAATGGAACCAGCCTAGATGTTTTTCAACAGGCAAGTGGACAAGAGAACATGATCATGTATACAATGTTGTGTTTTTCGGTTTTTATTTTCCTTTCTGTGACAGGGTTTCTTTGTAGCCTGGATCTCCTCTTGTCGACCAGGCAGGCCTAGAACTCACAGAGATCCACCTGCCTCTGCCTCCCCAAGGGCTGGGATTAAAGATGTGCACCACCACTGCTGGCCACAATGGAGTCTTATTCAAGAAAGATCCTCTCATTTTCAGGAAAATGGATGGAACCAGAAATCACCAAGTTAAAAGCCAAACTCAGAAGGGCAAATATTCATTTTTCTATTGTAGGAAGTGTGTGCAGGGCCAGCAAGATGGCTCAGGGGACCGTGAATGCTTGCTGTCAAGCCTGATAGCCTGAAAGCAATCTCCTAGAACTGTGGTTCTCAGTCTATGGGTGGAGACTCCTCTGGGGGTTGACCACCACTTTCACGGCAGTCCCAAGTCAGCTATCCTGCGTATCAGATGTTTACATTATAATTCATGACAGCAGCAAAATCACAGTTATGAAGTAGCAACAAAATAATTGTACGGTTGGGGTCACCATGACATGAGGAGCTGTATTAAAGGGCCACAGCGTTAGGAAGGGTGAGAGCCACTGCCCTAAAACCACATGGCAAAAGGAGAGAACCAGTTTCCCTAGGTTGTCCCCTGACCCAGGCTCCAGGTTCCAGCTACCCTTCCGGTTAAGTCGGAACAAACTAAGATGGATGGGCTCTGGGAAAGCAGTGTGAGTAAATGGCCTGAGGTCACAGGTCTGGCCTGGAGAATATAGGATGACGCCACCTGCTCATCCTGTGTGTTTGCTACAGATTGCTACTGCTATCAGTCATGGAGCCCCACAGCCCTGTCTGTGCTCACCGAGGCCGGTGTTGGCTCTTCCAGAGATGAGTGATTGCATGATCCATCAGAGAGATACCGTGGGACATCCTGCTTCTACTTCCTCCATCTTTTGCCTGTGGCCCCTCCATCCCCCGTGCCCACAAAGGCCGTGAGACTTTGGCCCACAAATGCAATGGAATAACCATGCGTCAGCTCCCAGCTTGAAACAGGAGTGCTTGCGCCTTGGCTCAAGCTCTCAAGGGACTTCTGTGTCCTTCTAGCCAACATGCTGCCTGCACTGACAACCAGAACCAGTTGCTGTGTCCAAGGAGCTGCCGTGGGTCCCCCACCCCCACCCCAGATGAGACGTCAGCTAACTGGCAGCAGCATGAAGGGTCCTGGTGAGACCAGCAGAGGGACCACGGGTTCCCAGCCTCCGGACATGAGCACTTGTTGAGGTTTTGGCACGTACAGTCTGGGAACTAGGACCATGACATGTGACCACAAACCACACCGGGGACAGAATGCTCTGGAAGCCTCATGTCCCTCTCAACACGGCCAGTTCTGCACTTTAGAACTCTGAGGAGGGTGTGAGGAGATGGCTCAGCAAGAGAAGGCTGAGCTCGGATGCCTAGACCCCATGGGAGCCAGGCTGGCATGGCCACTAGCTCGCTTGTAATCCCAGCACGGAGAGGCCGAGTCACAGACCCCCAGGTTAGACTAGTGCCATCAGCCAGTTCCAGGATCAGAGCCCAGCCTCACTGACCTCATTAAATAACCTATTAAATGATGGAGAAAGACACCTGGGGTCAACCTCAGGCCTCTACACATACGTGTACACACATGAATGTGACCCCGCACCCACAGACACACACACACACACACACACACACACACACACACACACACACACTGGAGAATGTTCTATACTTCTGTTGTCACTGACTTTGAGTTCTCGAATTTCCTGTCCAATCCCAGGAGCTGAGGATGAGGCTGTTTGCACAGAGGGACACTAAGCCAGAGGAGGTCATACCTGGGCCCCTGGCCTGAACTGACCAGTGTCATACCCAAGGCAGGGAATGGAGATACCCAAGGACAGGCCACCAGAAAGCCCAGGTGGGTGTCATCCCAGAAGTCTGCCAGTGTGTACCCCACTGCACACTTCTGCTCCCCAGAACTGAGAAGGTGGGTGATAGTGCTGTTAAATGAACAGAAGCCAGAACCACATGGAAGACAGGCCTCTGGCCACGTGGGGAAGGAGGGGGTTGGGGGAGCATTCTCTTGATTACATGCATTCACAAGCGAAAATCCATTTTAATTGTGGATGGGCCCACAGACTAGGGCACTGTGGCTGAATGATACAGAGAAAGAGAACACTAGTTTGCATTCACCACTCTGCTCTCTGATTGTAGATCCTTGAGAGCAGCTGCCGCAGGAGCCAGCCTGCCTCCTTGACTTCCTTCCACGGCAAACTGTGAGCCAGAACTACCCTTTCATCCCCCGAGTTGCTTTCCTCGGGGTATTTTGCCACAGTCTCAGGAAGCCAAGACAAGAAAGGAACATCAGCCTCTGAGGTTTCCAGTCTGAGGCACAGAAGAGAACATGGCGCGTTTGTGTCTCTGGCGCAGGCCTTTGGGGAAGGCAGCCTTCCTGCCTCTGTGGTACTGCACCTTTGAGTGGAGCCTTAACTTGATGCGGACAGGGAGCTAGGTCAGCCCCTCCATCAGCCTCAGCAAAGCTCTTCCTGCTCCCAGATGGACTGTCCCCGCCAGCTCTGTCTAGGTGCTGTATCTCTCTCAGGGCAGCCGATCACCCACAAGGGTGGGAACAGTTGTCTTGAGTCTACCTGACACTGTAAATCCGAGGTTCTCAACATGCGAGCTTTGACCCCTTTGGCAAACCTCACCTCCAAAAATAATTTACATTATAACTCATAACAATAGAAAAATTACAGTTAGGAAGCGCAACGAAAATAATTGTTGGTTGGGGGTCGCCACGGCCCGAGGAACTGTACTAAAGGGTCACAGCATTAGGAAGGCTGAGCACCGCTGCTCTAGATGCTCACCCACTCACTGCCGGCACGCTCCAGAGGCCGAGTCCATGTTCACCCGTGGGGCTCCCCAGCCGGAACAGTGGCTATGTGGCCCATTCACCCCCTGCCTGTGACAGCCAGGCCCCTGAGGGTCTGCCCTGCCATCTCGGGTGCTCACAGCCGGGAAGTGGAAAGGCAGGAATCCAGATGACAACTCCAAGGCAGAGGCCACTTGGTCTCGCAACATCCGCCGATGCAGCCTTGTTCACAAAGCCGCTTTCTCCTCCAGGCGCCCGGCAGGCTTACCACATGCCAGGCACTGTCCCCTGGAACTGTGTCAGCCTGACTGAGGTGGGCAGCCCCTCCCCAGCAGCTTCTCCTCTATGCCCAGGTTCCCTGCTGAACAATGGCAGCTTCGTGCCATGCACTGTCCCTGGAGCCCAATGCCGTCTGCGAGGCCACGAGAGCTGCTGACTTTAAGGAAAGACCGATGTTCTCTCCCCTGGTCCTGAAGATCACAGGCCTGGGTGGAGGTGAGCGCCACCCACTGTCCTTCTCTCAGCCTCTAGTGATGGCTGGGGTCCTCAGCCTTCCTTGCCTTGCGACCACACCCAAACCCCAGCACTGTCCTGTGGCATTTTCGGTGTGCCTGTGTCCACATCTCTCTTACGAAAACCCCAGTTACAGCTGTGGGACCTCTTGGGAGCAAGTATGGCCTTAACTTGAGCACACCTGGAAGGACCCCGGCTCCAAACAAGAGCACAATCTAAAACTTCTTAAACTGTGGGTCAGCAAAAGATTCGTTAGCCAAGTGGTGTCACGTGACCCCTGAAGCCTGGCTCTAAACTCACTGGTTCACTCTCTGATCTGTACGTCCTGCCCCATCACACAACATGAGCCTGTAGCTCCCTATGCAGCTAGCTCAGGTTCAAGATACGGTCCCCTGTGCCCTGCCCTAAAGGTTCCTTTCTGCTCTCACAGAAGCATAAGGGTTTTGTTACCGAGGACAGAGACTTCCAATATTTTTTAACCATCGTTCCTCAGTGCATATATATCAAGTTCCTATCTCTCTCTTTCAATTGTATTGTTGTAAAAGATTCAATTTTTAAAATCACTGTTTGAGTTGCCAGCTTGAGTTTTACTTTCAAAAGTATATATATATATATATATATATATATATATATATATATATATATATATATACATATACACATATGTATATATATGTGTATGTATGTATGTATAAATTATTACTTGGTTTTTTTGAGACAGGGTTTCTCTATGTAACCCTGGTTGTCCTAGAACTAGTTCTGTTGACCAGGCTGGCCTCAAACTCACAGAGATCCTCCTGCCTCTGCCTCTGCTGGAATTAAAGGTATGCACCACCATCACCTAGCTTTAAAAAAAAAAAAGCAATAACAAACCCCCATGATTTAATGTTTAACTGCACTTGAGAGTAAGACAGGAGTTTCTGAAATGGTCCTAAATGCAGTTCTGCCGCCGTGTACTATGGCTTACACAAAGGTAAGGTCAGAACGCGAGTCAATCTGAAGAATGTTATGGAGGTCTGCTCCACAGCATTGAGTATCCAGCTAAGACTTAGTGCTTTATGCAAAACAAACCCATCCATCACACGAGTATACAAACTTACCTTAGTCTTCAGTGGGAAAACTATATATAGTTCCAAGGTTGTTTTTTTTTTTTTTTTTTGACACCCTCACACAGACATACATACAAGGCAAAACACCCATGTACATAAAATTAACAAGTAAATAATTTTAAAACTTGTTTCAAAATTATTCTCTTTATGAGTTTTTGTCAGTGTATTTTTGTGTACCTATAATATATACACATGTGTGGAAGTTTAAAAAAATGTGTGAGGGCTGGAAGGATGACTCACCATGTAGCAGAGCTCCAGATGTAGCTATGAAAGCCTGATGACCTACGTTTGACCCTGAGTCCCACACATCTATAATCCCAGAATTCCTATGGAAAGGTGGGAGGAGGAGATAGGAGAATCAGCCAGAAGCTCATGGGCCAGCTAGCTGAGAGTAGCAGGCAGAGTGGCAGAAACAAGAGAGACACTCCCCACCCCACCCCGCCCCACCCCCACTCCACCCCACTCCCACCTCATCCCACCCCCACCCCACCCCACCCCACCCCACCAAAGGTATCCTTTGTTCCACATGTGCACTGTGCTAAAACAGTACAAACATACACACACACACACACACACACACACACACACACACACACACACATTAAAAAGAAAAGCTTTGGACACAAAGGCACCTCCATGTGCAGAGCTTAAGGAGCCCTTCGCTGTATGCCTGCTGGATACAAGTGTTTGGAGATGCTGTCAAATGGGCAGTGACCAAGGGTCAGGAAGATTGTCCTAAAGAAAACAGTGGGCTGGGCAAAATCCTACACATCACCTCTAGGGGGGAGTGGGAGGGAAAAGCCAGGGAGAAGGATGTGATGGCAGAAGCAGGGCTTGAGGGAAACGCAGAGGACAGAGAATGAAATGCTGGCACCGCCACCAGTATCTGGAAAGGGAAGATAAAGGGACTAACCTTCAGGAGCCTTCAGGAGCCAGCCCCTCCTCACCTATACCTTCCTCCACTGAGGCAGATCTGAGACTTCTGCCCTCTGAGACTAAAGCAGTAAGTTTATACTGTTTAAAGCGACTCAGCTTGTGGTCATTTGTTACAGCAACCACAGGGAACTCATACACGGACCCACGGCTAGCTCTGTCTGTGAGGGGGGCGGAGAGGCCGCAGACTGGGGCCTCGGGCTCCACAGGAAACCACCATAAATCAGCCCACAGTGCTGCCAGCAGTTTCTGGGCAGAGCCTCGAAAGGGCAAGGTAGCCAGAGGCGCCCAGACCACACACCACTAGGCGTGGCCCTAGTCATCTGGCTCCGAGAGGGTACCTATTCAAGCCTCTTTACCAGAAATGCGATTACCCTACTTATTTTTCGAGCCATCAATTAATACATCCCAGATGGACAAGCTGGCCAGTGGCCAGTCTCAGACTGCCAGGTAGGGGCAGCCCACACAGGAGACCTGGGGATGACCAGAGGGGCTCTGAATGCCTGCAAAAGCCCCGTGGGACTGGAGAGTGGCAGAGGCGTGCACAGTAGGCACTGAGGGCCACCGGGGCTTCCCTTTTAAGTCCTTTAATGTCCTCCGGGAAGGACATTCATTTCAAATGGAAAGCAATCAACACTCTGCCAGCTTGTCCGAGGTGACCAGACTAGGAAGTGCCCTTTTCTCGGTGCCAGAGATGGGAACTCGGGCTCACTCATGCTACATGGGTGCCCCACCATCAAGCCACAGCCCGGCCATGGCATTTCTGTGTGTGTATGTAGTCTGGATGGGTGTGTAGGTGGGGGCAGGGGCACGCCCATGCACATGCATGCGGAGGTTGATGTTGGAGCTTCTCCCTCTATCACTGACTTTTTTCTTTTAAGACAGGGTTGGTCCCTCAGTAAACCTGGAGTCCATTCTTCAATGAGGATGATGGGCAGTGAGCCCATGGCTCCGCCTGTCTCTGCCTCCTTAGCACTGTGGTTATAGACACCCCAAGATAATGCCCGGCTTCTCCATGGATGCTGGGGATTGGGAGTAAGGTCCTTGGGCTTGGGCACCTCCCCCTCCTGCCACCGGCATGGTGTCGCAGCCCACAGCAGTAAGTCCCGGTGACGCCCTTCTGTGCGCTCCACACTGCAGCCAGTCGGCATCTGTGTCGTTAGTTTTATGTTAACTTGACGCAGGCTAAAGCCATCTGCGTGGAGGGACCCTCAGTTGAGAAAATGCCTCCATAAGACTGGGCTGTAAGCAAGCCTGTAGGAACTTTTTCTTCTTTTTCTTTGGTTTTGTGAGGCAGGGTTTCTTTGTGTAGCCCCGGCTGTCCTGGAACTCTGCGAACCACTGTGGGTCATGCCATCCCTGGACTGGTGGTCCTGGGTTCTACAGGACCAGCCATGGAGAGCAGGCCAGAAAGCAGCACCCCTCCATAACCCCCGTCTTAATTTGGATTTTATTTGTGAAGAGACACCATGACAACCCTTATAAAGAGTTTCAGAGGTTTAATCCATTATCATCGTGGTGGGAAGCATGGCGGCATGCAGGCAGACACGGTGCTGGAGAAGGAGCTGAGAGTTCTACATCTGGATCTGCGGGCAGCAGAGGGAGACTGTGTGCCACACTGGGCTTAGCTTGAACATAGCAGACCTCAAAGCCTGCCCTGACAGTGGCATGCTTCCTCCAGCAAGGCCACATCTACTCCAACAAGGCCTCCTAATAGTGCTACTCCTTATGGGCCAAGCATTCAGACACATGAGTCTATTGGGCCAAACCTATTCAAGCCACCACATCCTTGCATCAGCTCCTGCTGGCCGGCTGGAGCTGAGAAATAAGTGAAGTAACCGGCATCACCGAGGTGAAATCTTCTGGGAAGTGTCTCCTAAGAGCACAGAGAAGCTGTGTTCCAGAGGCGGCCAAGGTTACTGGAAGCTGAACTTGGTAATGTGTAAGAGTCATCCAGGTGGTGCTGGTTTTGAAGGCATGAAGGGGCCATGGAGAGCAGCTGAGGCTTGGCACTGTGAGAGGCCAGAAGAGGCCATTGGTGAAGGTGCAGCTGAAGACCCAGTGGCAGTTGAAGACCCAGGACTGATGGGGTTGAAGCAGAGAAGTTGAAGCTTGGCACCAGGAAGAGAGCCAGAGGATTGTGGGTGAATCCCCCATAATCGGACATCGAATTATTTACACTCTTGGAGTTCGGTTTTGCTTGGTTCAGACTGTGACTGTGCGCTGGTTCTTTCTTCTTGAAGAAAGTATTTAGATTAATTTTGATTTTTACAGGAGCCCACAGCTGAAAGACATTGGACTTTTAAAAGAGATTTTGGAGCTGAGCCTGGTGGCGCACACATGTGATCCCGGCACTCAGGGAGGCAAAGGCAGGCCGACCTCTGTGAGTTCGAGGCCAGCCTGGTCTGCAAAGTAAGTCCAGGACAGCCAAGGCTACACAGAGAAACCCTATCTCAAAAACGAGAAAAAGAGATAGATATTTTGGGTTTTTAAAGAAACTAGATATTTTGAAGAGACAGAACTCTTTTTAATTTTATTTTTATTACTTATTCACTTTTATCTCAGCTGTAGCCCCCTCTCCATCCCCTCCCAATCCCACCCTCCCTCCCTCTTCTTCTCCTATACCTCTCCCCTAGTCCAATGATAGGGGAGATCATCCACCCCTGAGACACAATTTTTAATGTGTTTGAATTTGTAGAGACTGTAGGATTTTTAAAATTATTTGTTTTTAATGTGAGGTCTTGGGGATGAATGAGAAAGTAAGGTGTGGTTTAATGATGAAGTGTTTGTGTCAAGTCCACAAGGGGTCAGTTGTGCTGGGTAATTTTATGTCACCTTGACATAAGATAAAGTAATCTGAGAAGAGGGACCCATTATTAGAAAAATGACTCCATAAGATTGGACTGTGGGCAAGCCTGTAGAGCACTTTCTTAATTAGTGGGTGATGGGAACTGGGTGGGGCCATGCCTGGGCTGGTGGTCTTGGGTTCTATAAGAAAGCAAAGCAAGCTAAACAAGCCATGGGGAGCAGGCCAGTAAGCAGCACCCCTCCATAACCTCTGCATCAACTCCCGCCTCCAGGTCCCTACCTTGTTTGAGTTCCTGTCCTGACTTCCTTCAGTGATGAAGAGCGTCAGCCCCCAGCAGCAGCTTGGGAAGCACTTCCTGGAGAAAGCCCCACTAAACTAGAGAAGTCTGCAGTGTAAACACTCAGCTCCAGAGAGAGGGCCCAGCCACTGAGAGGGGAGGCTGAACCCTGTGACCCAGGACTCATGGCCTGGTCCTCTCATGTCTCAGGATAGGAAGACACTTGACATCAGCTCAGCCTCCATCCTGTTGCCTTGCGACACCCACAGGTTGATCCAGATGGGCGTCTGCATGATTGGCTGATAACAGAGAGGAGTACAGAGACAACTCAGTCTAGAAAGCGCCTGCCATGCAAACACAAGGGCCGGATGCCAGTCTCCAGAGGCAAAGGGCTGGGCCTGGTGGGGACAGACACACTCTGGCGCTCACAGGCCCCTTCAGCCTAACCAGAATCTCCAAGCCAGACAGACCTTGTCTCAAAAACAGGTGGAGGTGCTTGAGAAATGTCACTGAAAGCTCAGACAGGCACATACAGAGCCTCAGGGGCTGGAGAGACAGGACAGCTCAGCGTGAAGACCACAGTTTGGATCCCTAGAAGCCACATAAAAGCCGAGAGGCGGTGACCTGCAACCTCCACCCTCAGGGAAGAGACAGGAAACCCTGTGGGGCACCTGGCTGGCTAGACTACCAATGTGTGACGTGCGTTCCCTTATGCATGAACCCCACACATACAGCAAGTGAGCAAAAACTCAGACGTTATTGTAAAAACGTGAAACTCCTTTTAAAAGGCCGGGTGTACTGGCGAGTGACCTTATTCCCAATGTTGGGGAGGTGGTCTGTTGTCTCCTTTGGTAAGGGGAGACCTTCCCTGGAGCCAGGGCTTTGGTCAAGGCTGTGTGAGTAGCTGCATTAGCTGCCTCCAAAGAAGCTCCCAAGAAAACAAAGGGACTGTGAGCTCCCCTGGACATCCCAGCCATTGCCTAAAGCACACCCAGACGCTATACGGAATAGTAAGGAATACAGAGCATTACCGTCAGGGCAGATGGGCATGGTGATGTGTGAGGCTCCTGCTTCACCACAAGTAACTCTTACTAGGTTGTGAGGCGCTCACTGGAGTCCTGAGGGCCGCACCAACATCACTCTCCAGGAGCCAAGACAGAATTATTAAGCAGACTGAGCAAAACCGGAAGAGCACAGCACTGGGTCACTGGCACAGAACCCAATGTGAAGAAAAGGGGGGACATTACAAAGGCTGAGAGCAAACACGTGAGGTACAGGAGGAGACAGGTGGCCAGTTCTCCTGTTTCAGGACAGGAATGTCTGCATGAGCACATGCGAGGGATGAGAGATGGGAACAAGAAAGAAAAGTGTGAGACAGGAGGGAGGGGAGCACTAGAGGGAGAGCAGGGAGTCCTGAAGCCGGGGAGGGTGGGGCAAGAGGCTGGCAGGAGCCGGCAGCTGTCCTCTGCCCTGACAGGCCCTGGACATCAGTGGTCCAGGGCGGACTGTCCACACTGTGGCAGCCTAAGAGCAGAGTGTTCTTCAAGAGTGAGTGGCACAGGGAGGCGCAATGTCACCTGCCCAGGAGCTGGCACCTGTGACCACACTGGCAATCACTGCACGGCCTCAGTGGGGAGGAAGGCTGGGACCGTCATTGTCGGTTCCAGGGGAAGTACGGCTGTTATGATCACTGAGGCCTGAGCAGGGAGGACTGTGGCAGAGGAGGGGTCCTGATGCAGCAGCTGGAACCTACACCTCCTGCCTGCCAGGACTGGGGAAGGGCCGTGAGTCAGGCCTTCTGGCTGCTGGCTGCAGTCGCCCGGTTCCCACGGGCAGGAGGGAGCCAGAACTCTTGGGAGTGGGGACAGCAGCTCAGAAAGAACTCGGGCTTCCCAGAACTCTTAACCAAAACAGAATGCTCCAACCTTGTGAGTTCTGAGGGAAACCACTCTTGACTAGCTTTTCTCACATCGCCAAGACCCCATGGCTCTGAGGCTCCCGGGCCCTGCGTTCCTGGGCCCAGAGTTTGCTGACACAGAGAAGGCACACAATTTGAGTTGAACCCCTGCTGAGCACCCTGCTGTCTGCCCCTTCTGGGTCCTGTAAATGAGGACAGTAAATAAAGCCCCTGGCCTGGGATGCTGGGGAGGGGATGTGTAAGATGCCAGGTCCATGGTTGGTACTCAGTACCCTTGTTTATCAGTGGCAGCTCACGGGCATTTAAAATACAGGCTCCTGGTGTTCTGGAGACAGGTGTGTCTCTCAACCCTCACAGAGAAGGTTCTATTCGCAGTAACAGGTGATGAACATACAGATCCACGACTGGCCATGGCGCAGAGAATGAGACACTGTGGAGGGCTCAGCCCTAGCTCGGACATCTGTATCATAGCCTCCCACCCAGACCCCCAGGGACCTTTGCGGAAGAGGGGGCAGAAAGAGTGTAAGAGCCACGGGCTGTGGATGGCCGGAAGGAAACTGTCTTCCGGTCACAGCAGGGCAGCTGCACAAAAGAACTCACAGCAGTTGCCATGGCAACCTCAAGACCTGTGAAAGCTCAGGCCACGGAATCCTACCCCTAGAAGAGGAGTGACCAACAGCTTCCGGGAGAGGAAAGGCCAGTTGAGTCAACCCACACTCCATCCAAGACTGCCTGGGTGGCACAGACTAAACTTGATGGGCTGGGGTGTGGGTATAAGAAGCTAAGAAAAGAATTGGGGAGCCATGCACGTATGATCTGAAACATGTCATACAAAATTCTCAGAGAAGTGTTTAAATTTTTTAAAGGTACTTACAGGTCAGAGTAAGCAAAAAGTAAAAAGAAAAGCAATGAAACAGTATAAAATAGAGGTTACTGGCTGCATGCGCCTGACGCAAGCCATCCAGCCACTCTCGTTCTAGTGACTGAGGCCCTCTATCTTGCTGTTGATGGCTGATCAACCAAGGCTTTCCCTGAAGCCCTGACGGAGAAGGAACATGCTTAGCATAAGACTTAGCATGTCCAAGACCTCCCGACCCCGGACTTTCCCACCTTCTCTCTCTGTCTTCTATCCTCTATCGCCTGATGTCCTGGTTCTCTCTCAGGGCCCTGTCCCTGAAGAACGACCCGCTGGTCAACACCACTCTCCCTCCATCACTGTGGGCTGGGTGAGGCTCTGTTTACCACTGCCCAGAATCACAAACAAACAGCAGGGGCTGAGGCGCGGCTCTCAGTGCCGCCATAATTAGAGTCACACAGGTCTTCTTTATGTCCCCTGACTCTCCATGTGTGCTGGCCCTAAACACCCATGTGTTGAAGACTTGGATGATGGTAGAGCTGTGTGTGCCCTTGGATGGGGAACTGGGCCCTAGCCTTCCTGCCCCTTTCTGTTTCTAAGCCACTAAGAAGTGAACAGGCCTCAGCTGGCCATGCTCCACACCATACACACTGCACCCACAGGCAGGGATAAACCTTCCTTCCTTAGAAGGCGTTTATCTCAGGCATTTTGTCACAGTGGCAGAAAGCTGACTGACAAGCTGGTACATGATTGGCTGTGGTAAACTTGCCAATCTTTGCTTTCCCAGTGAGGAAGAGGACAGAGTCACATAGCAGGCAAAATCACGATGAGGAACACAAGCAGCTGGGAAGCGACTGGCACCTCAGGTGGCCCCCTGGCTGTTGAAAGGAGGATGGCTGGATCCTGTGTGCATTATTTCTGTGGAAAAGTAAATGGTGGCTGGTCGTAGCGGGCCATACCTGCAATGCAGCATTCGGGAGCTGAGGCAGGGACTCCCGGGCCCGTCTGGGCTACAGACTGAAGCTGTCTCCAAAGAAGGAAAACAAAACAAACAAACGAAAACTCTGGAAAAGCAGAGAGAATAGAGAATACTCCTCAAATCCGGCAAAGGACACAAGTGAAACCCGCAGGTGACATCACACTCTGGGAAAAGGCAGATGCCATCTCAAAAGGTCCTGAAATGGTGACTCTCACACTTGAACTCCCAGCTGCCATGTTATCAGGAGACCTAGGCAGGGAAGGACAGGGGGAAAGGAAGCCAGGCTGGAGAACAGCTCAGTGGTTAGGGCACTGGCTGCTCTTGCTTTGGACAGGGCTTCAATTCCCAGTACCCACATGGCAGTTCACAACCCTCTGTAACTCTAGTTCCAGGGGATCTGATGCCCCCTGCTGGCCTCCTCAGTCCCTGCACATATTCTGCTGGCTGATTTGACTTAGCTTAATTGACACAAGCTTGAGTCATCTGAGGAGGAAGCCTCAAATAAGAAAGGCGCACACCTTTAGTCCCAGAATTCTGGAGGCAGAGGCAGCCGGATCTCTGTGAGTTCAAGGCCAGCCTGGTCTACAGAGTATAAAGGAAAACATTTAATTGGAGCTGGTTTACAGTTTCAGAGGTTTATTCCACTATCATCATGTTCAGAAGCATGGCGATATGCAGGCACGGTGCTGGAGAGAGAGCTGAAAGTTCTGCTTTCAGATAGGAAGGCAGCAGGGCCACAGTGGGGGGTGGAGGGGAGCAGCTTGAGCACTTAAGACATTAAAGCCCACCTCCATGACCACTTCCTCCAACTAGGCAGCACCTACCCAACACGGCCAAACCTCCCTATGGGCCTAGAGGGACCATTTTCTTTCACATGGGAGTTTGGTTGTAACAGTCAGATAAGTAACTAAGAACCTGGTGTCAAGAAGTAGGGTCATTGCTGTGATACACCTGACCAGGCTCCAAGGCCTTTGGAAGAGTATTCAAGAGCTTGTAGCTGGGTGCTGGAGAAGTCCTAAAATGCTGTGAGCAGAGCTAAACAGGGCTTTCTGGTATGAGCTTGAACTGTAAGTTTTCATGGCATACAGTTCCAGGTGCCTGGGCCTGTTGGTTTTCCCACTGGCTGTGAGCTCTCCAAAACAGTAGTGGTCAGGTAGGGCATGATGGCTCAGACTATCATCCCAGTTATGTGAAAGGCTGAGGCAGGAGGATCTCAAGATGCTCCATCGGCTACAGGGTGAATTCAAGGCATTCCTGGGCAATTTACTGAGACCATGCTTTAAAAAAAATATAAAGAAAAAGGTATGGAGACATAGGTCAGTGATAGAGAGTTTGCCTCACTTGTGGAGGCCCTGGGTTCAATCCTCAGTACTGGGGGAAAAGAGGAGAAAGAAAAAGAGGGAGAAGAAAAGGAAGAAGGGGAAAGAGGAGGAGGAGGAGGAGGAGGAGGAGGAGGAGGAGGAGGAGAAGAAGAAGAAGAAGAAGAAGAAGAAGAAGAAGAAGAAGAAGAAGAAGAAGAAGAAGAAGAAGAAGAAG
>NW_026596034.1:35083332-35107266 GCF_907164565.1 Psammomys obesus | reverse complement strand
AAACTTCCCCCAAAGTTCAAAACCCACAAGAATTTAAGGGGGAACGTAATCCTCAGGGTTCGGATCTGTTCATGCTTAGGTCACCCGAACGGAATGGCACTTGGCGCCCAAGAAGTCTCTGTGCCCTGTGCTGTAGACATGGAATTGGATCCTTGCGTCTTATGGGCACAAGACCGGCAGGCTAACTTTCAATCCAGAACTCCACGCTTGCCTTTCGAGAGGCCACAGACTAGGCCAATGTGCTCCCGGTTAAGTCTCCTGTGTTTGTGATGAGGTGAAATCTCAGGCCTTGGAGAAGGGTGGCTGATCTCCTGCAAGGAGGAGAGTGGGCAGGAGGCAATAGGGGCTACGGAAACTAGCGAGGCAAGCTTTGCAGATCAAAAAGTGAAAAGTAGCTGGTGTGAGGGCACATGCCCAGAGTTTAGAAAGCAGAGGAAGCCAAGGTCAGCCTGAGCTTTTTCTAAGTTCATGGCCAGCCTGGGTTACTAACCACCTGTCTCAGAAAAAAAAAAAGCAAAAAGTGCCCACCATGGAAATCTAGAACATAGACACAGAGTAAAACACAGACATTCTGGCTTGGCTGGTACTGGCATTCTACTGTCCTCTCCTGCACCCTGAGAGGTGGCTCTGGAGGTGCTGGGCATGAGGCTGAAAGGATGGGTCTCTGTAGCATGTCACCCGCTGGTCCTGCTAGGAAAACTTACAGGGCACAGAGGGGCTGGGTGGCCCAAACCAGAGGGGAGCAGGAACCAGCACCCCAAGACCAGTGCACCTCCACTCCTAGCCACCTCCTCCACGGAGGCACCTGAGGTCTCTGCTCTTTGCAGCGGTGGCAGGAGTTCAGCAGAGGCAAGTCAAGGAGAGCAGTGGGTGGGGAGGCATACGAAGGTAGGCAAAAGACAGGGACTTCAGAATCCTCCCTTGTCAAGTGTGGCACCCGCCCCTCTGTCCTGCAGTCTTGGCTGCTCAGCCCGGCACCAGCTGGCAGGCGACTGTCAGCGAGCAGCAGCCAAGAAGACGGGACAACACGGTTCAGAACCAGGAGATACCGCAAGGAGATTGGCAGGCCTGGGACCTCTTTGTGTCCAGGAGCTGCAGGGCCTGAGAGTCAAGCTGACCTCGTGGGGCTCGTCCTACCCCGCAGCAGGTTTCAGCTCCTGACCAGCTCCCCACGGCGACTGTTAAGCCATTGATGCTAAGAACCCTGGACACAGCAGTGCCTGCGAGCCCCAGGCTGTGGGTCCGCTCCTGAGCCTTCCTGCCAAAATGCTGTGTGACCCGCAAAGGACCGAATAACACCCAGAGCGGCCCTCGCTGGTGGCAAGTCCATCCATGCACGAGGACACAGAAATGTGGGGACACTCTTCAGCGGCCAAAAGGGACACTGTGAATGTCCAAGCAATGACGGGTGTCCAGACTGTTTGCGCAGACTGCTGCTAGAAACCGAAATCCAAATCCATCTTCGGCTTACCTGGGGAAATGAAGCCCCTGGGGGTATCTGGCAATGTCTGGAGAAATTTTTTTTTAATGATTTTTTTTTTGTCTTATGTGCTTTGGTGTTTTACCTGCATGTATGTCTGTGTGAAGGTGTCACATCCCCTGAAGCTAGAAATCCAGAACAGTTGTAAGCTGCTATGTGGGTGCTGGGAATTGAACCTGGGTCCTCTTAACTGCTGAGCCATCTCACCAGCCCCTGTGGAGACATTTTGAGTGGTTCCCCTGTGGCATGTAGATGCTCCAGGGCATAGATGCTAGTGCCCACGGGAGAGTTCTCCTAAAGCCAACAGAATGTAGGCTGAGAGAGACGGCGAGACATGCCGGGACTCAGGCAAGGCCTTGAGGTGACAGGACATATGAGCCAGCCTATCTCATCTTCTGTATCAAATCAAGGGTCGGGCTCCGGTATTCCAAGGCAAACAGGAACACGAACATGCAGTCAGGGTAACTGCTTTGGTCTTCTTCACGGTGTTTTCCAAACTACTGCCTTGGAGCCAGAAGGCACATACCATCACCCTGGCAACAAACCTTCCAAAGTTCAGCCTTTCCACAAGAAAGGTGCCAGCCCCTGGCCTCAGCCAACGGCTGCCTAGAGATGTCAACAACCGGTTAATACTCAAAGACCACATAGGTCATCTACGTGGTGGGCCAGCAGGCCAGTCTATCAAAGCTAGGACTGGGGTTTATGCCAACCTTCAGCCACTCTGTATAGCTCAGGGCAAAATGGGTGACGTGAGGCCCTGGCAATAAATTCCATGAAGAGTAAGCTTAGCCTTGTGCCCAAGTAGGACAAGTATCCATCCACCTGTGTTTGTTTTTTTAAAGTTTTTCGAGACAGAGTTTCTCTGTGTAGCCTTGGCTGTCCTGGACTTGCTTTGTATACCAGGCTGGCCTCGAACTCACAGCGATCCGCCTGCCTCTGCCTCCCTGAGTGCTGGCATTAAAGGCGTGGCCCACCACACCTGGCTCATCCACTTATCTTGTGATTTCCCATAGGGCCTATTTCCTCCTTGGATGGCAATATTGGTCATCATTGCTAGAATCAATCTTGAGAGCCAGGTATGTTAGTTACCGCCTGAACTAGTATTCAGAGCCTAAGGCAGGAGGATGATGAGTTCAAGGCCAGCCTGGGCTACACAAAGAGACCTCCAACTCAAACCAGGGGTGCTGAGGTAGTTATAGTTTCAAAAGAGGATGCGAGGGGTAGCTAGCAGTGCAACCTCCAAGTGAAGGAGCTCTGCTACAGACAATGGCCAGGATGGAGAGGGCAGCACTACCAGCCCTGAGCCTCCAGCCACAGCCCTGACACCACCAGGATTCGGATGCAGAGACAGCATCAACTCAAGGCCAGGCTGTAGATTCCAGAAGTGGCGACCAGTATGGCCCAGAGCGGTGAGAAGGGAGACTAGACAGGTCAGCTTCCATGGCCAATAGTGGTGAGTGGCCTTGTCTGTAGGAATGCGGCAGTATTAACACCAGGGCAGATTGAAGGTATTCACCACATCCTGCTTTGTTTCCTCCCCCCCCCCTTCTTGACTGTTACCCCCTCCTTCTCACAACCCTCGACGCCTGCTTTTCCTGCTCCACGGCCACTTCTGCCCACTTACCTGGCCTCCGTGAAGAATGAGAGCATATTCTTGTCCCGTCTGGAAACATGCACTGGGCAAGGTTAGGTTAAGTAGAAGTGTTCTCCCTACTGCAGTCTCATCACAGGCTGGACTCAACCTCTGTCTGGGTTATTTCTGTGCCCCAGAAACTTCTAGAAAGCTCATGGTGTAACTATAAAGGCAAAATAATAATAATAATTACAAGCAACACGCAGCTGGCTCACAGCTGGGCATTGAAAGGCTGGAAGGCTAGAGTTCCAGACCCTACACTGCATAGCAACTGCTCTGGGCTGCCTTGGTGGGGCTGTCTAGCACACAGGCCCTCACACTACTTCTTAGTAGCAGCTGGGAATGTAGCTCCATGGTAGGGCACTTGCCTAGCATGTGGGTTCCATCCCAAACACTTGAAAAGCACCCAGCAGCCAAGGTCTATCTCCTTGAGCTACACTGTTTTCAGTGAAGCGTCCAGAATGAACAGGATGGTATCAGCAAGGGAGGGAATGGGCAAACAGGTTAGAGATCATGACAGAAAAGACACAGCTTTGAAACCCAGGCCATCCAGGCTTAAGCAGAATAGCTGCAAGGCTAGAGATCCCCCCCCCCTTTTTTTTTTCTAAAGGAGGGGGGGGAGCCAATTGCCAGTGCTGGTTCCAGCCTCAGGCCTGGGAATGCATTTACCAAGGATAAGGGCCTGTTGACCTGGCTTCCCTGCAAATGTCCTGCACAGGAACAGCCTCATGGGAATACCATGGTCATCATGCCAGCTGCTGAGTGTCCATTGCTCAGGCGTCAGTGCACCATGGAGGCTGAGATGGGTCTCTAGCGTCACCTAGTGTTGGTGTGGTAGTGAGCTGGCTCCTTCCTGGGAGGAGACACGGCAGTCACAGGGCCACCTCGTCCAGGCCACCGCGTCCTACAGCACTGTGCCCCAGCTCTCACAAAAGCCAGAGTGTCACTGAGCTCACAGTGATATCACAGGAGGCGGGAAGTGGGGTGCTGCTCAGATGTACATTCTAGTTTGGCCGGGTGGGCTCTGCACCCGTCTTCAGTCGCCACTGTACTTGGGAACAATATAGCTCTGGAGACTCCTGCCCAGGTTGTCTCTCTGCTACAACCACAGGCCTCTGAATACCATCTGACTCATGGCAGGCAGTCACTGGCCCCCTCAATGGGCTGGGGTCTGAAAGGGGTTGAGTACTTGTCCTCAGCACAACAGGAATGACTAGCACGGGCTCACAGGCAGGATGGAGCCATGTCCCTATGTACACCCACACAAGCTGATGCTACTGGCGATAGCCTTAGGGCACAAGGTCTGACCAGAGCTCACAAGCACTGAAGCCTGCTTACAGGAACAGCCCTCGTTGGAGCTTTCTTCAGTCAGAGCAGCAGCAGTGTCCTCAAGTGGGGAGGGAGGCAGGAAAGCTGGAGGGTACCAGGTAGGAACATGCTGCGGGTGCTCAGAGGGGGTGCCAGCCACTGGTGCGCTCTGACCTGGCTCGCCAACACTGGATGTACTGGCCCAGGCCGACCTCACAGGGAAGCGCCTGTACTGCAGCATGTCAGTAAATGTCACTGCAGAGCACAGTCGTGCCATCTTTTCTCTGCAGAACACAGGCTACTTTAAACCATGTACAAAAACCTAGGATGTAAGTCCAGGATGTGGAAGTCTTGACAGCCTTACAGCAGCATAAGGTATCAAGATGCAGTAAGTGCTTAGCCACAGGGACAGGCCTGTGGTGTCCATGAGTCCAAAGGTGCTGTCTCAGGTTAGAGTCCAGGCGCTCAGATCTCATGCATTTTCTTTAACAGAAAAAAATAAACATTAGGGGGAAAAATCTGACAAATAGGCTAGGAGGAAGCTGGAGGGGCAGTTCAGCTCAGCTGGGAGTGCTGGCTGCTCCTGCAGAGGTCTGATTCCATCTGTAGCTCGTTCCAGGGGCTCTGATGCCCTCTCCTGGGCCCTATGTACACTAGGCACTCATTTAGTGCACAGGCATGCTTACATACAGGCATGCACCCATACACATAAAAGATAAGTATTTTTTTAAAGTACAGGCTAGGAGCCCGAGGTCAGATTTACGGAGACCCTGATCTAGGACTCCAGGGAGCGTGCTGGAGGCCCTACCACCCAGCCCAACACCGAAAACCAACACACTGCGGATGGGCTTTGAGGCTTCAATGTGTCAAGCTTCCAATCCTGAATGTCTGACCCGGAGGGGCGTGGCTGAAGTCACCTCAGCATTCACCTTGACTTAAAGACATCTACACACTGAACAGAAAGTTAGGGAAATGTCTACATCAAAGGCGCTGATGGCAGTTCACAGGTAAGTTCTGAGCACGGATGACCCAAATGCAGGGAAGGCCAGCAGGAAGCTTCAGAGCAACTAGACTCCACAGTAAGTCACACAGGAGACCCAGCTCACTCTTATCCATGGACCACCGTTCAGGTCAGAGACAAAGCGCGGACGGTTCTTCATTCTGGGCTGGTACGTGTCATCCGCCCCGGCTCTGCCCACCTATCTGCAACTGGCTGTGCACTAATGCAGCTTAGACAATACAAAATTGAGAGGCTATCAAAAATATAATCTGGGGTTGGAGACATGGCTCAGAAGAGCTCTTGCTGTTCTTGTAGGGGGTCTGCATTCAGCTCATAGCATCCACACAACTATCTGTAATTGCAGTTCCAGGGCATCTGAAGTATCCCAGTTCCCAGGTATGGATGTGTTACCCATAAAGTGCTTACAGACAATGCGCTGATATGCATAAAAAAAATGTAAAAGCATCTTGCATTAAGCAGTGCAGGGTCCACCAACTATGTTCACCTCTCTCCAATGCCAGCATGCCAGAACCTTACACCCCAGGAAGGACGCTAGTAGGGTTCCAGGGGGACCATTGGGATTAGGCTAATAGCTAGAAAAGGATCCAGAAGTAACATGGCCTTGTGAGAGAAAGGTAGAGTTCACAGTGGACGTGTCTATAAGCCATCAGTGGACATGGGATCCGCCCCTTTCAGCCCCAGCTGTTGTCTATGGTATGTTACAGCAGTCCAAACAGGAAAGGTTAAATTAAGCACTAGGGCCCTCCAAAGCAAGCTCTCGTCCTAGGGAACAACACTGACCACCGAAAGGGAGCAGAATCCTGCGCTGGCAGCAAAGCAGCCGCCACATAAGGGACAGGCCCCTGAGAAGGGAGAAGTCACTAGCACCAGCTGACCAAGATGCCCAGGCACCCCACTGGACTCCATCTCTGCTCTCTGTTCAAGGTCTTCAGATGGAGCCCCAACATTTAAGTCATTTCTTTTGTGCTACACCAAACACACATGACTAACTCAAGACAAGACAGATGACAATGACACTGGAGGGGAAAATGTCACCTGTATACATGCAGGATGACTGTATATTAGGAAAGCATCTATCGGCCTCTTGCTCTGGCTTTTTGGATGCACTGCCGAGACAGCACAAGCCCAGTTGTGGAATGGGTGTGTTCTGGCCAGATTTGCTCCGAGTACGGTAGAGGACCCAATCACTACCAACACCACACGGAAGAGAAACAGGCACCAGTCCCTTAGCCTGTCAACCGGTTTCCAGAATGCATGGGAGCCACAAAATTCCACATCTTGACAGGAAGCTGAGCAGACTTGGGCAGAACACTGCCACTTCACAAAAAGAAGGAGCCTGAGAGAAAAAGGTTTTTCCCCACTGCAGGCCCTGACCTGTGAGGCCAGCACACAGGGCCACAAATGCAGACTTCCTATCACTGATGACTTCTTCTTCATCTCTGCCAGGAGCTGAGGGCAGCACCAGAAACACTCAGGTAAGATTTGGCCTTGACCTGCAACAGGATCAGAGGGAGCAAAACTAAGAGACAGCTCCTCTCCCATAGCAACAGGCACTCTAACTCAGCAGGCCAGAGTCCTGGATGAGTTCACTGAGGCTCACCACACCAAGAAACACACAGCTTTAAACCAACTTTTGTGATCTTTATTGACAGGTGACAACTTTATACTCCTAGGAATCACTACACTGTGTACAATTAGGGACACGGCATCAGAGAGGCGTGGCAGGAGATTACACAGCAGACACTGGGAAATGTCAAACTTCATTATTTTGCCCACTTTTCTTCCTGTGTACACAGAGCATGAATGCAATTTGAAATCTTTTCATGGTAATAGTTACAATCACCACCTCTGTAGCCTGACGTCTGCACCCCAAATGTCTGACCGCAGTGTATACGTCAGCAGTTTTCATCTCACAATTGTTAAAATGTGTTTCCTGTTAGGAACCAGCAACATAGTTCTTGTATTTATTTCCTCTTGAAGTAAGAACTATCTCATCTCTGGTAACTGGCTCATTTTATCATTTATCAAAAACTAAAGGGTAAAGGAGGAAAGTGTGATGAATTAAAAAAATTATTTTTTAAGGAAAGATAAAATTCATTTTCACAAATTTACAAGAGCTGCTGGTGCGGGACTTATTCCACTATGCAATCAGACTGGGACACAGTGCAAACTGCCTGCTCGGCTCAGGAACCAGCTTCAGAAGCGCTGGCTCTTGTGTATTTATTTCCTCGGTCAAGCAACAGTACAGTCTTTGATGTCAGAGTCAGCATGAGCTGCGCTGTGCAGATCCCCCAGACATGTCCTTTCATCCAAGCCCACTGGCGCAGAGGGAGAGATTCTCTCTACAGAGCCACTAGAGAGGTGGGTAGTTAGTGAGTCGGGAGTTGTAGGAAGCAGCGTCAGGCACACACACAGGCACACGGGCACGGCTACAGCAGGTCCACACGGCGGTAATACAGGAGGTAGGCTGTGCGGTCAGCAGTTGGCTTCACCACCTGGTACTGGTTAATAACCTTGACCGTTTGGTCATCGATTCGCAGCCAGCCATTAAGCCCAATCTGGAAGACGTCTGTAGTGTAGTGGCCGCCCGTGGCGCTGTTGCCATGATGGTAGACCACTGGAAGACAGCACCCAGCAGGCAACCCATGAGAAAAGCCTCTCGCCGCCACTGCCACAGACCCCCACCCTCAGCCCCACTGCCACAGGGCCCCACCTAATTGTTCCCAAGGGAGGACTGACTTAGACTGGTACGCACACACTGTGAGAACCCTCTCTACATCAGCCCCAATTCAGGGCCAACCCGGACATTCAAGCTCTCCCAGGACCCTCTCTGTGATAGTGTGCTCCAGCAGAATTCGGCCTAGGTACCGTATAGGCTCGCAGCTCACTGTGGTTGTGAGCAGTGGGCCAACACACTCACCTGCAAACAGCCTGTAGGTTCTGTGGCATTTAAAATTCTTATTTTTGACTCCTGGAGAAAGTAGTTCTGAAAAGGAAAACATCAACACTTCAACAAAGTCTTTGCAGAACAGCAGCACTGGCTGTTGACAGCCTCCACCTAACAACGGCCACCCTGGCCCCTGCTTCGAGGATCAGAGCAAGGACAGACAGCCCCGGCCCAGACCTGTGTCAGAATGGAAGGTGCTGACAAGCACAAGGCAGACGAGGCCGTGGCCCACCCAGCTCCTGTACTACTAGAGAGGAATCTGAGTGTGCAGCACTGGGACGGAAGGATCTCCCCACGATCAGGAGGGAAGGCACTGCTGCCTTTCTGTTCCCCAGACTCCCGTATTCCAGGGACCGCCTGGGCTCGCCACACCTCAGTCAGGTTCCAGCACTGTCTAAGATGTTTGTCACAACTGTGAGGCTTCAGAGCAGCTGTTCTGTGCTGGCACGGCAGCCCAGTGTGTAAAGGTGCCTGCCACTAAGAGTTTGAGGACTACCAGAACCCACATGCTCTCTACCTACTTCCAAGTGAATGCCAAACATGTGCATGGGTACAAACTATTTTAAATGTAGCAGGGAAAAAAGGAGAAAAGAAGGGAGACGGCTCACCAGGTAACAGGCTCCTGCTATGCAAGCTGGGCGACCCAGGTGCTATGGCCAGATCCCAAATAAAAGGTGCGAGATGACCTCTGAGCCCACACGTGTGCTCTGGCATGCATGCCTACCCACGCATCAAAACATACACATACACAATAACCCTTTAACAAGCAAAAGGTTTTTTTCAACCTCTACTACATAGTAGGGTCCCTATCTCCTGGGGCTTTTCAAAACGTGATGTCAGAACTAGGTGGAGAAGGCTCGGTGGCTAGAGCACTGGCTGCTCTTGCAGAGGACCTGGGTCTGGCTTTAGCACCCACATGGTAGCTCATAACCATCTGTAACTCCACAGCTGGGGACCTGACAAGCTATTCTGGTATCTGGGGGCACCAGGCAGGAATCTGGTGCAAACACATGCAGATAAAACACTTACACACTTAAAACTTCTAAAAAACAATGTGCTGACGTTGCTGAGGGGCGCTGTCCAGGGGCAGAGGGCATCCTCCACAGACAGCAGCTGCTCCCCACAGCTGCTCTTCTACTTTTCTCATCTGGTCAAATTATGTTTTGTTTCAGCTTTTTCTCTATCTATGGCAAGCACTCAGGAAGCTGAGACAGGCAGATCTCTAAGAGTTCAGGGCCGGCCTGGTTTATACAGTGAGCTCCAGGCCAGCCTGCACGGCATAGTGAGACCCTGCTTTAAAACAATAAACTCAACTAAACATAAAACAAAATAGGGGGCTAGAACGAGGGCTCAATGGTTCATACTGGCTACTCCATTAGAGGAGCTACGTTTGGTTTCCAGAAGCAATATGGCGGCTGACAGCCATCTGTGTCTCTAAGCTCAGGGTGTCCGATGCCTCTTCCGGCCTCTGCCAGCGCCAGGCATGCACACAGTGCACAATCACGCATGCAGGCAAAACAGCCTCTAATGAGAACTTCCGTATAAATATTCCCAAATGTCAGTAATTCTAAAACAAGGAAAGCCCTGACTTGGTGTCGCACTGTAGTGAGCACGGGGGCCAGCATTACCTCTGCTGATCTCCAAGTCCACGGGGTAGTCAATGTTCTTGACCAGCTTCTGACACCCACCCGTTTTCTCATAGACGAAGCGCTTCAGGTGCAACACGAGGACAGGGGGGAGCTTCTCCAGAGTCACTCTGCGGCTGACTTCAACCTGTGACAGAGAGGCCAGGGTTCACAGGCCTGCCTGCAGCAGCACTCCACAGCTGCTGTCCATCCCTAGCCATACCCGCACCCCTACAGACACCTGCAAAAGAGCCCATTTGTGGCCTCCGGGTGAAGACCTTGGCAAAGAACACAGGCTGATTGAGGAAAACTGGAACTGGTACACACCAGCCTGTCTTTTCAATCTTATTATAAACCCTCGAACATGTCAACATGGCCCTAGTGTTCTCCTGGCCTCCTGAATGCTTTTAAGAATCCTGAAGAGGCATTAATTATAATATATACTGGAGCATGATTCCCAGGAGACCACGCTATGACCTTTCTGCCCAGACGGTCCTGTTCCCAGGCTATGCCTGGTGTTAGGGTTTGTTTGGAGAACATCAAATGTATCTTTAGTTGGTCATTCCTTTCCTGGAAGCCCCATTATTTACTTGAAGAGGGATAGTTATCTAAAAGACAGCAATCCAACTTTGCAGAGTCCCAGGAACAGGCTGAACCAACTGCTAGCTGCCCACAGCTAGACCAAACTTAACCAACTTCCCCACACAGACACCTCTGCTGCTGTCTCTTGCATGAAGGGCCTCAGGCGGCCACATCTTACTCAGGCTGGCTACCAAGCTGGCTTACTTCCTCCTCTGGCTCCTGGTACTTACTGTTTTTAAGCAAAACCAACCACCAGAACCAAATCAGACATCATGGTGGAGCCCTAGACCTTCCCTCGGCAGATCCCCAGAGCGTGGCAAGGCCACCTAGGGCGGGAGGCCTCAAGGACAATTGAGGCTGGATCTCTTCTCTACCCAGCGCACAAGTCACATAAAGACGGGTTTGTCCTGGGAACTCTCCTTTAACATTGTAGCTACTACACACCACTAGGTGTTCATAGCTTCCCAATACCAGGAACTTTTCAGAAAAGCGCCATGCTCACCAGCCAGCATTCACCTTGCATGACAGCCTTGTGCCCTCAATGCCACAGTCTACAAAAGACATTACAGAGAAGATGGCCTCCACTGCAGAGCATAACAGGCACCAGCCTCTCTCTGCAAGTTCCTAACAGCTCAGGACGGAGACTCAAGACTTTATCCCCGGCTAATCACATCAAAGAGAAGCATGCATCTGAACAGTCTGTCTGTCCGTCAGTATCCTTAATGATCTAGCAACACAGATGTGTGTCCGGAACCCCCTTTACATCCTAAGTCAGCCTCTGCTGGAGGTGGGCAACGTCGGGATACTAGGATTAGACCGCCAGAAAATGGAGAGCAGAGCAGGGTCAAGGGCAGGAGAAAGACATTTCCTTGGGTCACAAGAGCCAGCGGCGCAGCTGTGGGACCATCTGTTTCAACTACTTCATCCTGAAAACCTGGGGCTTTTCAGCAAAGCTAAGTAACTGGTGTGCAGATTCAAGTCAGCCTCCCACATCCTCGTTCTGCTCCGTCCGGCCAGGAACATACCTCCTGCTTGGTTTTGGTGGTGTACCCTTGGACAGACTCTCTTGCCACCAAGCTTTCCAATGCATCCTGGACTGTGCGTATCTTGTCAGACTGGATGTCCAACTGCAGTGTGAAAAACGGCTGCAAAGTGGCAGATTCTTTGGAACTCTGCTGGTAAACCACAGACCTAAGGATTGCAATTAGAAACAAAAAAGACGTAAGAGGCCACTGTGTCACTTTCCCTAACGATTAACTAACAGAGAAAGCACAAACACCCAAAATATGTTTATTCAGTATCAATCCCAAAAGACCAGAGACAGCAAAAAAGCCCAAACCACCCTGAATTTAAAAATAACTCTGCTGACTACCAGCTTCTGTGATTAGCAACTGATCATACACCTATCCGGCTTACTCAGGGATAGGTTTCCACTTCCAAATTCTTCATTTGCACACCTGTGTACAGCGTGCACCAACTAACAAATTCGGCCACCTGGAAGGCTGTAACAGATGGTCACAGCCCGTTCTAATGAGATGGAGGAAATCCCCAGGGGAACAGGGCTTTAATGCCGCTCTTGGTCTATAAAAACAACAGGAGGAGGAATGGGAGCAAGCTGAGGATAATAAAAACCATGTTAGCAGTCCGGGAAGAGAGGCAACCAGCCAACCAGCCTTGTGGGTAGGGCGCCAACTTAATTTGGTTTTTGTTTCTGTTTTTTTTTTTTTTTTTTAGCTGTTTTCCTTCATTTTTCTTTTTTAAAGTTCTTCTGAATAAAAACTGTAAGCTCACCTCATCTCATTTAACCTCATCCTGGAAACATTCTAAGATTCAACAGAAGACCTTGTTTGTGCAGCCTGGTGTCCTAGTTTATGAGCAGAGAAAAGCTGGTGGGAGGCCACTTGGACATCATGGGACAGACACCATGAGAAAGAAGCAGCTGAAATCCTTTGTCAAGGTCTAATGCCTTAAATGCCTTAACTTCCTCCTGACTGTGAAGGCAATGACTGATGGTCCTTGGGTCCCCAAAAGGAAGTTAAAAACATTAATGAAGTAAAGCTGGGCAGTGGTGGTGCATGCCTTTAATCCCAGCACTTGGGAGGCAGAAAAAGGCAGATCTCTTGAGTTCAAGGCCATCCTGATCTACAGAGTGAATTCCAGGACAGCCAGGGCTACACAATTTGAAAACCCAAAAGAAAGTACAGAAAGACAAGAAAGTCAAGACACTCTTGACTCTAAAGCCATACATTTATCAGTAACAGACCCCTCCCCCCCCCAAAAAAAAAGTATTTCCCTGGGGAAACTGAAAACCTGCAAAAAGGCCGAATGACAGGAGGGTCTCTTGTAAGAATAAAGAATCTTATTCTGTCTTAAAAGCAGTTCACATTATCAGAATTCCTTATCAGCCAGGCACTTGCAAGACTACAGCAGGAGAAATGCCACACGGGCAACTACAGAGATCCTATCTTAAACAAAACATAAAACAAAGCCAAAAAGAAAGAACTCCCTGTCTAGGCCTGGGGGTGTGGCTGGGATGGAGTGTGGCTGCTGGTATGCAGGACACCCCGTCAGCACCTCACAGGCCATGTTAGACTGCACATCCCTGTAATCCTAGCACTTGAGAGGCAGAGGAGCCGGAACTCAGTCATCCTTGGCTGTGCCTACACTGTGAGTTCAGGAGACCCTGACTAAGATAAGGAAAAACAAAAAACAAAACAAAACAAAAAAAAAACAGCAAGTCCCATACGGTGGTACACGCCTTTAATCCCAGAGGCAAGTGGGTCTCTGAGGCCAGCCTGGTCTACAAAGTCCAGGACAGCTAAGGCTACAGAGAGAAACCCTGTCTGGAGCTCCCCCACCCCCACCCCCAAATTAACATGCAGCCATGACAGCAATTTCCTCAAACGGAGCCCCTGGTTTCCCTGTTGTCACTCGTGGGCACACTGGAGATCTGTCATGCTGGCTGCGGCCCCTCCAGCTCATACTGCCTAGTGCAAAGCATGTGTTATGGCAGCCTGGACTCTCACTGCCCCTCACTGTCCTGGGGCATGTCCAACAGCTAGAAGTCCAGGCTGGATGGCAAGTGCAGCCGAGCGCACAGCTATGTGTCGCTGGCTCTCACCAACCTGGCTTCTTGCTACTGGCTACTACTGCCACCATGGCTCATCTCAGGGGTGGGGACCTGTCTCCCGAGACAAGTCACAGTGGCAATGGGCAGGACACACATTCCCCAGACCACACCTAAGAGCATGGCTCCACAGAGAACACCAAAGGAAAAGAGGCCTATGTAATGTCTTGGGGGCTCAGTTGGCTCCTCAGCCCTCCTCATGGGGAGCCACAGAAACCGCAGACTTTCTGCTGAGCTGTTCAATGCGCTGCAGAGCAGACCTGCTTGGCATTGGATACTGAGAAGAGAGCTCTTTCAATACAGCACCCAGGAGACGCCGCACACTGAAGCCCACGACATCACCCTTGAACATTACCTTGGGCCTTTAGGAGAAAACCCTGAATACTGAAAGGCCCCAATGTAAATGTGTAAAAAAAAAAAAAATCCTTTTAGAAGGATGATGTGAATGAGCAGAAAGCTGACTGAAGGACTGGTGCACATTCAAGGTCACATGTCCTCCTGAGCCAGTGTCTCCTTGTTCACTTCACTTTCTAGCTCGTGAGGTTCTGGTGTCTGAATTCACAATTATTTCCTAGATAAACAACCTGTGTGTTCATTGAAAACAAATGATAAAACCACCTTGGTGGTAATACACAAAGGAATATTATTCGCCTTGGGAAAGGAGGTCCTGACATTTGCCAAAATATGGATGGACTTGGAAGACATTATACTAAATGAACTGAGCTACACACAGAAGAAAAACTGCCTGTGCTCATGCTGCTATAGATTTAAACAGGGAAGCAGTCACAGAGACCTCACCACAGCAAAGTTGGGGAGAAAACAGTAGGTGTAGGTCAGAGGGACAGGGTCAGACCTGCAGGGTGTACAGGAGTAGGGGTGACAGGAGACTGTAGCTGCTGTGTATCATAACTCACACTAAATAAGCAGAGCACAGCTGCTCTAACAACGAGAGGGGTACCATGGGAGGTGGTGTGTGTGTTGACCAGTTCTCCAGGGCCACCTCTACCATGTGTGAGAATATCATGCTAGACTTAAACACAAGCAATGCATTTATTAAAATACAGCAGTACAGTGCCTCCAGTCAGACACGAGCCTCTTTTACCAGAACAAACAAGTCGGTTGGCTTTCTGACTATCAACAGTGAGTGACAGCCAGAGACCGTCACTGAGGCACAGCCCCTGGTGGCACGGCATTAGGAAGAGCAAGTGAAAAGCAGGCAAAGCAAACGGCAGGAAGCATCAGGACATTCTCACACCTCCCCCTGTAGCAACATGGAAAAGCATAAACCTGATGTGTCCACCGAAAATTCCAGTGATAGGTGTCTGAACGAAATCCGCTTGTCGGGTGACTGACGTCTTATTCTTGGGACCCACTTGCTCCCACTCGTCCTCGCTCCCTTCTCCTGTGTCTTCCTGCTCTTCGTCCTCTATCAGGTGGCTTCTGGGCCCATTGGCAACAGTAAGTTCTGAAAAGGAGAGGGTCTGCTTAGGCTACATTTTCAAGAGCAAACAGTCCAAGCTAAACAAGCACAGATCCTATAAGAACTGTCTAAACAGAGTCATCAGGGCCAGGTGAGAGGGCCACACATAAAGCCACAGGCCCTAGGCCTGACAACATGACTTTGATTTCCAGTACCAGATGATGAAGAGAACTGACTCTCAGAAATTATCCCCTGACTTTCTTTTTAAAATTTATTTATCTTCAAATAAATTGGTGTTTAAATAATTGGTGTTTTGCCTGCATGATACTATGTGAGAGTATCAGATCTTGTAGTTATAGACAGTTGCGAGCTTCCATGTAGTGCTGGGGAGATTTGAACCCAGATCCTCTAGAAGAGCAGTTAGTACCCTTAACCGATGAGCCATCTTTCCAGACACTACCCTCTGAGTTTCACTTTGCTATGGAACTCTGCACACACACACCCCTCCACACACCCCCCCAATGAATACATGTCATAAACCAAAACAAAACAAGAAAACAAAAACCCCAAACTCCATAGCAGGGAGTGGTGATACACACCTTTAATCCCGCTTGGGAGGCAAAGACAGACATATCTGTGAGTTCAAGGACAGCCTGCTCTACAGAGTGAGTTCCAAGATAGCCAAAACTACACACAGAGAAACCCTGTCTAGAAAAAAAAGCACGCATAAAAAAATTATAGTTATGCTCTACACTTAAAATCACAGTAACCAATTAAAGCAGACAGCTACACTGCATACTGGGCTGTAGTGGCCACTATGACAGACATGCTCAGAGAAACCTGTAAAAGCCAAGCATGTGGGCCACACCTATTGCCCTAGCACTGAGATAGGCCAGGGAACAAAGACAAGGGTTCCAGGCAGCCAGAGCTACAGAGGCATTCTCTGGACAAGTGGAGAAGTTGAAGACACTCTGGAGAGTGGCTTTAGCACTAGAGTTCTGAAGGAGGAGCTTCATCCTCAGAGGGTGCTTTTAGCACAAAGCAACAACTCAACTCTTTTTTTCCTCCAACTTCCCATCCCTAAAGAAAAAATGCACACATGTAGAGTGAGCCTATGCCCACATGGGTCCCGCAGCTACTTGTTCAGCTTTTCTGTATTTCAGGTGCCACTTGAATGTGAAATGTAGCCCACAGGCTCGTGTAGTGCAATACTTAATTCTCAGCTGGTGACACTGCTCAGGAAGGATATGGATCCTTTAGGCAGTAGTGGCATGTGGGGGGGAAGGGCATCAGTAGGGCTAAGCTCTGAGGGTGTTCGGCCTGGCTTTATGTTCTTTCCACTCTCTTGCTTCCTGTGAGTAGACGAAATGTGGTCATCTGGCTTGCCACTATGCTCCTTCACTGTATTGGACTCTACTCATCTGGAACCCTGAGCCAAAGTAAACCCTTTCATCCCATGTTTTACTACAGCAACAGAGTAACTAAGGCCTCAATCTCTCAGTTTTTACTCAAACTGAAGCAAAACAGCACGGCGCTGAATAAATTCCAGTTACCCAAGCCTAACTTTCTCACTGCTAAACCAAAGATAATGAAAAATAACTAGTTATTAAGGTACCGTAAGCACGGCTGGTCAACAGGTGACTTCTGGTGAGTGTATGTGTATGATATGGGCATACAACCTTCCTTTTGCTGCCAGGCAGCGATCTCATACAGAAGCACCTACTTTCTTGCGTGGGTGAGAGGAGCTTCTTCAGGCTGAGCATCTCCTCATGGAGTCCATTCAGGATGAAACCTAGGTATTCCTCGGCGTCTTCCTGCCGGCCCTGAGGACAGACATGGTTACATTAATTCCAACCAACTGCAGTGAGGCAGGACCTGGAACAAACACCTCTGTCAAAGCATTCCAGACCAGCGCAAGCAAATCCCAAGAGTTGCCCTGAGTTTGTTCTGTGCTTTTGTAGCTCAATTCCTAAGCATACATTTTACTTTATAGTGTTAAAAAAATAATAAAAATAGCCAGGTACAGTGGTGCATACGTTGATCCCAGTACTTAGAAGGTAGTAGTGGGCGAATGTCTGTGAGTTCCAGGACAGCCTGGTCCACACAGTTAATTCTAGGCCAGCTAGTGCTACAAAGTGAGACACTGTCTCAAAACAAACAAACAAACAAACAACAAAATATGTACCCCATGAACAAGACATTGAGGGCCACTTCATAACACAAGGCCCGAGTCACCATTCACACTCAGCAATGACTGGCAGCCCCATGCCCATCTACACTCTCTGGGCAGGAACCACTGGAAAGGACTCAAGTCACAAGTGAAAAAGCTACAACTCCGAGTAGTCAGCTGAGTGAGCCACCAGCAAAGCCATTTAGAGACAGCAAAGTCACCAACTACAGGCCACGAAGCTCTGGTAGGCTCTTGCCATCTATCGGGACTTGCACAGCCAGCCATCTGCTAGGGCTTCTGGGTGGAGCACACATTCACTACCCGTTCTCCCAACGGACCTGTGGACATGGTAACACTGCTGCTGCACTCTGCATATGTGCGGCAAAAGGTACAGCCCACCAGGCATGTGGCCACAAGCTACTCAGGGTGCTGACACAGGAGGATCATTAACTCAAGGCCAGCCTAGGCAACTCCGTGAGACTGGGGCCAGGGGCCAGAGCTCAGGTGCTGCTGCTTGCTTACGCTTATCTTGCAAGGACTCACTCCCCAGCACAACCAAAACCCGCACATGCACTCATGCACAGACAAACTGACACACACACAGGCCGTGGCACAGCAAAGCCCACACTGCAGGCATGGGAACCCACTACCAGGAAGGCCTGCTTGCCAGGCTGACCCTCAGTTGGTATCTAAGAACCTGGACTTCAGACAGGCTTTCATCACTCCACAAATGGATAAGGAACTGTGTCTAAACACCCCAAGAGTCTCATCCAACCACGTGGGACAGCATGCAATACGGAAGAAATTCATGGGCAGTATCAGGGCTGGCCACTGGGGGCGGCATAAATGGGCTATGTGCATGGTTTTGCTCTCAATCTGTCTATTGCAGAACTATGCCCACAACACAGCAGCTGCCTCAGCTCCTGCTAGGAAATCACCAAGCTTGAAGTTGGCCTTAAAGCTCTAGCTCCACTTAACTCAGATGTTAACTTCTAAAGGGATTTATTCACAAGCATTCTTTTAGACACATTTCTAGAGGGGCTCTGATTCAGGAAGGTCTATGAGCACCTCTCTACCTCTGCTCCACTGCCACCTGGCCTCCTCAGGTTCTACAGCATCTGCACATTGTCACTTCTCTTTATGTTGTCTGTTGTTTCTAATCCCCAACCTTGGCAGAGCATCCCTCACATCCCGAATCCCAAGTAGTAGGAAACTCCAAAACAACAAGAAAAGCTGTTATCACAGGCATTTAAAAAGCCAAAGCTGGCTGGGCTTAACTCCAGCACTACAGAGGCATAGGCAGGCGGATCTCTGAGTTCAAGGCTGGTCTGGTCTCCAGAATGAGTTCCGGGACAAAGACACACAGAGAAACCCCGCCTAAAACAAACAAACAAACAAAAACCTGTGCAGCTGGGTTCTCTTGTATTCCTGGGAGCTACATGGCATTTTTCTTAACTATTTTTCCTGTCTGAATAAACTTCCTTTACCTGAATATGAATTGCTCCTGCCAATGTAGTGCAGACTTGGAACTGGGGTGACCAGCTGAATGCTCTAGACAAATGCCTCAGTCACTCAGCAGCTCTCAAGGCCATGCGTAAGGAAGAGTCCTGGCTGCTTTGCTCGATTGCCCTTAGTAAGGCAATACACAGTATTTAGGAAAAAACGAGAAGGAAGAGCCAAGCTGATGGACTAGCTGCTGTGGCCTGAGCATGAATAAGATGGAGGCTGGGTACTCCGGGACCAGGACTCTCCACTCTACCCAAGTGTAGTGTAGGAATAAGGGACAGACTCAGAGCCAGGCTTTACCCATCACCAGTTTGGACTCACAGGTTAGCAGAGCTAGTGAGACGCAGTCCTTGGCACTTGTGCTGTTACATGTGGGTAGCTGGCACATTCTAACTCATCAAGTGACTCCACTATAAACTGTGGAACAGGGCATGTGGCACACACAAACAGCAGCAATAACCACTGACAGTGGTTCAGGCTCATCTGCAACTTGCTCTGTAGCCCAGACTAGGCCTGAATTCCCAGAGGCCCTCTTGCCTCAGTGCCCTACACGATAAAACTACAGGCATGTGCCCTCTCCCAGCTCATCGGAGTATTCTCTATGGCTACCACAAGGCACCCCAGACCTTTTCGGACAGGCTCGACTTGATAACTGTCAGGAGTCTGTAAATGTATGTGGGTTCAAAGGCGGCTCCAGGGCGGATATCTCTCACGACTTTATCCCCGAGAGCTGCAAGAAAAACAAACAGATTCTGGTAACTAAAGAGACAGCATAAAGGATAGAAAGCAAAGCCACCCGAACTCACACCACAGGAGGCTGAGATCTGCACAGGGCAAACACTCAGATGTAAAAGGACATTGTCTTTTCAACGAGACATTTACCACACGCTTGTTCCGTGTGCCCAGTGACAGGGATTGCAGCTTCTCACTCAAGGTGACTCACCTTGGCGGGGTTTGGGAGGTACTGGCATATTAGTAAACTCATTCATCAGCCGGACACTAAACAGAGAAAAAGGGAAGCAGAGCACACATTAGGAACAAGCCTTGGCACAACATCGCACTAAACAAAAACTGTGCCACCGATGTCAGTCAACATAACAGCACCTACGGGGTTCCTACTTTAAATCTAAAGTATTTCGGAAATATTTTTAAATGTCATTTTAAGCTGGTAAACAGTAGGTTTTCTACTGAATCTGAAGGACAGAAAAGCACAATCTCATTATACTTTAGGTAAACCTCCATAGACAATCCCAAAGGCATCTTCCTTTAGAAGAGAATTCCAGAGCTAGAGAGGTGGCACTTGCCGCTCTTGCAAGGGACAAGGAGGGGTTCAGCTCCCAGCACCCACTGGCAGCTCACAACTGACTGTAACTCCAGATCCAGGGATCTGAAGTCCTCTTCTGAGCTCCCTGGACAATGCACACACATGGTACACTTACACGTACGCAGGGAAAACACTCATAACAGAAAACTTAAAAGCAGAGCAGGGACACCAGCCCTTGGCTCTTGATTTTCTACAGATGAGGGCTGGAGTCAGCTCAGAGAGCACCTGCCTTGCCAAACTGTTCAAGAACCCATTACCACAGGGAAATCCCCCAACCGCCAGCATGTGTGAGCACTTTACTTACAAGCTATCTATCATGGGTGTTGACGTGCAAGGCCTTTGCACTTTTGAGTACAGAGGAATGAACTTCATCAGGTGATACATCGGAGGGCAAGCCACCAATGCCTGCAGGGTCTAAACGTTGCAGTAAGGAAGTGTAAAGGAAATAAAACAGAAACAGCAAACTTTCTAAAGGTATATAAAAACAAGATAGGCCAGGGACACTGACTACTTTGATATGTAAACACAAAAAGAAATAAACCCATAAAAAGTTTGCTACCTTGTAAGGCCATTAAAGGATCCACTGTCCGCCAGGGCGACATTTAAGAACCTAGCTAAGCAAAATGTTCCCACTTGTCAGAGCAGGGCTTCCAGCTCTCTGTCCTACTATCCACGACCACGCCAATGAGGACAAAGAGATGTCTCATTCTGTCCTTCACAGGTCAACAGATCAATCCTGTACACAGGGTGGAGAAGTGGGGCTCACAAGTACCACCAACTATGAGTGAGGCAGGCAGACCAAGTGATGGCCCAGTCTCCATGTTCACAGTCCAGGCCAGCTGCCCTAAGTCAAATACACCCAGAGTGAAGAGCACCATGGTGGCCAGGCCTGGGAACAGCATCCAGGAAGGATACGGCATTAATGTAGCACCAGTTTCCTTTATTGATCAGCCCGCGAGGTTGCAATGACACTGGCTTATGTATTAGGGTTACAGTCTCCAGTAACTCTGCAAGAGTGAAGAAGCAAAGGAAGACATTAACAACATTCCAGTCAGCAGCATTTCTGAAGTGCTGAGAGCTTCCTTCAGGAGAGCACATGTCCTCCAAAGCCCTCATTTTTACAGCTTCACTTAGTTCAACACCAGCTTTGTTACTGAATTGTTTTTTCAAAATAGTTACTTTGCTCCAAACATCAAAATTCACTGATCGTCTGACTGTATATTGGGAAGCACAGAAACCCCGACACAGTCCTTAGCAGCAGAGGACAGATGTGGAAGGCACTGGCTTCTCCACCAGGGCGGACAGCATGCTTCCCCAGCATGCTGTCTCTTGGATACCAGCCTCCAAGAGACTCAGGAGCAGAAGGAGCCTTAACTCTAACCCAGCGTATTTCAGTGGGTGCTCGAAGGCCATACATTAAGTGACAACTGCTCCTGCCAGTCAGTTTCCATTAGACATCAGGTCAGCGATTCATTCACTCTGCACTCTAAATCCTCACTCCATTCAGAAGCAGGTTTCAGACCCTGAAACCACTTTTTCCAGTTTTAAGAAAACTTATGAAGCCAGGTATGGTGGTGCACATTTAGAGACTGATAGATATGTCTGTGAGGCCAGCCAAGGCTACATAGTGAGACCCTGTCTTAAAAAGAAAGAAACAAACAAAACTATGTGTCATCATGTGCTACAATTAATCAACTTCATCATCATTGGATTTTGAGACAAGGTCTTACTATGTAGCTTTTGGTTAGCCTGGTAATTTGTAGCCCAAACTAACCTCAAACTCCTTCTGCCTCAGCACTGAGATTATAAACACATGCCATTAGGCCTAACTAGAAATTCATTTTAGAACAAAGACAAGGAGGTCATAAGTGGTAACACTAGTAGTTGCAGCAATTGGGACACAGACACAGAAGGATCAGGGGTTCAAAGCCAGCCTCAGCCTATCCAGTTAAGTTCTCGACTGGCATGAACTTCATGAGATTCTATCTCAAAAACAAACAAACCTACCCTGACACGGTGTTGTATCCTCTAATACGAGCACTCAACAGGCAATGGCAGGCAGTAGCCTGATCTACACAAGTTTCAGGCTCTTCCTACATCCCATATGAATCTTTTAACAGTAATGGCTACAGTGAACATGTTCCCTACACTCTATCTGTTCTTTACAACCTATGAGTATTAACTGGTGGGACCTAACTCAGCTCATCTAGGAGCACCATTTGTCTGCTTTCTGCCTACAAACAATTTTGCCTGTGACTAATACAATCTAGGCTCTAATTCAGGGCATGCCATGGTGCCTCCTGTTTCACTGGAAAGAAAGGAAACAGGAAAGAAAGGAAACACTAATGGGCTCATGTGATACTTACCACCATTCTCAACAACAAACAAGAACCATAAAACAGCTGTAGTGCCCAGTCCTAGACTGGTGTCCAAAAGTCAGATAAGGAAATTCATTTGCATAGCTTAAATATATGTACACTCACGGCCTCCTTCCCTTCTCCTCCAGCTGAGGGAGCACAGTGAATAGTTTTCCATGGCTCATCTTTGAGAAAACAAGCCATTACAGGCTTGAGAGAAGGAGCAGAACGCATCCAGTGAGAACAAGTGTGCAAAGCCCACCATCTCTTAGTAAGAGGCATAGATCTAGGGCTTGAAGACACGGGCTGATGCCTCCCGCCAGCACCTGGCGCTCCCATTAACATTCAACTTCAAATTGACTTTTCCAATGAGGCCCTCTGACACCTCATCATCTAGATGTGAAAACTGAGCCATGGCACTGAATCAGATGCAACTGTGGATCTACCTGCCTGGCTCTTTCCTCGCCACTGTACAGGTGCGGTTCTATCAAAAATTCTCCTTACAAACGGGTGAGGTGGTACTTGTTGCCAGGCCTGATGAACTGAGTTATAGCTCCAGCACCCACATGTGGTGGAAAGAAGACCAACTCCCACAATCTGACTTCACAAACTCACTTGTATATACACACAAACATGCTTGCTAGCATAAAAGGAATAAACCTACAAATTGAAAGGCGGCACTGTAAGGCGGCACTCACTTCTCCCCTCCCCACTCGCTCTCGGGCTGCACAAGTATCCACATCTTCCACTGTATGCCACAGTACAGCGTGATCACAGTAACCTCCAAGCCTGTGAGCACTACACCTCAATGATATGTCACAGGGTTTCAGAGCAGCAAGCAATAACAAGCTTTTACATAACTAGAAGGCTCAAGTCTTTCTGACATGGCTGACCTCTGGATGAACAGCTAATCTGTCCTGTGTGCACAGAAGACTGCAACTAGCCCTGCTTCTAGGCCAGCTCAGGCAAGTAAGGAGGGACTCAGTGTTCCCAGCTGAGAGTGCCACACATTGCAGGTTCAGCTAAAAGGGTCTGGGGAATGTAGTTCATCCAGTCTAGGTCTGCAGACATACCAAGACAGCAACCAGAGACTGGGGGAAGCACAGACATCAGAAGACAAGACGGGGGGTGGGGGGGGAGACACTGTCTTGGGACACTATGAATAGTGACTTACACTCAGGTGTCAGCATGCTGTACTCCCACAACAACTCATCCCTCAAGATCAGAGTGCAGAGTGCACAGTAATGGCATCAACAGGGAGAAGCCAGAGGTCTGGGTAAGAGAGCAGAGAGCCAGTGTGGACTGATCAATGGGATTCCTGGCCCAGGAGTTGGATACCACCACTTGAGGGGAGGAGCTAAGATACAAGGTAGCGCAGCGCGCCCGAACACACACACACACACACACACACACACACACACACACACACACACA
>NW_026596034.1:34936872-35083322 GCF_907164565.1 Psammomys obesus | reverse complement strand
ACACACACACACACAGGGTTTCTGGATGGGAGAAAATTGTTTAGTTGGTGGTGTGAGAGGCAAAGCCTTCTTGGGTTGGCTAAAGTGGGAGAAGGGATGAGGTATCATGACAGTCATACCTGCTTCACCACAGGCTCCAGAGGGAGCAGAAAGACAAGGGAAAGGCATACAGAGCCACACGCGCCTTCTTCCCGCTTATGCTCACTGTTCTGAGAAGCCCAATGGATTAAGTTCAGATCCCCAGAATCTACACTTTAGAAAAGTGAGCCAGGAAATCCATTTTTAAAAAGTGGGATATTGGAATATGCTTGCCTTTAATCCCAGTACTTGGAAGGCAGAGGCCAGTGGGTACCTACAAATTTACAATCACTGCACAACAAGTTCCAGGGCTATGTGGAGAAGCTCTGCCTCAAACAAACAAAATCCCAGCATTCCTGTGGAGAGACTGAAGGCTGAGAGGGGAATCACCCCAAAGCTGTGGGCCACCTAACCAGGATACAGTATGCAGTGAGGTGGCAGAAACAAAATACTCTACTTTAAAAACAAAGCAAATAGAGGTAAGAACCAACTTCCTAAAAGTTCTCTTCTGACCACCCCCCCAAGATGCCGTTAGCAGGCCTGCACACCCACTCACACACGCCATACGTGAGAACACTGGGATTAGTGTTCTGAGGGCACTACATCAGTTTAAGATACCCAGCCTCGCCATGACAAAGCTAATTACTTTCAAAGGGAAGGAGGCATGCTGGCTGCACTAAGCCCTAGAATAAGCTGCTTTCGCTTTTCCCAAGAGCACTGTGGGTGATCTGAGGAGCCTGGGTGCTTCCAGACAGCAGAGCTCTGCGGCCCTGAGAACACACCCAATCCCGGCGCCAGCCATGGACTCCCCTCTGACACTTACTGGGAAGCTACATGCTCAAAGTTGGTTTCTGCACTGCCCCTCCCTGGAAGAGCTAGGAGGTCAAAAGGCAACTTCCATTTTCCTTGCAAGAGAGCAAGCTTGCCTCTCAGCACCACCCGGTGGTGTGACCAGCACCTGCAAGCATGCAGACACCCACTACAAACCAGATGTGCAGCAGGCAGTGCCAACAGCTGCTGTGGCCTTTGTCCTCTGCTCCAATCCTCAGGTGCGGGGTGACCCTTCACAGACAGTCACAGAAGAGATTAGATACTGCTTTTCATAAAAATCATTCTATTGCTTTCTTGGGTGTTGGGAGACATGGCTCAGCACCTTAGAGCTTTGTATCACTGACAAATCTCTTCCTGGATTCAAAGTTCTCTAAAAACAAGACCTTAAAGCTGGTAATTACCAGCAGAAGCCTTTATGCCCTTTGTCCTCAGACTGCTGCCCCAACCCTGCTGGGAGCCTGGATGCTGTCTCTCTCTCTTTCAAAAAAAAAAAAATTATTTATTGTATGTTTGTCAGTGTTTTGCCTGCATGTGTGCCTGTGTGGAGGTGTCAGAATTCCTGGAACAGGAGTTACAGACAGTGGTGAGTTGCCATGTGGGTGCTGGGAATTGGACCTGGGTCCTCTGGAAGTGCAGCCATGCTTTTACCTCCCCCAGCCCCTATCTGTCCCTTATTTCACACCTTAAACAAGACACAGCCCATCCGTTCTTCCTGCCCTACATTACACAACACACAGTGCATACTAGCTAGACTGCTGTGAAGATTTGGTATGGGCATACAAATCCATTCCAGTTTGTCAGAAATGGCCCAACAGATCTTAACTTATTTAGCTCATAGTCGAGAAAACTCAGCTGGTGAGAAGGCTTGGCAGGTAAAGGCTGTTGCCACTAGGCCTGATTACCTGAAACACAAACAGTGGAAGGAAAGCTGACTCCCAGAAGTTGATCCTCTGGCCTCTACAAATGTGCCATGGCCACAAGCAAACAAAGAACAAACAAGAGCCCAGGCATCCAAACCAAGGAGCTGGGTTCACACTGTGAACCTTTAACTCCTTCTCAGACAGATTCCATGACCTAAATAATACACCCCTGGAAACCACAGGCATCCCATAAGCCTCCTTGGAAAGAGGCAGAGCCAGCAAGTGGCTCAGTTTCTGTCAAGTCTAAGTTCAATCCTAGGATCCACACAGTTCCCAGGTTGCCCCCTCACTGTGACACTTGTGTTTGGGTACTCACACGCTTGTACACGTGTACACACACATAAAAATAAATCATGAAATGTAGACAGCTCAGTGGTCAGTGGGTAAGAGCACTTGCTCTTGCAGAGGACCCGGGTTCAGCTCCCAACCACACCCCTGACAGCTATCTACAGCTTCAGTTTGAGAGGACACCACACTCTCTTCCAGACTCCTTGGGCACTGCACACATGTGGTACACGGACACATATGCAGGCAAAACAAAAACAAAGCAATCCAGCTATGTGTGGTGGGCGGTGCACACTGCTAATTCCAGTGTGCACAAGGCAGAGGCAGGTGGATTCCCATGAGTTCAATGCCAGTCTGGTTTACCTTGTGAGTTCCAGGACAACCAAAGCTACATAGTAACCCCCTTCTCAAAAAAGAGAGGGAAATAAAATAATCTTTTTAAAAAAGGCAATCTAAAGGAGAAGGAAAACAGTATACAGGGTTTGAGAAAAAACCTTTTTTTGTTGTTGTTTCGAGACAGAGTTTCTCTGTGTAGCCTTGGCTGTCCTGGACTCACTTTGTAGGCCCAGCTGGCCTCAAAGTCACAGAGATCCGACTGCTTCTGCCTCCCAGAGTGCTGGGATTACAGGCCTGTGGCACCATGCCAAGCTTCAGAAAACAGCTTCTATGATTCCAAAAAAAAAAAGTAATCTATAGTCTCCAAAACCAGAACTTTTGAACATTTTATAGCTGTGTATCAGTAAGTTCTATTTCAAAAGAAATGAGCGGCTATAAAGCTGATTCCAGTTGTATATCTTAAGGTTAAGATCAAAGCCTCAGCAGTGAGTAGGTGGGTAGTCCCAGTACTCAGGAGGCAGAGGAATGTGGATCTCTGTGAGTTCGAGGCCAGCCTGGTCTACAGAATGAGTTCGAGGACAGCCAAGGCTACACAGAGAAACCCTGTCTTGAAAAAAACCAAAAAAGAAAGGAAAAAAGAAAAAGTAAAAAGATCAAAGCCTTCATACTCACTGCTCCTGCTCTGTACCAAGAAAGGCCTGTGTGTACTTAAGAGTGACATGAAGAATAAACAGAAGCATGAATGTTTCTCCTCCCCTCAGACCTATCTGGTTATAACTGGTACTTCTTTACCTGTTACGATTTGCCCTGGCTGGCCTAGAAGTCATAGAGATTCGCCTATAGGTCAGGTTGCTTGCCAAAAAGCTCCCAGAATTTCCTTGTCTCTGAATCCACTGTAATGATGGAGTTACAGGTGCATAGGCCTTATCTGTCCTTTTTACATGTATGCTGGAGATTCAAACTCAGATCCATATGCCTGCATGACCAAGTGTTGTTAAATACTAAAGCCTTCTCTCAGTCCTTCAGGAAACACATTCTAGAAGAACCATATCTAATATACAGTAAAGAAATCAGGTAGGACACGGAGGTGTGCATGTAGATCCCATCCCAGCACTTGGGAGAATGGCAGCAGGACTTTAGAATTTGTGAAAAGCCTGGACTACAAAGTGAAACTCTCTGTAAAGAAACGAAAAATGGGCTAGAGAGATGGCTAGAAGGTTAAGTGCACTTGTTGCTCTTGTAGAAGATGTGGGTTCAATTCCCAGCACCCACGCATGGCGCACATGCAGGCAAAACACACATAAAATAAAATTTAAAGTTTTTAATTAAAATTAAAAGAAAAAAGTGTGAGGGGGGACTTCAGAGAATAAAATCACTTTACTTTAAAACTACAATCCTCGGTGGTTAATAGCAACAGCTGCTATTCCAGAAGACCAGGGTGTGACTTCCAGCACCCACGTAAGGTTTACAACATACAACAGACTGTAAATCTAGTTCTAGGGGATTTGATATTCTCTTTTGGCATCTGCTGAAACAGACATACAAGTGCTGCTCAGACATACATGAAGACAAAACACCCATACACATAAACCTTAAAACATATTAAATAAATTACCCCAGTGGAAAACAGTGGCATACATTGTGATCCAGCGCTCTGGAGGTAGAAGACACCTGGGCTATCTATGTGACAAGTCAAACAAGCTTGTGTTTATACCAAAAACAAAGCATGCATACAAAGCCCAAAAGGAACAAATAAAAATCCTACTGTACCCAGCAGTGCATCAAAGCAGATGCTGAGGGCAGAGGGCAGGGGATCTTAGGAAAGAAGGGGGAGAGAGAAAGACCTGGAGGGGACAGGAGTTCTACAAGGAGGGCAACAGAACCAAAAAAATCTGGGCACAAGGGTCTGAAACTGATACTCCAAGATCATGCATGGAGATAACCTAGAACCCCTGCACAGATGTAGCCCATGGCAGCTCAGTCTCCAAGTGGGTTTCCTAGTAAGGGGAACAGGGACTGTCTCTGTCATGAACTCGGTGGCTGGCTCTTGGAACACCTCCCCCTGAGAGGGGAGCAGCCTTGCCAGGCCACAGAGGAAGACTATGCAGCTAGTCCTGATGAGACCTGATAAGCTAGGGTCAGATGGAAGGGGAGGAGGACCTCCCCTATCAGTGGACTTGGAGAAGGGCATGGGAGGAGGTAAGGGAGAGAGGGAGGGTGGGATTGGGAGGGAACTAGCGAGGGAGCTACAGCTGGGACACAAAGTGAGTAAACTGTAATTAATATAAAAAAATTAAAATTTAAAAAACAAGAAAAAAATCCTGTTAATTTTCTCATCTGAAGGGACTTCAAACACTAACACTCGGAATAGTTTCCCACACAGACGGAATAAAATGTTCTCATCTTTGTTCTGGTGACTTTTTGGAGACAAGGTCTTGCTACGAAAGCCAAGCTGGCCTCAAACTGCCACTCCTCCTGCCTTAGCCTCCTGAGAATTACAGGTCCGGGTTTGCAATGTGATGCTTAAAAGCCATGACCTGTTGTCACCACCAGGCATCAAAAGGATATGCCTTTTACATCTGCTGGGACTCTGAGCACTCCAAGGGCACATGGCAGAAGTCTCAGGAACTGGGGGACCTCAAGACCTGCTTCTAGACCTAAGCATCCAGCTCTTATCTCTGACTTCCGACCTTGCTGCTACAATTCTGAATGAAATCCATCACTCAACACAAAGTTACTAAGGGAAGGGTGAAGGGCTACAGTATTAAAATGTCTTTTTCTGCATTGCTACAGGAAGAGTACAGTGAGTATGAACTGAGGAGGATCACTGCAACTCAAGCATACCCTAGCTACAGCACAGGACACATATGCCATACATTCCAACCATACAGTACCAAGAAAGTTTGTCAGTAAGATCGAACTAACAATAAACGTGGGGTTTTTCCCACTTCCATAAACGCCTAGCACTCTCTCCATCTGTCTTCCTGTGCATACTAGTTTACTTCTGGATTATGTTAACACATACGTGCCCTTTACTTCCTGTTACCACACAGTTCAGCTACCACCACTGTGGGTACCAACAGACTATACAGTATGTAGTCCTGAGGCCTGCTCCCACCTCCAGTCAACCTGTCTGTTTAACTGTACCTGCAATCTTTATGGCTACGGGATCCTCTGAAACTGGAACAAGCCCTTCTTTGACTTCCACCTGTTTTTCAGAAGCCAGGGGAGATGGGACAGGGGGGGAACACTTAGTTTCCACATATGCCATGGGCGAGGAGGAAGAGGGCTTAGAATCATGAAAGAGGCTAGCCCATGACTTTGCAGGCTGACTAACAGGAATGGCGCCAGACGCAGAGAGCGCACTTTCAGCAGAAGGTGACTGGCTCTCAGGCTTTGCAGGGTCCAAGTCTGCGCTCTCCTCAGTGTGCAACTCTACCCCATTGGCAGCAGTGTCCTCGCCCAAGGATTCAAGTATTTTTCCGTTAGTAACTGCGAGATTCTCAGTAGTATCAGTGGCAGCATATGGCTGTGTCACAGCTGTCCTTAGCAGGGTGTCTGCAGGGAGGCAGGATTGCTCAAAGTCAGTGGCATGGCAGCCCTCAGGCAGCCCTGCAGTCCTGACATCACCACCTAGTGTTCTGGGGAAAGGACTGTCAGGGACGGGGTCACTGATGAAGTCCATGGAATTCTGAGGGCTGTCACAAGTCCTGGGCATGACTGAAGGAAGCATATCCACCATGAACTCTGTGTCCTCCATGCCCTCACTGTTGGCAACCGCTGAACTGGCATGGCCGTTGACCAGGGCAGCTGGGGAAACACTCTCATCACTGCCATCTTTCAGGTAACTGTAGTATCCAGGGGGCCGCTTCTTCTTCTTTTTACGCTCCCTTTGACCAAGACCACCAGCGCCACCATCGTTCTCTAAGGCCTCTGCCTCCACGTTAGAGCTGTTTTCCAGAGCCAAAGCCGAGGCAGGATATTGGTCAATGGAGCCGTAGGTCTCATCTTTTTCTATGCCATCAGGGGTCTTTTTGGAAGTTGTACAACCAAGAATAAACTCAGGTGCCTGAGGGTTCAAGGTACTTGAAATACTGTAGCTAGGGGTTCTTGGCAAACCATCACTTGGTTTGATGACTTCATCAACACCGAACTCAATCCTCTGATGTTCTTGTCCTGCTGAGAAGAAACAATTGGTCAGTGCATACTATCCATTCTGAGCACAGGGTGCAAGCTACATAGTACCCAAACCTTTCGTCCTCTTTGAGAGGTACACATTATATTCTTTTCTAACCTAGCGATAACAAGCTTTGTGCCTAAATCTATTGAAAATGACATCTATAAAACAAGAATAAATTTGGGTTATAAAAAACAAAAGCCTGTCCTTACCTTTGGTTATCTGGGTAACTAAGACCTTCAAAACAAACAAATAAACAAACAAACAAAAAAAAAAAGGAGGGTAAAAATTAAATTTGTAATTAAAAAATTATTGGGGCATGTAATCCCATGATGAAGTGGTCAAGGTCACCCTCCATTCCATGGCATCCTCACTATACAAACAAACAAACAGCATCTCATTCCTTAAAAATATTCCTCAAAAATACAATTCAGTGTAGACAGCATGCTTGCCGGGCCTTATTTTAAAAAACAAACAAAAACAAAAAACATGCAGGCTCACACCTAGCATCCCAGCACACAGAGCTGAGGTATGAGAAGTCAAGTCCCAGGCTGGACTATACAGTGAGACCCTGTCACCCCCTACAATTCTCATGCTTGCTTTATGCCTGAGCTGAAAAAAAATGTAGGTTCTGATGGCACAACCTGAGACACTGTTACATGAGCTTCTGCTAGAAGCTGCAGAACCACAAGCCCCTAGGCAGTCTGTGTTTAAAGTCACATGTGAGGGGTCCCTCCCAGTGTCCTTCTCTCGGCTGTCTTGGATTCCTCCACTGAACCCCTGAGGTCTAGATGTGGCCCTTGCCCTAACTGCATGCAGCTAGTTAGTAACTCAATTCAGACTTGATTGACCCCAGAAGTGGTGAAACCACTTTCCAAGCCTACAAAAACAAAATTAGGATTGAACTTGGGGTACTCTGAGGCAGGGTTCACTGTGCAGCCCAGCCTGCTAAAGGTCCAAGTATCACAGGTATGCAACACCGTACCTGTCCAGGGCTTTGACCTTGTAAAGTTCCTACCACAAGCTCCAATATGTGCTCTTTCCAGTTAACCTCAGCCTGCACCTCCTGTACACGTCAAGGTGGATAGTGTATCTTAGTCTACATCTCTAAAAGTAGGTTACTAGAATCAATCAACTGTGTCCTTCAACAACATGGAAGACCACTGTTGTTTCAAATTTGGTGAAATGGCCATGCATCTGAAATTAATAAAAGGAAACATGCCTTCAAGTGTGGTACAAGGTAGCAATAGTTTTTAAGTCCTGTATTTCAAGGACAGAATTATAGCCCCAAAATTACGTTCTCAGTATGTTTTATCCTGGAGGGCATAGGGAAGGGGAAAATGCAGGTTCAGGGGCAAGCCAATGACATGCTAACAGAGACGGGAGAAGGATGTCTATAGCTGGGGTGGAAGGAAAGGCAATCCCGCCCCAACTGGTGACTATAAGACTTCAGCAGGTTTGCATCTGTCTGCAGCTGGCCAGTGAGCTTTTCTTTTGTTTTCTCAGTTTGATATGGATTACCAAAGAGCAATGGCTTCTATTATACCAGGGTCTAGCGTCCATTATTCCATGATGCTGCCAGGTACCATCTAATCCATGATGCTTGGAGCTACCAACCACGCACTGACGTGCCTGTGCTTGGAAGACTCCACTTTGAGACTATACTGTGAAGTCATATTCAGAATTACTGTGAAGCTTACACTGGACTGCTTAGTCACAGTAGCAAGTGCCTTTCACACCAATCTCAACAGTATCTAGGGTATAATTTGCTATCCAGAGAAACACTTCAAAATCTACCCAACGTGGTATTTCAGGACAGTTCCTCTTATTCACACACTGACAGCATAAAGGTTAGACTGAGACTTACCCTTCAGGTAAAGAAAAAAAGAGGCCTACTAACGTGGCTCTGACTAGCCCAACAATGCAAAAGGCAACATTTCTCCAACTGAGTTCCATCAAGTACACACACCTCCATGGCGCGCAGATTTCCCAAGCAGGGACGGCAAGGTTCCTACTGAGGAGTTCACATTTACTAGTGAGACCAAGTGATCAACGGTGCAAAAGAAAGACAAGAGGAACTGCGGATGTGGCTCAGTGGGAGGCCGACTGGCTAGTGCAAGACTGAACATCTTATGAAAATACTGTCCCAATGGTGTGTGGTGATAGTCTTTAATCCCAGCATTGTGCTCAATTCCCACGGAAGCCATGCAAAGAGCAGTTCAACAGTTAACTGGATGGATAGCAAGGGCACTGCTTCAAAGTTCAGCCCAGAGGTCGCATCCTGTAACTGTCTATGCTGGGAGGCAGAGAAGGAAGCACTTACTCATTCACACACATACTGACGGGTCTAAAAAGACACCAGGCAATGACAGGCATCCAGAAATGAACGTGGTCCCTGCCATGTACTGCTGAGCAGTCTTAAAGGAGGCAGATTCATTATAATAGTATGGAAGGCAGTGGTTCTCAACCTTCCTAATACTGTAAAACCCTTCAACACAGTTCCTCATGTTACAGTTATCTCAGCTATAAAATTATTTTGTTGCTACCTTATAATTGAAGTTTTGCTACTATTACAAATCATAATGTAAACATGTGATGTGCAGGCTATCAGATGAGACCCCTGTGATAGTCGTTCAACCCCCAAATAGTTACAACCCATAGGATGCGAACCACTGCTCTATGGAAAAAGAACAAAAGAAAACTAAGTAGACTTTAGAGAAAAGGAGCCTTTACGTGACAACATGTGACAAGCAAGCAGTAAGACTCTGGAAGCATTTCCAGCAAAACTAAAGCCAGACTTTATAAAGAGAGCAACAGAGAATGGAGAGGAGGAGCCAAGTAGCAATGAGCAGACTTGTCTCCTGCTTACACCAAGGCCACTGACAAGCAGGAAGAAAGAAGTAGCACACAGGGGAAAGAACAGACCATCCCAAGTGCAAACATTGGTGGGCACTACATGCAAAGTGGAGACAGAGATGCCCCAGGGACCCAGACACATGGAATTGGACACCGGCAGATTAAAGAGCAGCTTGCTTCTAGAGTTCTATTCATTTTGCTAATCGTACTGAGCCTGTACTAAATTGTACTAAACCTGCCTTTCTCCTTAGATCTCCTATCACAGCCAACTGCAGAATTGCTAACATTTCTCTTAGTCACTTTTTGAGATGTTATGGTAGATAAGACTTGCTTAGTCTTTTCAAGTATGTACATGAGCCTGAATTATAATTAACACCGTATCACAGGTCTGACATACTATGTAAACATGGGCTCTAATCCCTGGCTCTAAACAAATAGCTCTTTTTCTTGGAAGCCAAGAATCTTAAACAATCCTAACTAGAAACGATCAAGTTTGGGCCTGCGATGACTGCACTGCCAAGATGTGCTAAACACTTACCAGCCACCAACACTGCTGCACCCTGATAAACACTACCCTGAGCCATCAGCCAGGGCAGTGCTGCAGACAAAACAGGAGCAGAACAGGAGGTGAAAATGGTACCTAACCGTCCACTCATCTAGGACAGACAGGACACGAACACCAACTGCTACAACAGCTTCGCATGGCCCTTGGCTGACAACAAGCAGGCTCACAGCCAGCCCTAAACCCAGGAGACTTGAGCACAGTCATGTAAAGTGACACATTCACAACAGAGGCAGCAAAACAGAGCACCTTGTTCCTTACCAAAACTTAGCATGCTCAAGTGTTCTGGGGCACAGCACAAACTTAAAAGCACATGTCCGTCAAAGTGACTTGGTAATTAAGTGAGCTGCAGTTCACAGAAGAAGCTTCAAGCTCCCCAAAAATGGTGACTCGAGCTGGCCTGGTACTGCAGGCCTGAGGTCTCCCCAGCTTCTAGGGAGGCTGAGCTAAGCTCACAGATTTAAGCCTGCTGGGCTGTAGAAGGTAGGCTGCAAGGACATGCACAGGAGACAGCTCAGCAAGTACAGGCACTTGCTGCACAAGCCTGACGATCTCTGTTGAATTCCCAGAACCCACGGAAAAGATCTCTGACCTGCACACACAAAGCACAGTCCAATATACTCACACTTCATAGCCTACCCCAAATGAAGAAATGAATAAAATCTTAAGTGAACAACAACAACAAAAGAACCCACGGAGGACACGTTTGCAGGTTTCATGCCCACCCAGCACACGTGACCCAGCTTACCATCTGGCAGTTCATCTTCAGCCTGTATGCCACACAGAGTCCCACTGTATGGAGGGAGCTGCACAAGAAACCAGAAAACAAATCTTAAGTCAACAGATTATTAAAGCTCAACGAAAGCCACTGTATTAACTCAACACTTCCTTTACGCTCCGCAGAAGTAACTTCTCCTGACACCACTTTCCCAAAAAGACACAAAGATCTGGTAAAATCTGAACCAAGCAGTATAGTAATACTTTCAATTATTTATTTATTTTACCACTGATTAAAAATGAGGCTGGAAAACTGAAAACACACTCCTGATGACACGTGTACAGGCTATAGCAAAACCCTTCCCACATATCTGGCCTGCCTGCCCACCTTCCTTCCCTAGGATGTCAGTCAGTGGTAAGCCCAGTCCCCACACTGTACATCTACTGTAGCAGCACAGGTAGAAAAGTAGTGCAGGGCGGTGGATGTGGGCACAAAAAAGCTCACAAGGAAGAAAGGGCTGGGAACTGTGGCTGTCTTACAGTGTCCCATGTAAATCAATTAATAGTTTGAAGTCACCTTTCTTGTTTGGAAGGAAGGAAGAAAACATCTTAGTTCTGGCTACTTTGTAAACACCAAGAAAGTTTTATGAACCTCTCAAACACTTCTTCCTGCCAATTCCATATTTAGAATTTGGGTCTGCCTGGGAAGTAAACTGACTGACACAACAAAACCCCAAACACCACCTTGCTGCAGCGTTTCTATCTGGTCACTGAAGCCCAGAACAAGTGCAACAGTCTGTAGAGCCTTGAGCATGCCAGCTTCAGAGGCCTCTAGTTGGTGCTCATGCCAATCACTGTCCGCCATGACTGTGGCCTCCTAGGCTCATGTTTCCAATGAACTCTAGTTAGCTAATACAGCACTTACAATGAGGCAAGTTTACTTCCCCCAAAGGAAAGTGTTTGGTTCTCTCCCTGGATGGTAATGACAAACAGCAAGAAAAAGCACAGCAACTGGAACGGAGCCCAACCATTCAGGAGGACCTGGTGCCAAGAGGCAGCCCAGTACTTAGCACCTTGACACACAGGCAAACCCTTCCACGTGCCATTGTTCACAGCACACAGAAGGAGTACGATGCAGCAAAATCAAGGAAGCTTCTCAGCAAAGGCCTGTCTCTAGTCACAAAAGAAAGGTAATTACACAGAATGTCTGCTCTGTCAATGGCACTAGGGAGGCCCCTGTAGACAGACAGAAATCTATATAGTCTGAAAGCATAAAAGGACATAATAAATCAATCCATTCACACAAAAATCACTGTCAACACAGAAACCGTCTGAATCCAAAAGGGAAACTCTGGGGAGGCAAGAGGATTGTTATGAATTTGAGGGCAGCTTTCACTATAGAGTGAGATTTTAAAAATAAAAAATATATATGCACATAGTAATACATTTATATCACAACTGTGGAATGATTGTAGCCAGGATGTGCTCCAGCATGGCAAAAACTTAATTACTTTTGCTCTACAGGTGTGTGGCACCTTTCACCCAATTAAACTGAGACCTGATTAAGACCTTCCCTTGGCAGATGTAGTAAGCACAATAGGCGAACTATCCACATGGATCAAAGTTTTCCAATTATTCAGCTGGTGATAATACAAAAAATACGGACTTAGTGTCTACACCTGGAATCCCAGGAGGATCACAGCAAACTCCAAACCAATTTGAAACACACAGTAAGTTTCAGGCCAGCCTAGGCTATGAAGCAAATTTTTTTCTCTTATACATCACAGCAAAACTATAACTCCCCACACAGATGTGAAAAAGTCAAGAATCTAGGTGTGTTGGACACAACCACAGGATCAGCTTACACTGTGAACTGTGTAAGTCTGGGCCCTGTCCAGGGTAATGTTTCCAGCTTTCTCTCCACTCAGTCAAAAGGCCTTAAAAGGCAGGCCTCTATAATCTGAAAGCCAGCACCAATATACACCAACGGAGGGTGTCTTGCAGGGGACCCACCATCAGTCAGTTCACAAGAGCCTATAACTCTAGCTCCAGAGGACCTGACACCTACTACGTCGCTGGGCACTGCACACACAAGTACACAAACCCCATGCAAACATACACATATAATTAAAAGTTAACCTAAAAGCCAGGGGTAGTGGTGCACGACTTTAATCTCAGCACTTGGAAGGCAGAGTCAGGTGGATCTCTGTGAGTTCAAGGCCAACCAGGACACCTAGAGGTACATAGTGAGACTCTGTTTCAAAACAAACCCTTAAATGACAACTAAGACCCTTATCTGTGGCACCACCTCCCCCCAAAAAAATACCACAAAAAAAAAAAAAAATCATAAATTTGCACCTGTACCTACAGTCTGAGTTATGTTGCTAGGAGTGATCTCTCCAGCAAAGCTTGATGTGTGTGTTGCTTCCAATACTAAGATCTGACTGAGTAGCTTTGGAATGAATAATCATTTTCCAAGCACCAGTAAAAAGATTATAATTGAGGCTCAAACACACCAACTAAATACCTTACTGTTCTCCACCAGAGATCCATTTTCAAGCCACTGCTTGTAAACTAGAGCGCAGTCCTGGCAGTATCAGCAATCCTTACAAATACAGTAAGATCACACGTGGGTGCAGTGCAGTGGCGCACACCTGTAATCCCAGCTTTCAGGAGGCAGAGGCAGGTGAATCTCCGTGAGTTCAAAGCCAGTCTGGTCTACACAGCCAGTCCAGGACAAGCAAGGCTACACAGAAAAATCCTGTCTCAAAAAACCAACAACAACAAATATTTAAGATCACACAGAGAACTCACCTGTTTGCTCCTCCCTGGTGCCTTACTGGAGCAAGCCTATAAGCAAGGACCGAAGACAGGCACAAAAGCCCTCAGCTGTAATGCTTACCCCTAACACTCTCCCCTTCTGCCCTCAGTTCCTGACCTCAGATAGAGAAGAAAGCGCTTCACTACATGTTTAATGTCCCCACAGCATATAGAGAATAGAGCCAGATCCTAAGCTACACCACAGCCATAGGCAGAACCATTATAGCATTCTACATGAAAGTGTGTGTACTGGCTCACACCTTTAATCCCAGAACAGGGAGGCAGACACAAGCTGATCTCTGTGAGTTTAAGGCCAACCTGGTCTACTTAAAAATTTCCAAGCCGCAGTGAAACTCTGACTCTATTAATAAAACAGTGTGTGTATGTACGGGATCTATAAGATAGAGGGCCATAGAAGTGAGAGACCACCACATACTTCGTCAGGCACCCACTAAGCCAACCAAAGAGTCCCTAAACACTCAAAAACTAAATACACGGGCTGGAGAGATAGCTCAGACGTTAAGAGCACTGGCTCTTCTTCCAAAGGTCCTAGTTCAGTTCCCAGCAACCACATGGTGGCTCACAACCATCTACCATGAGATCTGGTGCCCTCTTCTGGCAGGTGTACATGCTGACAGAACATGGTGTATATAATAAAAATAAATAAATCTTTAAAAACACACACACATGTTCTACTGTTCTTGCAGAGGGCACCCACAACATGGTTCATAACCATCTATAACTCAGGTACCAGAGCATTTGATGCCCTCTTCTGACCTCCATGGACATGCAAGGGCGCACTGACGTAACAGGCAAAGTACTCATACACATAAAACAAATCTTTAAAAATTATAACAATAACAAAAACAAATATGCACAAACACAGAGAATACAGCATCAGCTTAGAGTAAACTGCAAAGGGATGACTTGAGGCACACAGCACCCAACACTTCCAGGGACAGACTGTGCCGCCCACCCAGAGTCAGCACCTCTGAGAAAGGCCAGCAGGAAGAAGGAAGCAATACAAGTTCAACTGTGTGTGCAAACTATACCTTCTTCTTCAAAGTCTAAGCAAATAAATACAAGAGCCAAAAAGTGTGGTAAAGCACACTCCTAGTATAGTCTTTACTCATCTACAAATTAGGACTCTTGATTAAAATGAAAGTGAAGAGGACCTAGAACCCCCTGCTCAGAGGAAGCCCACAGGGTGCTCAGTTTCCAAACGGGTTCCCAAATAAGGGGGCAGAGGCTGTCTCTGGCATAAACTCAGTGGCCAGCTCTTTGATCACCTCCCCCTGGGGGTACAGCCTTACCAGCCAGAGGAAAATGATGCAGCCAGCCCTGATGAGACCTGATAAACTAGAATCAGATAGAAGGGGAGGAGGTCCTCTCCTATCAGTGGACTGGGGGAGGGGCACAGGGGGAAAAGAGGGAGGGTAGGTTAAAGTGGAAGGAGGGGGCTACAGCCAGGATACAAAATGAATAAATTGTAATTAATTAATTTAAAAAAATTTAAAGAATAAAATGAAAGTGAACTGTCTCTACCAATATGTACATAACAACAATTTTGCTTACCTCAACTGAAGAGCGGGGAGTCACAAAAAACTGATTGAATTCATCAGGGCTGAAATCGCCAAAAATATACTGAAAACAATAAGAACATTTGATTACATACAATATACACATTGCTTATTTTTTTAAAAGCCACATATTTTACAGTGTTTGTCTTATGGAACATTTATACTAAAATTTTCCAAATCCTTTTCAAGTAAACAATGAGGGCCCTTAAGCTGCAAGCTAAGGTTCCTAGGGGCAGCCAGTATTTTCCCATGACATGCAAGAAAACGCCACCTAGCCTTTTCTGTAAACTGTCCAGCACAGGTTGAAAAAGCTTATTTTGAAGCAAGTCAAGTGTGGTCACAGAGCATGTGGGCTCCTGCCTTTGGGAAAACTTCCTGGTTCACCTTTTCACCTCCATTTAGCTTTCTGCTGAGTCATGTCATCACCTACCTCCATTTCATTTTCCCTGGCAAACTACAGAAAAATCCAAATAAAAGCGGCAATGAACCTGACTAACAATCTTTAAAGACAGGCATTATTTATTATAAATACAAACTAGAGCAGGGCTCACAAACACGCATCACAGACACAGCCCTCTAGCTTCATAGAGTGCTGGGTGTGACCTTTGCCGACAGGATCTGGTACAGCTACAAGTGAGCCTGCCAAGTGGCCACCAATTCCTAGGAGCTTCAAGAAGTTTGCCACTAACAAATATCATCATGGGATTTCCTCAATCAGTCAGTCAGTCAGTCAGTCAGTCAGTCAGTCAGTCAGTCAGTGATTCAGTACCGTGCTACATGTAAAACTCAGGACTGAGGGTCAGAGTACAAGAGAGCTATGTCTTCAGCTCTACTGCTGCTTAAAATCTAGAAATGACTTTCAGGGAAGTTTTACAAACCTGTGTTCTATAACTAAGTATTATAGTAGATAGTACTCTTTATTATGCAAAAGGCCACTACTGCAAAGAGTACCACAGAAAGCATTTCTTGAGGCTGGCTATGTCTACCAAAACCATAACAAACACTGAAAACAAGGCTTGTCCTCATATAATGCTCACACATCCCTGACCAAGTCCACAAGGAGACAGTGGACTGACTGATGGTCATGGTGGAAACACTGAGATTCCACATGGTGTGGAGTCTTCCCCCAAAACACTTTGGAATTCAACCTCTTACCAACTGCTACATTAAACCAATTGCTCACAACATGGGAAAGTGGATTTTAGCATCGCAACATGGGAAAGTGGAAAGGAAACAGAAGAACCACATTAAGAAAGGAATTGTCTTATCAGAGAACAGAATGGAGTGAAAACTATACTAAATTCAAATTTGAAAACTCAACTGGTTTTTAGTGGCAGAACTGATGTATACAGCAACAGGGCAGTTTTGAAAACTCAAGAGAGTATTTTTCCCTAGACTGGTAGGGTAGTCATTTCCACAGAATCCCATCCTATAAATATTCTACTCAAGTGGACAGGTATATAACATTCTTAGGCACCAGGGATGTGGTGGTTCAGTGGCACAGTAGATAAGGCCTGGCTTCAACATCAACTGGTACCATCCTGACACCTATGTGCAGTCTGTAAATCCCATTAACTAAACAGGGAGGATACAGAAGCAGGAGTCCGTGGAACACAGAGACACTAGTGAGAAGAAGCACACATCCATCTCAGGAGAAGAGATACTCAGAAAGCCATCCCCTTTTGTATCTTCTTAGGAATAAGACAGACTGTAGACTCACAATGTCGAAGGATATGTACGGATGAGAAATGAATCAATGTAACATGTTGGATCTTCTCAGGTAAGGAGTCATGGGTGTCTGTGAGCTGCCTTAGCTGCTGGAGCTAAACCTGGAAGAGCAGCAACAGTTCTAGCCACTGAACCATCTCTCCAGCCTAGAAATGTTCATTTAAATTACACTTCTAAACACACTTTCTAATGTGTTTGTATACAATAATTTTTTTAAATAGGTGGTTAATTGAGTAAGAGCTAAAACCTAAAGCTTGGAAATAAATGTACAAATAGAGAAGGAGGAAAAAGGATCTCATGCCTCCCAGCCTGGACAGCAGCAGAATCTAGGCTCTTCTGGCAGAAGAAGAGCTGGGTGCTTAGAAGATCCCAGTGAAATCTCTCCTGGTACTTTCACTTAGTTCATCATCATTTGTCCAGTATCATTTATAAAAGGCTGCTCGAGTGTTTTTCTTACAAATTCATACCTGGACATGGTAGCACACGCCTTTAATCCCAGCACTGGTGAGGCAGACAGGCATGAGCTATCTCTGAGTTCAGGCCAGACAAGAGGGCCTGTTACAGACAGACAGATAGCCACATAAGGCTGAACAAAGGAGCCCCCTTACCCCATGGTGATGAGAAATAAAAATGCATTTTTGTTCACAGAGGCTCTGAACCTATGACCCAGTTTGGTCTAATAGAGATCTACAGAGGTGTTCAGTTGACTGGGGTTGGGGGGACAGAGAGGGGTTATTAGGGTGTATTATTTAGGATTTCTCTCTTTTTAAAAATAATTTTCATTTTATGTGCATCAGTGTGAAGGTGTCAGTTCTCTTGGAATTGGTATTACAGACAGTTGTGAGCTACCATGTGGGTGCTGGGAATTGAAGCCAGGTCCATTTGGAAGAACAGACAGCCATCTCTACAGGCCCAGGATCTTTCTTTTCATGCTTTATTCAAGAAACTAATCAGGGGCTGGAAAGATGGTTTCGTGGTTAAGAGCACTGGCTGCTCTTGCAAACATCCTAGGTTCAGTTCCCAACACGCACATAATGGTATACAACTGTCTAACCTCAGGTCCAGGGGACCCTATACATTCTTCTGGCCTCCGTGGGCACCAAGCATATACATGCTGCAGAGACGTGTGCAGGCAAAACTGGAACTAATTATAAGATGTCAGTACAGCACCTGGAAGGCAGAGCAGATGGATCTCTGTGAGTTTGAAGTCAGCCTGGCCTACAAGGTGAGTTCCAGGACAGCCAGGATATATAGAGAACCCATCTCAAAAACAAAAACAAGGAAAAAAAAAAAAAAAAAAAACAACCAAACAAAAAAAAACCACAAAGATGTGTTGGTATAAGAGCAGAATTCACAGGTCATGCTCAGATCTACCACTGCACAGGCACCTACAGTGCGTGGGTGAAGATCTTACGCAGCTGACACCCTGAGGACACTGAATCCATCTAAGGACACCATGAGAACTGTTAACTAGCAGCTGTGTGTCAACAAACACCATTTAACAACTGATAAATGGATAGCCAGGGCTGTTTGCAACTCCATCCTGACACCCTTCCTACTAGAGTTCATGTACATCAATGAACCGCTCCATCAAGACACACGAAGTAATCCTCCTGCTATAATGAAATCTATATTCATGAGGTTTTGAAAGTGAGCCATTATACCACCATATGTAAGTCCCGTTTCAGTTTTGTAGCTGAAGCCAGCAGAAGAGGTTCTGACATCAGCACACAGCATCACTTGAGGAGCCTGAGTCGGAGTTTCTGCCTCCTATTGTGAATGCATCCATATAGGCCTTTCCTATGCATAGTTTTCTTCACACAGAAACCAATCTGCTGGGACCCAGTACCAATGTGTGACGGAACCCTTGATGCTTGGGAAGTCACTGTCAAAAGTCAGGAAAGATGTGAAACTGAGATCTGAGGCCAGGGGACTCATTAAAAATAGGGGGTGAAGGCTATAATTGTACTGAATACATAAATATATATGTCTAATCAAAGTAGCCAGTTAAACATCCCCTAGGAAGCCCAGGGGTAAAGAGCACTTGTGGCTCTTCCAAAAAACTTGAGTTCCACTATCAGTACCCACATGATAGTTCACAACCACCTGTAACTCCACTTCCAAGCAATCCAATGCCTTCTTCTTCTGGCCTCCAAAGGTACCAGGTAGATATCTGGTGTGCATATATGCATGCAGGCAAAACACTCACACATCAAACAAATATTAAAATGTAAAATTGTCCAGGATGATGCAACAATCATGTTAAGCGCAAAGATCACACGTCACCCCCCTTTAAGGGGTTTACAACCATGTGCACATTCAAAAAGTCATTCCAGAGATGGCTCAGCAAGTAAGAGCACTGGCTGCTCTTCTAGAGATATGAGGTCAACTGCCAGAAACCCCATTTCGCCTCACAAGCATCTGTAACCCTAGTTCCAAGGGATTTTACTTCTTCTGACCCCTGAAAAGCACATGGCCCACAGACACATGTAGGCAAAATACCCACATAATTTAAAATAAATTAAAAACTTTTGAGTCACAGCCAGGCGTGGTGACACGAGCCTGTAATCCTAGCACTCCGGGAGGCAGAGGCAGGCGGATCACTGTGAGCTTGATGCCAATCTGGTCTACAGAGTGAGTCCAGGAGAGCCCAGATTACACACAGAAACCCTGTCTTGAAAGACCAAAAAAACAAAAAAGAATTTAAAAATCTACCTCAGAAATAAAAACTTGAGTCACAATGAAAATTTTTATCACTAACACTATTGCAGAGTGATGCTTACAGAGCATCTTGAAAATAGTTTACACTTACAAGAAGGTGAAAAAGGAAATTACAATATGCCAAGCTCCAGGGAGTGGCACACACAAGTTACAAATATAAGAAAAGGAAGAGTGAGGGGTGAGGGGGAGGGGAGACATCCTGCTCAGAAAGTTTCCTCTCGATGAAGGTAAATAAGATGCTCCAGGCTCACTTGCAGGAGCACAGCTGAGTATCACAGGAGACTTAAGGACTGCCATTACTGCGTGGCACTAGAGGGCGCTGGAGATCAGCATTCTAAGCCCCTAAGGTTCCAAAGACTTCATCTCTAGAAATTCAAAGTGAGTATGTCTGCTCCTCCAAATTAATGCTCTCGGCCTTTTGAAAGAGTTCCTGGTACCTCGAGAGAAGGCTCTGAAACAGGTAATTAATGCTTTGCTTTGTTCAGTACCTCCCAGTTTCAAGGGAGAGAGATAGGCAGACACCAAGCTCTTAGGACAGTCTCCCACTGCAGTGCACAACTGTGCCACAGCCAACACAGGAGAAGAGAGCCAGCCTTTCTGCTACCTGGGGGGTTGGGCCATCCTTCGAAGCAACAGATGCTATGCGAGAGCAAAGCCTTTATTCTCCCTGCAGAGGATGAGCTGGGCCACATAGCTCCAGACCTTTCACTAACTGGAAGAGCTCCAGGACCTCACTAGAATTAAGCCATGGGTAGGACTGGGGTGGGGTGTGCTTGGCATTTGTGAGGCTCTGACCTGTGCCCCAAGCATGGCAAACACAAAACAAAAACAAGTAAAAACAGAAAGGAGGGGGAACATGGATCTGGAAACATACCAATACCTACATGCTCAACATTCTGGACCTTACCTGAAACAAAAAAACAAAACAAAACAAACAAACAAAAAAAAAAAACACAGCACGGAAAAAGGGAAATGAGCCACAGGCATAGTGGCTCATTTAACACCGGCACCAGTGAGGCAGAGGCAGGCAAATCTCTGAGTTTGAGGCCAGCCTGGTCTACAGAGTGAGTTCTAAGAGGGCCAGGACAGAAACCCTGCCTCAAAAAGCTGCAAAAGAAAAAAGGGGAAGAAGATGCTAAGTCCCATCCTGAACCGAGAAGCTATTTGCAATTGATACCTGCTGGGAAAGGGAGAGTCAGTTTTCTCCATGGAGTGTCAGTGGCTTTATCAATCACAAACGGTTCACTCCCTATGTCCAGAAGTACTTGGCCAGCACAAAACTGGTCTGGTTTTTTGTCAACTTTTTTTTTTCCTTTTCTTTCTTTTTTCCTTAATTTTTTTTGTTTAGGGCACAGACAAAGAAGGAGCAAACATGATGTTGGGTGGGTTGGGTAGGAAGATGGAGAGGATCTGGGAGGAGGAAAAAAATTAATGAAATGACCGTATGAGGGAAAAAACCTAAAAACAAAAGCTGAAAAAAAGCCAGACAGCAAGGCTGACTGCCTGTCTGACTCCACTCACATGGTATGTCCAGAACTGGCACACAGATTGTAGACAGGCTTCCCAGGGAGAGGGGAAGGGAGCAATTCAGGGCAACCACTGCTGGGTGTAAGGTTTGTAGTGGTGGATGTATACCTCCGGAATAGTGTCACGTCACTGTCACACAAGAGGCTGCAATGAGCCTCTAAGCAGGTGTAAAACTCAGGCTGAGTTGTTCCCAAGGGAAAGCACTGGTACATTTTCAGGTCTATGCTAGCTGGCTTCAATGAACACACTAGACAAAGCACACTCTGAGAGTGTTATGGTTGCTAGGGGGCACCTGAAGGTGACACTGCTCAGTCCATGGAAACCAGGAGTTTCATTGATACTCCTGGTGAACTGTGTAAGACTGAGGACCTGAGCAGATACTGAGGGCTCAGGACATCACAACATTCATAGGCTGTCACAATGCAAGCTAACTGCAGGCTGATGAGCTGGGGGAACTTCCCTGACTGAGCTGCAGTAATCCTGCTTTGCTTTCCTGAGCACAAGAGAACAAAGCCAACAGCATTACATACAAAGCCACTCATAGAGAACATCTCCCAGCTTTGGAAAGTGGTGTTTCAGTTTGGTGTCTACTTTGTTTGCATATTTTATTCTAACTACTAAAATTTGTCAGGCTTTCACTTTGTTTGCATATTTTATTCTAACTACTAAAATTTGTCAGGCTTTCAACAGGCTGGCTGTTGGTACTTGGTACTTCCATTCAAAAATTGAGCTTAGTTGTTGCTACAGATGCAATCTCAAAATTCGAAACCATGATTCATGTAACAAAATCCCCCTGTTAGCAGCTTTCCTTGTCTATAGAACAAACTCACAAGGCACACTCTTCATACCAGAACGGTTAACAAACACGAAAGTGGACAAGCTGGGAAGCAAGTTCTACTCATTTTCCTAACTGCAAGTCATTTTTGAGCTAATCTTAAAAGAAAGGGGAACTAAATGGAAGAAGCGTGTAAATAAATAATGGAAAACAACAGAGGACAGTGTTTTAGCACTTGCTGTTAGCTAGTTTACAGTGGTGACCTGCTCTCCTTGAAATCCCTACCCTAGCCCAAGGCCAATACCTCACAACTACTGACCATGCTGAGCAAAACCATGAAATTGATTCTGCACAAGCAGAAACTTGCAGGTGTCCTGTGTTCTACAGGATTCCCCATTGAACGGAATTGCTAGAACCAAACGACTCAACAGCTGAGTCAGCTGCTAGGAAGTCACACCAATAAACCTTCATTTGAAGGGCAGAGATGGTAACTGATCTAGCTTGCTAGCTCCCCCCAAGGTCTGTTTAAACACCCCAAGAATTTAGAGCAGCTGAGTAAGAAGCACAGGGTGGGCTGTACACACCTCTTCTCACTTAAAGAAGGAAATCGAAATAGAATCTCCCCAGTGGAGGTGGCAAAAGCTCAGCAGTAGGGGTCCTTGTGGCCACACCTGACAACCTGAGTTCAATCCTCCCTAACCTTTCTAGTAGAGGGAGGGAACTAACTCCCAAGGCTATCCTTTGAGCACCCTGGTGCAAGTAAGTGAATGTTTAAAAAAATTTTTTTTTCTTTTAAGGGGCTGCAGATAAGACCCCATGGTTATTATTACTAGCTGTTCTTAAAGAACCCAGGTTCAATTCCCAGCACTAACATGGTGCCCCACAACCAGCCACCCATGACTCTATTCCAAGGAGTACATGGATGTCCTCTTCTGACCTCAGAGAGTACCAGGCACACATATGGTGCACAGACAAATACGTAGACAAAACATCCACACATATAAAGTATTTTTTCATAGAAAATGTAACCTGAAACCTCAAGAAGTCTCTAGAGGGAGTATATGAGGCCCAAACATTCAAAATGGAGGATCCAATTGGCCATCAGCGCTGCTTCCTGCACAGAATCAAGAAACCAGCCCCTCTTAGACTTGGGGCACACTAGGCCATTCCTGTAACAACTGGATCAGTTGGGTAGAGTCCAACCCTCATTCCTGCTTCTAAGCACACTGTGCTGATTGAATCTGACTTTCTTAAATTCTGAGTCTCCGAATGGGGGTGATCCCAGAGCCTGAGAGAAATCTCTACTAATGTCAGTCCCTGACTGAGTAGAGTGGAAAAAAACAAAACAGAAACAGGACGGAAGGAGGGTTACTTCTTTGTATAATTATCTGGCCCACTTATTCAATGAATGGATGGACCCACCAACTGAATCTAAGTCCTCTTGATCATTAACAAAGATGGGGGAAAAAACTTTGTAAAAACTAGGTATAGTGGCAAGGGCCTTTTACCCCAGCAAGTAGAAGGGTGAAGCAAAAGGACTGCTAAATTTCAGGCCAGCTTGGGTTTGGGTTATATGGTTGAGTTTGAGGACAGTCTGGGCCAACAGCAAGACCCTGTCATTAAGTAATCAATTACAAAATAATGGTAGGTGTGCTACACCTTTAATCCCAGTACTCAAGAGGCCGAGGCAGGCATCCTAGGCAGGGACTCTAACTGAACTTGGAGCATGCTGAGCTGGCTAGACTGGAGAGCCAGTGAACTCCAGGGATCCTCCTGCCCACCTCCCTAGAGCTGGGATTATAGGCAATCACTGCCACATCTAGCTTTTTTGTACTTAGCTGCTGGAGACTGACCCTAGGTCCTCATACTTGCATGGGCAGTATACTTAGTGACTAAAACATGGTTCCCGCTCACTGAAACCAATATAAGGCCACCAGGTCCATTACCTGAAGAACACACATACACACATTTGGCACATGATTTCAAGAACTGTGCAGACCCTCTACTGTTCCCAGAGCTCTACCTGACCAGATACTCAAGGAGACACTCACAGGCCAGCAGTGTTGGCATCACGCAGAAACATATGCAGCTCTGGGGCCCAACTAAGACCTACTGAGTCTAAGTGCACACAGTAATGGGTGTTTACCTCTCAGAAGCAGCCCTGTTGGGCGATGCCTGTGCAGCTCTGTGGCCTTACTATAAAGAAGCACTACTCTGCACTCTGCTACAGAGAACTACCTCCATCCCTCTAAACTATGTGAGTGACCATTCATTATCTTAGTCAAAGTGCACTTCAAAGTGAAAGGTTACTGAATGTAGTGGAAAGATGCAAAGCAGGCACATGACCAACCACTCTGTAGGGCATGAAGAAGTGAGCTTGGCGTAAAGAGCTACCCCGGACCTACCCACCCAGCCTTGCAGCTCAGAAACCTCTTCTGCTTATATCCCTCATACAGACAGCCCCCCACCCCTTGCTCTGATGAATTTCCACTTGACCTTCAAGGTCCCACCCAACCAACACATCCCTGCAGAGGTTCTCAGACCTATTTCTGGGAAGGCACTGCTCACACCTCATGGTGATTTCCATGCACCTATGGGATCTGCCCATGTGTTTCAGACCTAAGTTTCACAGCTTAAGGCTTAAGCACAACTTTTAGCATCTGATACGGATGGAAAGATAAAGATGTAAAGAAAATGGGAGGGACAGGATCAGCAGGGGGTGGGACCTCAAGGCAGAACAATTATGCAGCAGCTGCCAGGTAAGACAGGTAAAGGAGCAGAGAGCTTCAAGGAGATGTACAAAGGAGAAAGGACAAAAGACTAGTCTGAGGAGTCCAGGAGGCAGAGTAATGGAAAAACTCAGAAAGGGAGAAAAGTGCTGCTGGGAAGGGAGGCTGCAACAGATCTGACAGACCCTGTTCTCTCTGGTAGACAGCAGCCACCCCATTCAGGAAGCCAGAGGGGCCAATGAGGGATGATAAGGCCAGCCTGGGCTACACAAAGTTCTGGTTGGCCTGACCTACAGAGTGAGATTCCTTCCAACAAATAAAAGACCATGAAAATAAAAATTGAAATAAAATGGCTATCACTGCACACAGGCACCGCTACAAGGATGCCAGCTCCTCTGCAGGTAGCCTTCACTTCCAACATTGTGGGCCTCTGGTGCTTCTCCACTGGGTCTACGTAAAAACTTGCCTATCAACCCTCAAACTTCACATGTCCAAGATAGTGCTTTCTCCCAGTGTGCATGCGATTCCCTGGGAAAACTCTTCTCAGGATGGTCAGTGATTCTACAAACGCTCTCAAGAGCTGTCCACCAGACTCACTGTGTACACAGGCCCCTGCTCCAGAGCCTCCCCACACTCCAGCCTCCCGCTCCTGCACACACTGCACAGGCTGGACCTTCTCTTGGGACCCTCTGGCCTGGGTCACTCATGACACTGTAGAAATTATCTCTGTGAACTATTTTCCTAGCAATCCTTTCTGAATTTTGTCCTACAACCTCTTGGGACAGCACTCCTCATTTCTAGGTGTGAATAACTGATTTGCAGAACCTTTCTCTACACTTGACTCCAGGCTTCCAGCATAAGTTACAGTATGTCTTCCACTCATTAATTTAGCCATACTCACTGAATGTCCCATGCTGTAGACTCCAGGACATGGTGGTGAACAAGTAAATGTCCCCTGCCCAAGGCTTACAGAGACAGAAAATGAGCAAAGCATCCATATCAGATCTATGGGTATTAAAAGGTGGTAAATATTGGAGACAAAGCCAAAGCCAGGCCACTGTTGAGGAAGGTGTGGTCAGAAAGACACAGAAAACAGGACCACTGAAGGTGTGGGAAAGTGGATAACTGCAGTGCTCTCTCTAAGTGGGAAGGACAAAGCCCAGGGTCCTAAGGCTTCAGGGCCAACTGCCTTTACTCCAGCTAGGCCAACAGAAGAACTGGCATGCTCACTAACAGGCACTTGCATTTGCTGGCACTACAGGGTGCTGTCTTTCACCCAGCCCTCAGGACTGCACTTGTCAGGGACTACAGGAGGAATATGACACAGTAACTGCAGTAGGACATACTGACACTTATTACCTGGCCTTCAGAAACAAGAGAAAGTGCATCTTAAAAACAGAGCTGGAAGTGGTGGTGTACCCCTTTGATCCTAGTAGAGGCAGGAGGATCTCTGTGCATCGTCAATACAGTTCCAGTACAGCCTGGACTACACAGACACCCTCTCTCAAAAAAAAAAAAATTTTTTTTTTTAATTTTAAAAAAGGAAAGGGAAGATATGGTGGCACATTTGGGAAGTGAGACAGTAGGATCTGGAGTTCAAGGTCAGCCTGAGCTATGACCTATCTCAACAAAATCATGGAGCTGAGGATGTAGCCCAGTGAAGTAGAGAGACTTTGCATAACATTCAGGAAGTCCTGAGTTCCATCCTTAGCACTACAGAACAGGACTTGGCTGCCCATACCAGCACTACTGGTCAAAAACTCAAGGTCATCCTCAGGCACAGTTCAAAGCTACCTGGGCTACAAGAGTCCATACCTCAAAAGCAAAAACCAACCTAGGTACCCACAGCAGAAACAGAGAAAGTGTGTACATACACAGTGAACATCCTTCAGCCAATAGGAAGAACAAAACTATGTCACTTGCAGGGAAATGGACACTACTGAGATCATATAAAGCCAATCTCAGAAAGACAAACACCATATTCTCGCTCATTTGTGGATCCCTAGCACTACAGATACATGAAGGAAGAAGAAAAACTAGAAAACAAGGCACCTAATGAGAAGGCAAAGGAGAAGGGGAGGCAGTGGGAGCCAAAGAGATAGGCTCAGCACATATTATCCACTTGAAAAAAAAAGGCTTTATATAACTCTGTATAATAAAAATATTATTTAAAGACTAATCCTGGGACTGGAGAGAGAGTTCAGTGTTTAAAATAGCACTTGTTGCCTTTGCAAAGGACCTAAGTTCAATTTCCACCACCTACATGGCAGCTCACAACTTTCCATAACTCCAGTTCCAAGGGATCTGAAGCCCTCCACGGGGATTGGGCACATACATACATGTGGGCAAACATACACATACATATACGCACCCACGCACGCACACACACACACAAATCTAAAAGAAAATCTTCAAAACATATTACTGAACCCTAATCAGTCCATCAAGACAGTAACCACCCCATTCATCTCCCACATTTCCTTCACTTAAACACACAATCCACTTGGCAGGCCAAGTCCTTCTAATGAGCTCAGCAAAGGGCCTGCATGGGCTCAATGCTTCTGGGGGAATGCAGGGCATAGAGGAATCAAAGTCCATAGGGTCTCCAGAGCTAGAGGTACATGTATCCATTTTCTCCACATACAACACCAGCCACTGGCTTCTAACCAGCCACTGCTAACAAACAGTGCATGGACTGCAACTCAAACTCAGGAATGGAGCTAGCCAAATCTGGAGAAAACAGTTTTAAGATTCAAAATGTCTGTGACTTGCAAGCACAGATGCTAAAGACATAATATGCTGGAGCAGAAGGAGTCCATCAGGAAGTGAAGAGGAACCAGAAGCATCAACCTGTGAAACTCCAGAGACAACATCCCAGACCAGGAGCTATCAAGGCTCTCCTACTCTCAATCAAGGTTTTGTGCAATTACAGAATGATTCCAGCCCAGTGGCTTCAAATTCAAGCAGTCATGTTCGGTTAACAGGGTGTCAGAGGTCCTAACACAGGATCTGAAGCAGCCATGGCTCTGGAGGACACCTATGATTATAACAAATGAACCCCAACAAAGGCAGAGTAAAGAAAACAAACCTGGATAAATGTTTGCCAAAGGATATCAGTCACATAATGACTCACAAATAAAACTGAGATTCTACTCTGGAGATCCAACATACAGACACACCTTCAACAGCAACACTGCAAGCTCCTCTAGGCCAGTTCCTCTACTGCTAAGTGGGCGGGAGCACTGAGGGGACAAGCCTGTGTTTTTACACCCACCCTAGACTGCAGGCATTGAAACAGGGGAGGGATGGTGGCACTCACCTCTAATCCTAGCACCTCTAATCCTAGCAAAAGCAGGTGTGTGTGTGTGTTTTCCTTTTCCAGAGAGTTTCTCTGTGTAGCCCTGTCTATCCTGGAACTCACTCTGTAGACCAGGCTGTCTTTGAACTCACAGAGATGCACCTGCCTCCGCCTCCAGAGTGCTAGGATTAGATTAGCCACACCACCACTGTGTGGCTTTGCATCTCTGTGAGCTTAAGGACAGCCCAGTCTACAAAGTGACTTCTAGGGTAGCCAGGGCTACAAAGTGGGGACAGAAGGACACAAACTAATACAGAAGCCCTAGTTTTGCATTTTATTAGAGTCAGGAGTAAATGTACCAGTCTGGAAAAAAAGTTGAGACTTGGATGGTAAGGAGTGTTTTATTTATCTGACCACTGCAGGACACTGATAGAGAGAAAGGAAGATAACAGTAGAGAAGACAGAAACACTTCGAGTTAAGAGACTGGAGATGGATCATCAGGTAAGAGCAATTGCTGCTTTTCCAGAGTGCCAGGGTTCCAGTCCCAGGACCCATAGGTAGCTCACGATTGCCTGTAACTCAGTCCCATGTTACCTCCCTCTTCTGGCCTCCACCAGCACTATATGCACAGATATATGTGTAAGCAAAAAACATAGATATAAAGGAAAAATGTTTAAATTTTTTTTAAAAGAAACAACTTAGATTAACTAGCAGAGTGTTCTCTAGTCACTCAGGCAGATGACTTACCACTCTTTCCAAACCATAACCATGAAGGGTTTGCCATCCAGGATCCCCTAGGAGAGGTACTAGACCAACAAGAATGGAAAATCACCTCTTTTGAGTATAAAGCTAGAGCACAGAGCTACAGTTAAGAGTGGAACATGTGGCTGGAGAAATGGCTTAGCCACTAAGAACACTGGCTACTTTTCCAGTAGACTCAGCTTTAATTCCCAGCACCCACATGGTGGCTCACAACTATCTGTAACTCCAGTTCCTAGAGATCAACCGCACACTCAGGTGTGTGTACACACACACACACACACATACACACAAGGAGTGTGCACACGGAGTGTGGCAGCTCCAGTCCCTGACCCCTGTGTTTAGGCAACAAAGCGCATCCAAATCCAGTGAGTTACCCAGGCTGCCAACTCAGAGAGAACAAAACAAAAAAGGTCTAACCAAAAACATCCAGATGACAAAGTGAAGAATCAAAGACTTTTTATTTTAACTTTAAATTTCCCATATCCTTTGCAGGAGATAAGTAGCTTAGAAAATCATATGTCTTTGTTATCAAAACATAGCCCACACATTACTCACACCTGCAAGCATGCCCAGCTCTGTCCTGTCCATTCCTTCATTCTACCTTTCATTTGAGAAACTCTATAAACATCCCTCTGTGGACATCAGGCCCTGGCCTAACAATTTCACAAAGTAGAAAACTCTATAAAAACAATTCCACAAAGTAGAAAAACTCAGTGGTCCCCAAACACTGTCTTATCAGCCCCCTGACCTACAGCCCTGCCTCTCTTCTATGATGTGTGTGGGATGGTGTTAACAGTATGTGACAACTGACACAGGCCACATAGACCCAGGTAGGGACCACGCAAGCCACAGTGTCTAGCCACGGCAATGTCTCATCAAAGCCAAGTATTATACTGTAAACTCTTTCCTAGCCGATGATCACACCTACCCAGGAAGCCTATTTTGGGTCTTAAATAGAAATGGGCTTAGCACCTACCTAAAGAAAATCATTACTTAAAATACCAAGATGTCTTTACTGTCTTGATTTTGTTGTGATTCTAAAACTACTTTTTTGTTTTGGTTTTTGTTTTTGTCTTTAGAGGCAGGATTTCTCTGTGTTGCCTTGGCTGTTCTGGACTTGCTTTGTAGACTGAGCCAGCCTTGAACTCAAAGATCTGCCTGCCTCTGCCTGCCCTGGGTGCTGGGTTTCTAAGGGTGTACCACCACCCAGCTCTAAAACTTGGAAAAAAAAAAAAAATCAGCCAAATATGATGGTACATTCCTTTAATCTCAGCACTTTGGAGGAAGAAGCAGATGGATCTCTGTGAGTTCGAGGCCAGCATGGTCTACAGAGTGAGTTCCAGGACAGCCAGGGCTACACAGAAAAACCCTTTCTCAGAACACCCCTCCTCCCATAATTTTTTTTTTCTGTGTATTGGCTGCAGACACCTTTGCTTTTTTCTGGCAGAGTTTTGAGTGTGCATGCTTGTGTGCATGACTTTAAATGTAGCTAGGGTTGTCTTCGACCTTGCTACATAGGCAGGGATGACTTTTGAACTTCCTATTTCTATCTTCCCAGTGCTGAGATCACAGAAGTGTGCTATCGTGTGGTTTATGTGATTCTGGAGACCCAATCCAGAGCTTTGTGCATACACTAGTTGCCATCTAAGTGCTCCACAAAAACTAGCTGGGCTGTGGTAGCGCATACATTTAATCCTAGCACTCAGGAGGCAGAGCAGGTGGATCTTTGTGAATTAGGCCATCTTGGTATACAGAGAGGTAGACTGCTTCTGCCTTCTGAGCACTGGGATTAAAGATGTGCACCACCATTGCCAAGCAAAGGAAAGTTTTAAAGCATTTTGAAGCCAGGTAATGATCTTCGGGGTGTGTAAAAGACTATTTGGGCTAGACAAGAGCTTTGGCTTCAGTGAGAAACCCCACCTCAGGGGACTGAGGCAGAGAAGCACCCAGGTGTCATTCTCTAGTCTCCCCATGCACATATGCATGCAGCTACCTACACACTGGGGAGCAGCCCCATTCCCATGTGTTCCTATGCATACTCTCAACTCTCCTGTAAGCTCCAGAAAGAGGTTCTTGAGTCTTCTGACAGCAGTCCCACCCTGCACCCGTCTGTCCCAGCAGCTCGCCTGCCGTGTTCCCAGGAGAGTAACTGAGGAGAGGCACAGTAGGTGTTGAGAGGGGCAGAGCAGGAGTGCACAGCTTTTCATTTCCTTCTAGGTTTTCAGATGAGAGCAGCATCAAGCCTGAGTTCACAATACTAACAAAATAACCAGCACTTGAGTAACTACAATCTGAAGAGCCAGACTCACTATAAAACACATTTTTCTGATCTTTGAAACAAATACATAAACTTGCCATGTGGGCTACCTTTATGTTCTAATTTATGTTCATTTTGTTTTTTTCTTCAGACAGGATTTTGCTATGTAGCCCAGACTACTACACAGATAGAGGACAGAGGAAAGGAAAGCAACTTAAAAAAAAAAAAAAAATGCAATGCAGAGAGGGAAAGAAGCAGTTCTACCAGGACAATAATAGACAGGTTGCAGAGAGAGAACTCAGCTGAAGACCAAATGAGCCAGAGAAGGAGCCAGGAAATTAGAGCAGATTGCTGGACTTAGTTTGAGGCCAAGTAGAGAGCAATTCAGGGGCCAAGAGAAAAGCCAGATTGAATAAGTCAGCTGGGCCAAAACAGTTGAGTTGAACCAGCCAGCCCAGAGCTTAATAAAAACAAGACCTTTTCTTTTCTTTTCTTTTCTTTTCTTTTCTTTGGGGAAGGGGGGGTTGAGGCAGGGTTTCTCTGTGTAGCCTGGACTGTCCTGGACTGTGCAGACCACGTTGGCCTCAAAAAACTCACAGCGATCCACCTGCCTCTGCTTCCCTAGTGCTGGGATTAAGGCGTGCACCACCATCACCTGGCTACTTTTTTATTCTTCTTTCTGTCTTTAATTTTATGAATGTAAGTGTTTTCACTTACATTCAGTGCCTGAGAATGCCAGAAAAAGGTGCCAAATATCCTGGGACTGGAGTTCTAGACAAGCCACCATGTGGGATCAAACCCAGCTTCTCTGCAAGAGCAGCAAGTGCTCTTATCCACAGAAGCATCTCTCCAGCCCCCAACACTAGTTCTTAATCCAGCCTGCTGGGAAAGGATGGTCACACAGGGCCTTTTGAGAGATCACTTCCACAGACAGAAAAACTGCAGTCCAAGCACATGCAAGTCTTAGAAATGAATAGTTCCCTGCTGAAGTGGCACTAAGAGACAAACGACACTAATCCAACATCCCATGGCCAGCAAATTCCACTGCAGATGCATGTGTCTGCTCTGTGACAGTGACTTCATGTGTGCCAGTCAACTGCAATGCTCTACCCTAATGACAACTCAAAAGCAAGCTCTGCTAACCATTTCCCGTACTTTGGTAAATTATCAATGAGAAGTGTCTCCCAGCCCCATCTAGTGCACCCTGAAAACCTGATCCATTGCTCGGAAGTACTTTTAATTTGCGAAACTACAATGACTTGATACACCTCATCCCAATAAAGATGACAGCTTTTCCCTATTCTTGAAAATCTAACCCGCATGAGGCAGTCACCAAATTACGGCATGTCTTTGTCCTTTCGATTTTCCTGTGTGCACTACTGTTCAAATCATGCTCTTACACAATTAATTTAAACTAGAATACCTATTGTAATGTAAACCTTAGAGAATCCAGAATCCAGTCTGTCCACTTACTGTCCACTGACTTTGGGTGCTGCGTTCCCAAGGTGAGCTGAAACAACAGGAGGGTGAGTCCCTAAACACGGTAATAAACACTCAGGACTACCAGCTCCTGTTCTTCGCATTAAATATACAGTCTTAGAGTTGACTGAAATGTTTTACTGTTGTTATGCACAAAAAAAAAAAAAAATCTCCAAATATCCCACAGCTACTTCAAAACTGTTGTTTACTTCAGTCCCATAAGCCCTATAAGATTCTGATCTTGCAGCAGGCTAAGGTCGCTCAGGAGACTGAGGCAGGAGTTCTAACAGTAGGAAGTCTGAGACTGCCGAGTAGGGGCTACATACTGTCCCCCAAAATGATCTTTTTTTAAAGAATTGCCCTAACCTAGCCATCAGTTACAAGTGTACTTCCAAACAGTATAACACTATGCCATGTGCTAAAAAAAAAAAAATTCTAACAAAAATCCCAGCATGTAAACCTGTGGGGGTCTGTGTAAAGGATAACAGAAACCAGCAACAGCATGCTATCCACCTGGGTACAGAAACAACACTGCAGCCTCAACACCAACTTTCCTTTAAGTAGAAGGCAGGCTGGTTGCTTCAAATTAATCTGCTCAGCTCACTGCACCAGCTCTGACAGCACAGATGCCAGATCCACTTCCACCTCAGCTGAGAACATCTCTAAACTGGTTCAGCTAGTGGACAGGAAACACCCCACACCCAGTGTTTCCAAGTTCACCGCTGTCCTGCACTCCACAAAACAGGGTTCAAGCGCACAGTCCAAAACATAGAAAAGCTACAATCTATATGAAAGAGTTAACCTGTAACCTCTGCAAGTCCCCTGACAACTGAACCTTAACTGTTAACTTGTGACTGTTACTTCAACAAAAACCTAAAGTTATGGAGGCCCTGAAATCCCAGTCCCTGAGAGCCTGGGGCAAGAAAACTGAGCCTAAAGCTAACCTGGACTTCACAGTGACCCTGTCTCCAAAAACAAATCCAAGCAAAGTCAAAAATCAACCACTACGAACACCATGGCACACGGTAAACTGCTGGTATTTCATGAATAAATGAACAAATTGTTAAAATACTCAGAACTCAAGCCAGATCCAAGAATGAAATCCTGTCTTCTTTCTTCTTTCTGTGTGTGCATATCTCTAATATGTGAGAGAGAGACAGAGACAGACAGAGAAACTGCCTCTCATAACCTAGTTGGCCTAAAACTTACTGGGTAGCCTGGGTTTGATCTTGGACTCCTGATCCTCCTGCCTCCAGCCTCTCCCATGCCAGGGTTACAGGTATGCTCCACCTTGCACAACTATTTCACTACTAAAATAAAACAGGACTCAAACTATCGCTTTGCCCCATTCCATCACTACAAGGCCCAAGGCACTGCTAATGAGTCTGACTTCTGAAGATGTGCACATGCTGTCATGTCCTGCAAAACACAGATGCCACACAATGGACCCAAGTGAAATTACAAAGAATCACTAGCACTTTTATCAACTTGATACTGTTACTGGTGATTGAGAAAGCGAATTATGCTTAAGCATGTTTTCTTCATCTGAAAGCCAAACACAAAAAATAGCATTTACATTACAGCTCAGTTCAGAATGAAACCTACAGACCAAAAGGAAAACAAGGTAGCCAACCAGGTTTTTTGTTTGTTTGTTTGTTTGTTTGAGAGAATGTTTATCTATGTACCTCTAGCTGTCATTATGTAGACAAGGCTGGCCTCAATTTCACAGCGATCGGCCTGCCTCTACCTCCTTGTGCTGGGATTAAAGGCGTATTTGAATTAAGCAAGAGGCTAAAATCTCCGAGGAGGGGCTGGACAGCCAGCTCAAAGAGGTTGCTCTTGCAACGGACCATACAAAGGCTGACAACCATTCAAATTCCAGTTCCAGGAGATCCAATGCCCTTTTTCTCATTTCAATGGTACCAGGAACACACATACATGAAGCAAAGCATTCATTCACATAAAACTTAAAAAATAAAAGTCTGAATACAGCCAGCTGTGGCGGTAAATACCCCGAATCCCCGGAACCTTGGAGGCAGAGGCAGGCAGCTGTCTGAATTCCAAGCCAGGCAAGGCTATGTAATAAAGAATGAAGACATGTCTAAAACGTTTAAAAAATAAAAAAATAAAAAAAAAACTAATAAAAACTTAGAACGACATTTGTCCAAAAAACACATTCAACAGTTATGAATTGCCTTTCTATTTCAGAGAACTACACCAAACACAAAAGTAAATTTACAAAAGGAGGGGAAAGGTCAAACAAGCAAAGTTCTGACTTGATCTATGAAACACCTAATAGGACGGCAGTTTCTCCTAGGATCAAACCTTTCATTAAAAGGGGTTTAGAGGTTTAAATCCCACATCATACCTTCATTGCAACCATTATTAAAACAATCTTTCAAAAGCACGTGGTGACTCATGTCTGCAGCAACCCATGAGGCTGAGACAGAAACCTCAAGTTAGAGACCAGCCTGGACTACAGAGAAAGACCCTGCCCCAAAATAAAAAAATGGTCTAACCAGATCGACCTCGCCTGCCTGTATACACACGCACCCACCATCCTCAGAAAGGCAGTGAGTTTACTCCCCACCAGTTTCCCAAGAGTCACTTTATTTCTCAGTCTGGCAGGAAAACATCAGAGAGGATTATAAAAAGAGACAATTTCTAGTCTAGGGCTGTGACCTCAACAAACGCATGGTTGAAAACAGCCCAGAGAAGCAGCACCAAGTGGCACCACGTGCTGACTTCTCACTTCTCCTAAGTGCGTCTCATCAGGAGCTCTGCGGGAGCAGCTCCGGCACCGAGGAAGGCGCAGCAGGCGCTCCGGCCTGCGGGGGCCCGACCCAGCCCGGGCTGGGTCGCCTTCTTGGAAAAGGTGTCAGTCCCGGCCGAGACAGAGTGTGCCCCCCTAGTGGTTCCCAGTTTCCTTTGCTACCGAGTCCATGAGGCAAGGGTTGGGTCCCCGCGGCGCCGCAGCGCACCAGCCACGCGAGCCGCTGGGCCAGAGCGTCGCCCGGGACTCAGCGGCTGCTGGCCCGGCACGCGGAGACCTTCCCTGCGGCCTCGAGGGCTCTCGGGCTGGCTCGGGCGCTCTCGGGGCGCCTCGGGCACTCTCGGGGCAGTTCGGGCGGCGTCGGACGCTGGGAAGCACGGCGCTAAGGGGCGCGGCGCGGGCCTAGGCCGGCAGCGTGCCGGCGCCTCCCCCACCGCCCGCCCGGCGCGCACTTCGCGCCCGCCGCCCCGAGGCAGTCCAGAGGCCCAGACCTCCCGACCTGGACGCAGCCCGCGCTACCTGAGGATTGTGGAGGGCCATGGCGACCCGTCTCAATGAGGATCGGCACTGCTCCGGCTCCTCACGCCGCGTCCCCCGTCGCCGCCATCTTCTCGCCGCACAGACACACTCGCATCGGCCGCCGCGCCTGCGCACTGGCTGCGCCGCGGGAGAGCGGGCGGTGTTCTGCGCCTGCGCGCGACAGGTGGGCGTGCGTCCCGGCTGGCGACCCGTCCGCCCGCAAAGCGCGGAGGGCGGCCGCTCCCGGCAAGGCGGCGCGGATGGAGCTGGCCACGCACCCCGGGGCTGCAAGGTGGTGTCCGGGCCTCGTGTCTGCGCAGTGGCCGCCTGGGATCGGCCCTGGGACCTCCAGTGGAGAGCCCCACGAATCCTTTGCCTAATGGAGCGCGCCCTTCTGACCGTTCATTCATTCATTCCTTCACTCTTCACTTCCTCCACTAGCTTTGCCTGGCATGGGGGGATGGGGGAGGAAGGGCAATTGTTTTCCGTTTGTACGACATAGGAATATGTGGGCCAGTGAGATGACTCAGCGAGTAAAGGAGCACGCCTCTTTTACCCTTGACGACCAGAGTTCCATCCTCCGATCCACGTGGCGGAAAGGGAACACCAACTCCACCGAGTTGTCCTCTGACATACAGCAGGGCACACACAAAATTAATTGATTTTAAAAAGGACTTGTTGCTCCAGGATTGTTCGTCTGTGACCTCAGCACATAGGCAGCAGAAGCAGGATCATCCATGAATTGCAGACCAGGCCTCATAGAGCTACATGTGACTCTGTCTTGGGGAGGGAAGGGTGGGGACGACGGCCACATAAAAAACAAACAAAATCATATGGAGGTCTTAGCACATTCTGCAAAGGGTAAACATTCAGTAGATGTTGCTTATAGCTCACACACGGCTGCGTATATGCAGAACAGCTGTTGACTTACCCATATACACAAGAAACCCTGTTAAGCCTCCTCCTATCTGACCACACACTCCTAGCTCACCGGCCTACCATCCCCATTCCGTGTAGCTTCAGAGAAGTTTCGAGACAGTGTTTCTCTGTGTATCCCTGGCTGTCCTGGACTCACTTTGTAGACCAGGTTGGCCTCGAACTCACAGAGATCTACCTGCCTCTGCCTCCCAGAGTACTGGGATTAATAGGTCTACACTGCCACGCTCATGGACTAGAACACGAGGTATTATTTCTCATTATTTGGCCCAGCTCAAGCTCTTTTCTTTTAGACCACTCTTCTGTGCTGAAGCTGTTTCGTGGCATCCCATTTCTCCCACCCAACTTTTAATTAATTAATCAAGCCTGATGCTGCTTAGCTTCAGAGATCAGGCATGTCCGGAATGGAACATCCACAGACTATGGCACCTCATCTCTGGGAAACCAGGCCCACTCTGTTATGGATTGTGGTAATATGTCTGACTGTTAATATGCCTTGCTTATCCCAGGGAATGACAATATAGCAGGCTCTCTGTAGATACTTGTTGGACAAGTGAAATCAGTCATGATAATTATTAAAAAAAAAAAAAAAAAAAACCACAGCAGCTGGTTTGCCCCAAGAGTTGTCTTGTCCAGTGTGTTCCCACACTGTGTACTCTCAAAAGGGGTTGGGGACATAGTTCAGTAAGAGTGCTAGGTTCTATCTGGAGCACCACACACAAAGATGATTAGTGAGCAAACATTGTATTTGCTGAACAAGTTTATGCTTGCCTATAATCCTGTCACTCAAGACTTAAGTGCTGGACACAATGATGCACGCCTATAATTCCAGCACTCAGGAGGCAGAGGCGGGTGGATCTCTGAGTTCGAGGCCAGCCTGATCTACAATGTGAGTCCAGGACAGCCAAGGCTACATAGAGAAATCCTGTCTCACAAAAACCAAGATAGATAGATAGATAGATAGATAGATAGATAGATAGATAGATAGATTAAAAAAAAAAAGACTCAAGAAGCTGAGGCAGGAGGATCAGGGCAAGGTAGGGTATAGAGAAATAAGTCTCAGAGCAGCCTAGAGTAAAAGTAAGACTCTTTGAGGTTGGGGATGTAACTCAGTTGAGAGTACTTGCCCACACATACCTGAGGCCGTGGGTTCCATTCCAAGGACCAAGTAATCTGGATGCATTGGCATACATTTGCAGTCCCAGAACTGAAGAGGTAGAGGCAGGAGGATCAGCCTCAGCACCATAGCAAGTCTGAGGCCATCCTAGAGTACACAAGACTCTGTCTCAAAAGCAAACAAACAAGACAATAATAATGTCATGGAGATGGCTTATAAGTAAAGGTGCCTGTTGCAAGCCTGACAACCTGAGCTCCATGCCTGGGACCTACTTCACAAAAGCTGCTCTGTGACTTCCACTGCCTGTGCTCCCCATATAGGTACTATAGAAAATAAACACTTTTTAAAAATAAATGAGCCAAAAATGTAGGGGCTGGACAGATGGCTCAGCAATTACTGAGCCGTGTACTGCTCTTGCGAAGGACCCAGGTTCGGTCCCAAGCACCCACGGGGCAGTTCACAACCTTCTGTAACCCCAGCTCCAGGTGACCTGACACCATCTGGTGGTCTCCTTGGGCACCTTACACCCACATTCACACACCAACACTCAAACACACAGATAACATAGTGTTAAATAAAAGAAATGCAAACTTTAAAAATAAAACATAACAATCAATCGATTGTGTCAGCCTTGATGGGATGTGGTAGGTTTTGAGTTAGCTTTCCTTCTTTTCCTTTTCTTTTTTTTTCCTGCTGTGCTGCCCAGGCTGCTCTCAAACTCCAAAGTTCAAGTGATTCCTGCTACCTGACCAGTGCTAGCTAGAATTATAAGCATGAAGGCCTTGCCAGGTTTAGTTTACTGTTTCTTTTCTTTCTTTAAAGATCTATTTGTTTATTATTTATACATATTCTGCCTGCATGTGTGCCTGCAAGCCAGAAGAGGACACCACATCTCATTACAGATGGTTGTGAGCCACCATGTGGTTGCTGGGAATTGAACTCAGGACCTTTGGAAGAAAGGCCAGTGCTCTTAACCTCTGAGCCATCTCTCCAACTGCCCCCCCTTTTGTTTATTTTTTGAGGCAGGGTTTCTCTGTGTAGCCTTGACTGTTTTGAACTCACAGTGATCTGCCTCCTGTGCCTCCAGAGTACTGGAATTACAGGCGTGCACCACCATCCCAGGCTTCTTTTTTGGTTTTTCAAGACAGGCTTTTTCTGTGTAGCCCTGGCTGTCCTAGAAATCACTGTTTTGTTTTCTTGGGTTTTTTTTGAGATTGGGTTTCTCTGCATAGCCTTGGCTGTCCTGGAACTTGCTCTGTAGACCAGGCTCAACTCACATAAATTCTCTTGCCTCTGCCTCCAAGTGCTGGGACTAAAGGCTTTCCCACCTATGCAGATAGAACTCCCTCTGTAAACCAGGCTGGCCTCAAACTTACAGAGATCCCCCTGCCTCTGCCTGAGTGATTTTCTGGGATTAAAGGCATGAACAGGAGAGCTGGAGCTACAGCTCAATGGTTAGAGCACTTGCTGCTCTTGCAGGGGACCAAGCTTGATTCTCAGCACTCATAGGGCAAGTCACAACTGTCTGTAACTTTACTTGCAGGGATCTGATGTCCTCTTCTGGTCTCTGTGAACACCAGGAACACATGTTCATAGACATGCATGCAGTCAAAACACACATAACCATGGAAAAAAATAAATACTAAAAACTTCAAAAAGGTGTGAGTAAGCCACCACACCTGGCCAGACATAATTTCCAAATAATTCCCAGAGATGTTAACACAAGACTTCAAAACAAATAGGTAAACATTAAAAGAGATGGTGTGAAAGCTAGAGAGATGGCTCAGGGATTAGTAATCTTCCAGAGAGCTGAGTTCAGTTTCTAACATGTAGAGGGCAGCTCAGGACCCTCTGTGACTTCATGGTTGGAAGATCCCAGGGAATCTGACACCTTCTTCCTTCCTCAGCAGACACCAGGCACATATGATATAGACATACATTCAGTGTAAACACCAAAACACATAAAACGATTTCTTCTTGTTTGTTTGTTTTCTTAAGACAGGGTTTCTCTGTGTAGCCCTGACTGGTCTATGTAGCACCATAGATCAGGCTGGCCTTAAACTCAGAGGTATACCTGCCTCTGTTTGCTGAGTGCTGGGGTTAAAGTTGCAAGCTACCACTGCCAAAGTTGGTTTTGTGTTGTTGTTTTGAGATTGCTTCTGCCTCCCAAGTGCTAGAATCAAAGGTGTATACCAAGATGCTCTGATAATTTCTTTTTTTGTTTTAAAAGAAGACTAGGCTTGGTGACACATGCCTTCACTTTAAAGGCAGAGGTAGCCAGGCCTGGTGGCACATGTCTGTAATCCCAGCACTCTGAGAGGCAGAGGAAGGCAGATCTCTGTGAGTTCGAGGCCAGCCTGGTCTAGAAAGTGAGTTCAGGACAGCCAAGACTACACAGAGTTATCCTGTCTTGAAAAAAAAAAAAAAAATAAATAGATTGCATAGTAGTCTGAGGAGTCTCCCCTCAGCTGCCCTGATTGGGTAAAACCTCCCCAAAAGATTATACTGAACTTCAGAAAAGAATTTTATGAAAAGCCAATGTGGGGCAAAGTTGGCAAGTTTGTTAAGTAGAGGTGAGGGAGAGAGAGTATACAGGTTGGCCTGAGTTTAGGATTTAGAGAGACAAGGAGGGAAGGGATGGTTTACAAATGTGGACACAGCTGCTCCAGAGAGTTGCCGTTAAATGTCTTGGGTTTTGTTTTCCTTTGCTTTGACACAAGCTCTCATCTGGACACAAGCTCCACATTGGCCTCAAACACTGTAGAGCCAAAGGTGACCTGGAACACCTAATCCTCCTGCCTCTGCTTCCCTAGTACAGGACTACAGTTCATGCTGCTCTCTCTGGCTCAACAAAACAAAACAAAACTGCAGGTGTTGGTTCCATGGTTTCTCCTAGGAATTTTCTTTTGGCCCTGCTTGGATGCTCACGCCTTTAATCCCAGCACTGGGGAGGCAGAGGCAGGCGGAGCTCTTGTGAATTCCAAACCAAAATGGCTCATATAGAAAGACCTTGTCTCAGAAAAAGATAAAACCACCAAATCAGGTGTTTTTATAAGGTTGGTTGTTTAGATTGAGATATTGGGCTGGATGTGGTGGTGCAAAGGCAGATCTGAGTTCAAGGCCAAACTGGTCTACAGAACAAGTTCCAGGACAGCCAGGGCTACACAGAGAAACCCTGTCTGGAAAGAAGAGAGGTCTGGAGAGATGGTTCAGTGGTTAAGAGCCCTGTCTGGTCTTCCAAAGATCCCAGGTTCAATTCCCAGCACCTACATGGTGGCTCGCAACCATCTATGACTTGATGTGGTGCCCTCTTCTGTCCTGTAGATGTACATGCAGATAGATCACTCATATGCATAAAGTAAATAACTCTTTAGAAAAAGAAAAAACAAGAGATAGACTTGGGGATAGGAGTGTTAACATGGTTAGACAGTTAGACTCAGGGCTGTAAACATCCTGCCTCAAAGTAGGACTGGTTTATTGCATTTAATATCCTTGGAGCTGTCCTAAGAAAAACCAAGGTAACCTAGAGGTAAAACCCTAGAGGTAACCTTGGCTCTATCAGTCTCCACCAACAGTAAATAAAAACTAGATCCCTGGGTGTCAGGCTCCACCCCCTCCCTGTGTCACTTTATCTTTTTACCCTGTCTCAATAGAAGCCTACAATGGACCCACAGTGCTTATTAGCCCTCCTGGAGCTTCAAATTGATCCTCGCGGTTGTGTAAACTTAGACCGATTTCCTAACCTTTCTGTGGGTTTTTCATATCGGAAGTGGTTAACCCCCTCCTAAAGACTAAAGACGCGAAGACAGCACAGCCTAGTCCCTGCATAAATGGAGACGTGACTTAGCCAATGAAGCCTTTGCAGGGGGAATGATACTGAGGTCATCGAGATGAGAATGTGAACCAGGGTCATCCATGGTTCCATGGTGTCACAAGGTTCCCTATAAAGGAACATAGGAAAGGATAAGAGAGAGAGCAGACAGGCAAACAGGGTGGAGGATGAAAACAGAGGTGGGGGAAGCAGAGAGAACGGGGCTGCAGTTCCTTTGGGAGATCGCTTGCCCACACACACTAGGCCTAGTGGTGCCAAGCCTGTGGTCCCTATACTCCAGAGGTAGATGCAGGAGGAGCAGGAGTTCAAGGTTATACTCAACCACATATTGAGCTAGAGGCAAGCCTGGGCTACATGAGACACGGATAGGATAAAAGTCACAAGTAGAGCCAGCCTCTAGAAGCCAGTTAGGCCACAAACCGTGAGGTAGGCACACAGCCCCGCCTGCATCTTGATTCGAGCCCTGTCCATCTTCTAGCCTGAAGAACTGTAAGGGGAATGATTTATGTTTTTCTAAGCCAGTAAACTATGTGCAATCCATTACAGCTGTGATGAACTAAGTCAGGCCAATATGCTTGCCCAAGAGATAATGGACATTCCAGCAGGTGTGGCCTCTGGTGCTTTTTAACCCCACCCCCACCTTCTGCCATTCAACACCACCTAGGGCTTTACATTGTTGTCCAGAGAAAGCATGAGACTTTTGGAAACCCCTTGAGCTGGGTCCAAGAGGGCTACAAGAAACCACACTTCCTATTTATACGGTGGATATATAATCTGGCACATGGTAGTTAACTCTATACCCAAGGGGGGGACAGAGTATTTCTCCAGGCCTGTCCTTCCTGAGGAGATCATTTTTGGAAATCTGATCACAAACGGGTGCACCACAGTGGTGTGACCATGGTTGGACCTCAGTTTCCCCCATCTGTAGAATGGGAACAATAATACCTCCCTGGGCTGTAGCAATGCTGAGTGACAAAGTCTGGAAAGATGGCCCAGTGGTGAAAAGCAGTGACTACTCTTGAGAGGATTCAAGTTTGAGTTCTAGCTCCCACGTGGGCTTCACTGCCCTCTGTAACCTGAGTTCCAGAGAATCGGATGGCCTCTTCTGGCCTTTAAGAGCATGAGACAAACACTTAGTGCACAGACATACAAGCAGGCAAAGTACTCATACACTTCTTTTCTTCATATACTTTAAATGAAACTAAAACACTTTTTTGGGGGGAGACAGAATTTCTCCATGTAGCCCTGGATATCCTGGAACTTGCTCTGTAGACCAGGCTGGGTCTTGAACTCACAGGGATCCACCTGCCTCAAAGGTATGCAGCACCACCTCCCAGCACAAAAAAATGTTTTGAATGAATAACAAGATAACTTAAGGAAATGGCTTAGCGTGACCAAATTAGCACAGAAGTTTTCAACCTGTGGGTGGAGACCCCTTTAGAGGTTGAGGATCCTTTCACAGGGGTCACAGATCAGATATCCTGCAGATCAGATGTTTACATTATGATTCATAATAGTCGCAAATCACAAGTATGAAATAGCAATGAAAATAACCTTATAGTTAGGGGTCAACACAACATTAGGAATTGTATTGAAGAGTCCCACAGCATTAGAAAAGTTGTGAGCCGCTACCCTAACATTTACCCAGGAAGGGCTTGATGCCTCTGATATTTATTGCCAATAATAAAATCCAGGCTTTCAAACAAATGTTGGAATTATGAGAAATGGATGTCTACCAGGTAGGCTGGACAGCTTCCCAGTCCTTGAAGACTTGCTGGTGACAGCAGCAATAGAAATAAATGAGACAAAATGAAAACATAAGAAATAGTGGAGTCGGGTATGGTGACGCACGCCTCTAATCCCAGCACTCGGGGAGACAGAGGCACGTGGATCTCTGCAAGTTTGAGGCCAGCCTAGTACACAGATTTAGTTCCAGGCCAGCCAAGGCTATGCAGAGAAATCCTGTCTCAAGAACAAAAACAAACAAACAAACAAAAAACAATAACAAAAAGAAATAGTGGACCGTCAGTTCAATCTCTGGGATCCATCTGTTGGAAGGAAACAGGTGACAAGTTGACCAGCTGTCCTTTGACCTCCATATTCATGCCACAGCATGATAGTGCATAACACTCAATAAATAAATGTATGTTTTTTTAAAATCATGCATATAGTGTGGGCATGATGACACAGGCCTTTAATCTCAGTATTAAGGAGGCAAAGGCAGAATTTACATAGTGAGGTCTTGTCTCAAAGCATAAACAACCACAATCAATCAATCAATCAATCAATCAATCAATCAATAAATAGTAGTTAGACATGACACACACCTGGAATCCCAGCACTTAGGAGGTTGAGGCAGGAGAATCAGGAGGCATTCAAAGCCCATTAGTTACATAGTGAGTTTGAGGCCAACCTGGACTTTGGAGATCTTGGAGATCTTGTCTCCAAAAACAAGCAGAACAAACAAACACAGGCCACAGGTAAAAAGCCTCCGAAATAAATCATTATTATAAGCCAGGTAGTAGTGTATGCCCTTAACTCCAGCACTCAGGAAACAGGCAAGCAGGACTATTGAGTTTAGAGTTAGCCTTGTCTACATAGGGAGTTCCAGGACAGACAGAGCTACACACACACACACACACACACACACACAAACCCTGTCTCAAACACAAACAAAACACAAACCCAAATATCACATTTTCTTTATTTGTGCTCACTCTGTGTGTGTGTGTGTGTGTGTGTGTGTGTGTGTGTCTAAGTGTCCTCAGAGACCAGAAGAGAGTAAGAGTGTAATGAGTTTTTGAGATCTGGAGTTACCCTTGGTTAATGAGTCTCCTGAGTGGGTCCTTGAACTAAACTCAGATCCTCTGAAAGAGCAGCAAGTGCTCCTAACTGCTGAGCCAACTCTCCAGTCCTCATAACAGTTTTAATCCTGAAAACAGATATGGATATAGCTCACAAAGCTGAAAGCATTTTGGAGTCAGCAAATGAGCATGCCTATGTGTTTTTATAGCACTGGGGATGAGGCTCAAGGTCAAGGCCATATAGGCAATGCCATATAGGCTTTTTCCTATCAGCTTCATCTGTGGGCCTTTAGCTCCAGTTCTGAGCAAGGAAAGATACTTGAACCTTGGCATTCCAGGAGCAGTAGCATCAGGATCTCTGTGAGTTCGGGGCCAGCCTGATCTACACTGCCAACTCCAGGCCAGGCTCTCCCAAGGGGCCTGAGGCTATGTCCCCCAGGGGCTCAGCACTTACCCTACTCAGGTCTCTGCTCCCAGGTACCAGGCCACTACCCGGTGGCAGTTGCCCCTCTGTGGCTCTTCTATTATTCTGTTCCATCTTGCTGGATCACGCTTGCACTGGGCTGGCACTCTGGTCTGCGCACATTTCACATGGGAATTTTCTGCTCCTGCCCTGGACTCAGGCCCCCAGAAGCCAACTATGAAATCTTGTGTCCCAGATGTCCCCAGTACTCAGACCGGCTCCAGGCACCTGGCAGCTTTTCAGTGAGCATTGTTGAATGAACAGGTGACCTTACTGAGCGCTCACAGAACCCAGTGATGTGGGTGCTACTGTTCTCCGCACTCTAGGGCATGCTGTGTGCTTCTCACACTATGATTCTGGGCTGGGACGCTAGCTTATGTGAAGGCACTTGCTGCCCCAGCCTAACCACCAGAATTTGAATCCTCAAAACTCATATAAAAGTAAGAGTCAGTGGCTCAGGTGTGTAACACTAGCCCTCCTATGGCAAGATAGGCAGCAAAGACAGAAGTCCCCTGGAATCATGTGGGCTAGCTAGCCTGGGATATTGGGAATAAGATAATAACAAATTCAAGAGACTAGTGAAAAATCAGTGTCACTATACAGTTCAGCAAAAAGGGACAGCAGCACACAGAAAAGGCAAAAATGGCCTGCGTGGTGACTTGGCTCAAGACAGAGGTATTTAAGGATTTCTCCCCCAACCAGAGCTGAAGAGATGGCTCAGCAGTTAAAAGCACTGGCTGCTTCTGCAGAGGACCTGAGTTCAATTCCCAGCACCCAAATGGTAACTCACAACCTTCTGTATCTCCAGTTTCAGGAGATCTGATGCTCTCTTCTGGTCTCTGTGGGCACTTAATGCACATGGTACACAGACATTCATATACAAGAAATAAAATAATTTAAAAATGTAGCAGAATTTTAATTCAGAACATGGCTTCTCTGGCAAGAGATTATATCCAAAGACCTTCTAGGTCTGTGTGATCCAGCTGGAATACAAACACACCTTTAATCCAGGAGACAGAGGCAAGCAGATCTGAGTTCAAGGCCAGCCTGGAATAAAGCAAGTTTCAGGTAAAGAAAAGTTTAGGTCCAGGCTTGGTGGTACATGCGTTTATTCCCAAACACTGAAGGTAAAGTCAGTTTGTAGAAGGGAGCACCCATGTTTGAAAGTGATGTTTAATTGAATGGCAGAAAAAATGACAATTTAGAGAAAGATTTGACAGAATAGAATACACCCAACTCTCACAAGAAGAGAGAGGAAAGTGAAGCTACTTAAGAGGCAATTCAGAAGGAGAGAGGAGGCAGTTTTACTGGGACAGTAATAGAGAGACAGATTGCAGAGAGAGAACAAGCTCAAGTGAAGACCTAACAAGTGAGAGAATAAGAAGGAGCCAGGAGAAATAAACGTTCTTTTTAGAAAGAAAGAAAGAAAGAAAGAAAGAAAGAAAGAAAGAAAGAAAGAAAGAAAGAAAGAAAGAAAAAAAGAAAGGAAGGAAGGAAGGAAGGAAGGACGAAAAGTAAAGAAAAAAAATAAAGCCCATTCATCATGATAAATTCCTGTCCTCTTCTTCCACAGGTCAGCCCTGGTCCCCTTTGTAAAATTTTCATCTCATTGGTTTCAGACAGTCTTATGTAATAAATAGTTTGGGATTGAGGCTGCTCCCTTTTCTTATGGCTGAGTTACATAGTAGAAAACTTTTTTGTTGTTGTTGTTCTTTTGAGACAGTGGTTTGGATAGGTGTATGTATAAACACATACATTTGAAGGCTTGGCGCTTAGGGGGAGGCATTAATAGGTCTGGAGGAAGTATGTTACTGGAGGTGGGCCTTGAGGTTCAGATGCTCAAGCTATGGCCAATGTGGCAGATAGTCCCCTTCCGCTTCCTGTGGATCCAGATGTAGAACTCTCAGCTCCTTCTCCAGCACCGTGTCTGCCTGTACTCTGCCATGTTTCCCACCATGGCAGTAATGGACTGTAAGCTAGCCCCAATTAAATGTTTTTCCTTTTTAAGAGTTGCTGTGGTCTTGGTGTCTCTTCAAAACAATGTAAATTTTATTTAAGCCACAAGTTGGTACCAGGGACTGGGGTGTTGCTGTGATAAGCCTGACCATGCTTTTGTTTGGAGGAATATGAATTTGGGGACTTTGGGTTAGGAAAGCAATGAAATGCTTTAAGTGCTACTTGTTGGGCCATCCTTGTAGGAGCATGGAAGACGGTGGTGCTGAGGGTGATTTAACTGTGGGTGCCTGGCTCAAGAGGTTTCAGAGGAGAAGAATTTTAATACATTGCCTAGAGGTCATTTTTGTGATATTTTGGTTGAAGAATGTGGCCACCTTTTGCCCTTGTCTGAAGAGTCAGCCTGAGCCTAAGGTAAAGAGATTTAGATTAATCGTATTGGCAAAGAAAATCTCAAAACAGCCTAGTATAGACTCTGTTCTGTGGTTCACTCTAATGAAGAGTGAACAGAGCAAGCTGAGCAAGGAAAAAAAAAAAAGTGTGGTTCAAGGATTGAAGGGGCACCAGGAAGTGGAATGGAGCTTTATCCTGTGTTCAAGGAGATAAACAGATTTAAGATATTAAATGGAATTAAGGATTTAAGGAAATGGTGACCTCAGGGTCAGATCCCACCTAGATAAGCTTCCATCTTGTGAAAAGGAATTAAAGAAAGGCTTCAATTCAGGTATGGTGGTATACACCTTTTTAAAAATTTTTTATTAAGTATCCCATAATATGCACACAGTATACAATATGCTGCATAGCCTTCTAGCAGGAATGGATGACTGTAGCTGAGAACTTTTTTTTTTCATTAGCCAGGAAAATGCTTCCTTAGTCAGTGTTCCCAGTCCCCTGGACACATGGTAGTGATGGACTCCAGAGATATGTCTATCTCATTCCATCAAATACCACTGGTACTGAAGTCGGGCGACTCTTTTTTCCTCGATGCCATTGGTGTACTTGTGGATGTTTGCAGTGGACATCCCTGGGATGATCAAGCACACCCCCATGACAGCAAGGCCAGGAAGACTCTCAAACCACCTCTCCACACCATGACTCATACTCCAAACTGTTAGCGGCTCCTCAGAGGCTTTTTTGGTGGTATACATCTTTAATCCCAGCACTCAGGAGACCAGAGGCATGTAGATCTCTGAGTTCAAGGTCAGTCTGGTTTACAGAACACGTTCCAGAACAACCAAGTTTAGGCAGTAAAGGAAACCATTGGAAACGGAAAGCTGGTGAAGATGTAACTGAACAAAGGACCATGGTCCAGTCCCAGCAAGCAGCAAAACAAGCAGAATGCGTCAGCTTCGGCCGCATGCTGGTTCTGGTTTTAGAGTCAAGGATAGAAGAAAGAAAGGGGTGATGGAATTTCCCTCTGAGATTAAGGAAAGTTACTGAGGCCAGACAATGTGTCAGGGGTGTCCCTGCACGGAGGCCCAGAGAGGCCATTGTGTGAAACTGCGGGTAAAGCCTGGATTGCCTTGGAGACCCCAAGATGTTAGAGATGCCAGAGTCATGGGTTACCTGCCAAGGAGAGCTGCTAACAGAGAGTAGAAGCAGCCAGAGAAAGAAGTGTGTTGCAGTCAACAGAGCTGAAAGGAGTTGGATAGCTGAAGAGCGCCTTGACATCTGAGGAGGAAATGAAGTTTGGAGTTTACCCAGCTGGCTTTCAGTCTTGCTTTGGTCTAGTGTTTACTCATTGTGCCCCCTTACATACATGTTGGAATGGGAATGTATATCCTGTGCAATGATATGTTGGAAGTACGTGATCTGCTTTTTTATTTTGATTTTACAGGGGATTGCAGTTAAGAGACTGCATGAATCTCAGAAGAGACTTTGAACTTTGGACTTCTAAACAAGTTTGAGACAGACTAAATGCATCATGTTATGGCTACAAGCCTATAGGGGCAAGGGAGTGGACTGTGGTGGTTTGAATAGGTATGGTCCCCATGGACCCATGTGTTGGAATGCTTGGCCCTAGGGAGTGGCACCATTAAGAGGTGTGGCCTTGTTGGAGGAAGTACATCACTGGATGTGGGCTCTGAGGCTTCAGATGCTCGAACTATGCCCACTGTGGCACACAGTCCCCTTCTGCTGTCTATGGATCAAGATGTAGAACTGTCAGCTCCTCCTCCAGCACCATGTCTGCCTCCCTGCTGCCACGTTTCTCACCGTGGTGATAACGAACCAAACCTCCGAAACTGTAAGCCAGCCCCAATTGAATGTTTTCTTTCATAAGAGTTGTCATGGCCATAATGTCTCTTCACAGCAATGGAAACCCTAAGTAAGACACAGGGTCTTACTATACAGTTCTGGCGTCCTGTAACTCACAGAGATCCACCTGTCTCTGTCTCCCCACTGCTGGGATTAAAGGTGTGTGCCACTACCATCTGGATTAGTGGAAAACTTTAAAACATTCCAGCTCTCAGAGTCCTGAGATAAGCTGGCACTAGGAGAGAGAAGCTTAGGTCTCTTGCTTATCTGTAACTCTGCTGAGCTCTAAATGCATCTCATACTGAAAATGGACCACAACAATCTGTTTGTCTGTCTCTGTCTCTTTCTTTTTCTTTTTTTCTTTCTTTCTGTCTTTTTCTTTCTTCTTTTTATGTAGCCTTGGTTGTCCTGGACTCCCTTTGTAGACCAGGCTAGCCTTGAAGTCACAGAGATCTACCAGGCTTGTTTCTTTCTATTTATTTATTTTTTCAAGACAGGGTTTCTCTGTATAACTGCCCTGGCTGTCCTGAAACTCACTCTGTAGACAAGACTGACCTAGAACTCACAGAGATCCACCTGCCTCTGCCTCCTAAAGTGCCTAAAGTCCTGAGATTAAAGGTGTGCACCACCATGCCTGGCTAACAATCTGTTTCTTACAGTAGTATTCAACAAGAATTCAGTCTCTCATAATTTTGGAGACTCAAAGTACAAAATACAGGGCTGTGCCCCCTCTGGAGGCTTTGAAGGCCATCTGGTCCCCTCTCTGATATTTCTGACAATATGCCTGAGGCAGGGAATCTGTCCATAAGTGCCATTTCTGCAACTTACAGGTCTAAAGGCTGAGGTCCAGGAGACAGCAGAGGGGCAACTTGCCAGCTTGGGCCTTTCTTCCTTTCTATACAGCGACCAGAATCCAGATCCACCTCCAGATACCCTCAGCAGAGGCATTGGGGGCTGACTTTCCATCCCAAGAAAAGGAGTCATGTTCAGGTGGCAGCAATGGGAAGTCCCATCACTGGCTTTTCCTCCAGTTTCCAGGGTCACCGGCAATCCTTCCCAGGTTGCAGCCTGGCTTTGGTGTTCCTCATCCTGTCACATTGTCACGCCAACCTTTGCCCCATGACTTTTTCCTGTTTGTCTCTGAGTCTGTGCCACTTCTAAAAAAAATTAAAACAGGAGCAGGGAGTGGCTCGTTGGCTAAGAGCACGTCTTGTTATTGCAGAGGAATGGAATCCCAGCACCCACATGTGGCTCATGACCTGTCCATAACTCCAGTTCCAGGGGCTCTGATGCCCTCCTTAATCACCACACATACATGCAAGCAAAACACTTTACACATAAAATAATCCAGGTGTGTGTGTGAGCACACATGAAACTCAAAGGACAGTTCATAGGAGTAGGTTTCCTATTTTCACCATGTGCTCCTGGGGGATTGAACCTAGGACAGACTTGGCAGCATGCACCTTTATTTTCTAAGCCATCTGGTCAACTCTCGAGGCTTTCTCTTTGGGAGGCTTGGGGAATGTGTAAAGAAAAAAAAATAATTTGTTTTAAATTTTATTTAGTTTATGTATAAGGATATTTTGCCTGCATGTATGTCTATGTGCCATGCATGTACTGGTGCAAGAGAGATCAGATCCCTGGACCTGGAGTTACAGATGGTACAGTTCCAGCTACCATGTGGGTGCTGGAAACTGAACCCAGGTCCTCTGCAAGAGCAGGCAGCACTCAACTGCTGGGCCACCTCTCCAGCCCCTTGGAGGAAGCATATAAGGGTCCATTTCCACAACAGAAGCGGCTTAAGTCAGCTGAGGCCCAGCCACAGGAGGACAGGAAGCAGTAGACCCTGCTGGCGCATGCCAGACTACCCCCACCCAGGCTAGAAGTTTACAGTAGAAAATTATTAACAGTCAGTCTTGCCTAATGCCCACATGACAAGGCCTGGGAGGGTTCAAAATACACAGGGTGTGAAAGGCAGAGAGGAGCCCACACAGGGGCTTGGTTGAGAAACAGGCAAACTTAAGTGGTGATGACATGTAAGGCTGCATCCCTGATCACTCAGCCAGTGAAGAAAAAGAGGAGGGGACCTGCACTCAGAGCCATTAAAAACTATTTTCTGAGGAGGGTGGAGAGATGGTTCAATGGTTAAGAGCTGCTCTTGTAGAGAGTTCTGTAGGTGTTAGTTTTAAAAACTCTTATTTACATTTCTTTTATCTTTTTCCCCCTACTCCACCCCAATCCCTGCCAACACCCCAATACCAGGTAGGAAAGAGAAAGGGTTAGTGGGAGAGGGGGCGCAGTTCTCAGCTTCCTGCTGGTTAGGGTCGTCGGGTTCCTTGGAGCCAGTCCAATCCTTGTTTCAGGAGATCTCCACCTTCTTGTATCACTGCAACAACAGCAACAGGAGCTGAAGAGGGGGAAGCAGCAGTAGCCTTGTTCTTTCTCCCAGCTCCTCACTCTCTGGCTTCCGGCATTTATTCTCTTTCCAGAGTCCTCAGAGTTAAACTATCTGCAACTGGCAAAGAGCTTCCCTCAGAGTCCACATGAGACAAATAGTTTGCTGCTGTGGACCATGCGAATCAGTCCCACATCCTGCACCTGGGACCAGAACAAAAACATGTTTCTACCCACAACAGGATTCAGGTTTGGTTTGCCACACCCAGATGGCGGCTCCCAACCGTCTGTAACTCCAGTTCCAGGGTATCTGATGCCCTCTTCTGGCCTCTGTAGGCACTGCACGGACGGGGTGCACTGGCATACAGGCAGGAAGGACGCTCAAACCTATCAAGTAAGTGCATCTAAAAAAAATAAAAGCAAACAACAGAAGCTGTTCTCTGCACTCGGTCAATGTACTCGCCATTTGAAACTCAACTGCCTCAATTTCGTTGGTTGCAGCTTCCTGAATCTGTTACGGGGGTGGGGGCCCTTGGTTCCTCAGTGGCGGCTTCCTTTTATGAGTCTCAGGAGGAGTCACTTACAAGTGGGTGTCGAAGGGCAGTTCCGTTTGGAATGACAAGCATGGATTATATAAGCTTTTTCTTACTGAGCAGGTCCCTGCCTGTAGTGCCCAATTACGCATAGGCATAAGATGGTAAATAGGCTTTTTTTTCCCCTCAGAGTTCACTCAGAGCATAAAAATACGTGTTGAAGAAGCCAAAGGGATGGTTCCGTGGGGTAAAGGATGCTGCCTCCGAGTCTGATGACCTGAGTTCGAGTTTCAGGACCCACACAGTGGGAGGAGAGCAGACTCAAGCAAGCTGTTCTTTGACCTCCACGAGTCTGCCATACCTCCCCCTATCAGCATCCACACACATATAGCAAATAGGATAAAATGTATTTTTATAAGTGACAGGGTCTCATGTAGCTCAGGCTGGCCTTGAACTCTTGCTGCTCCTGTCTCCACTCCCCAAGCCCTGGGATAAAGGGGAGAATACAGGCTGGCCTGGAGCTCAGAGGTCCTCCTGGCTCTTCCTCTCAGAACGCTGAGATTACAGGCGTGCGCCACCAAGCCAGGCTTTAGGGTTCCATTTTCAATTCAGCCTAATTTAGCCTAAGGCCTTGGCAAAGTTGCTACTTTTCTGTGGCTCTGTGACTTGGTTTTCTAAGCAACCAGGGAAGTCCAAATGTCCTGCCTGCTTCCTATGGTACAGATGGAGAGAGGCCAGTGGTAGACACATGAGGTTTAACTCGTAATGAGTGAATTACTAGTGACAGCCACCAGGCTTCTGTAGTCCGCCCCAGAGGTGATGGTGCTCTTTAATGCTTTTTCTTTTCTTTTTTTGAGACAGGATTTCTCTATGTATCCCTGACTATCTTGGAACTCTAGAATAGGTTGGCCTCAAACTCAGCCTCCCGAGTGCTGGGATTAAAGGCCGGCGCCATCAGGGCCTAGTCATTTCCATTTTGATTGATCCAGTCACTTCTACAAACCCATCCTTTCCCCACTCACAAAACATTTATTTATCATCAACTTAAATCTAGCATAAAATTTTCTTTTCTTCCAGACAGACAGCCTCGGGGTGGAGGGGGTGATGGACACTCTTTTAATCTTCTCTAGCCAATGAAAGTAGAAACATTTTTCTTTTCCAAAAGCAAGATGGCTGTATTAGGAAAACTATTAATTTTGAAGAAAAAAAACCCAACAAAACAACAAGAACCCATGAATCACATACATCCTGTTTCTTTTTTCTTCTCTCTCTCTCTCTCTCTGACAGGATCATGCTATGGAATTCAGGCTGGCTTCCCACTCCATTCTTCTGCCTGGACCTCCTAAGGGCTGAGAGTAAAAACAAAACAGCTCCAAACACCACCACCCTCTTCCCCCAGAGAGAGAGAGAGAGAGAGAGAGAGAGAGAGAGGGAGAGGGAGAGAGAGAGGGAGAGAGAGAGAGAGAGGAAAACCATCCTTTCCCAGCTAATGAGCACATGTTGGGAGCAGGAATACAAGCTTCCTGTACGCCAGATCCAAGCATGGAAAACGCAGCTACACCCTTGACTGTCCCTTTACTTATTTGAGACAGAGCTTAAAATTGCCCAGATGGTCCCTAGCATTCTCCTGCCTCAGTGCCCGGAGTGCTGGAACTCCAGGAGTGCTATCAGCAAACCTGTCTTCTTCCAAGTGAAGGGCTTTAACAGGTTTTTTGGTTTTGGTTTTGGTTTTTTGAAACAGGGTCTCTCAGTATAGTCCTGACTGTTGTTAGTCCTGGCTGTCCTAGAACTCTGTAGAACAGGCCAGCCTCGAACTCACAGGGATCGGCCTCTTGAGTGCTGGGATTAAAGGAGTGTGCTACTACCGCCCGGGGAATTTTAAAATAAGGATTTGCTGAGCCAAAGAGGGGGCTATGAGTAACAGGTGGGGGAAGAGACTCCGCTCTGTGTCCTCAGGGTCAGTATGCTGGTTGTTACTGTTTGAGGGAGGGTCTCTTGTAACCCAGGTTGTTCCCAAACTCTATGAGTATAACCTTGAACTTCTGATTCTCCTGCCTCCGGAAGTGTTGGGTGACAGGCATGCCTTTACATCCAGCATCACTAATATAACTCTACTAGAGGCAAAGGGGTAGGATGAGGAGAATTTTTCTCTCCTCCCACGTTTGGCTCAAAGAGTAAATAAAACGCTGTATAGTCCCTGTCCCTTGGGTTTTCAGTAACTCTTTAGGCAGTCAACCTCATGCTCTGCTAAAAGACCCCACCACGCCTCAAGATGAGAGAAGGTGCAGACTTCCTCAAGTGAACCATCTCAAGTAGGTGCTGCAGAGGCAGAAGCTGGAGAGGTGGTGCCAAGGTGTCAATCAGGAAATGTGATCCCTATGGTACAGTTCTGACTCCCCGCGCTACAGGAATGGGGTGACCGTAGAAGAGGCACTCAGCCCCTCCCCAGCCTCATGTCCCTGGGCCCTCAGACTATCTGCGGAAGGAAAGAGGACAAGAGAAGCAATCCCAACCAAGGGCATGCCTGCAAGAACAAAATAGGAGCCTTGCCTCTTCCTCTGCCTCATTTTGCACTCCCTCTAGCCGAGGAGGCCAGGAGGGTAGACGCGCAGTGGCTGGTGCTAGGTCCTCTGGCTTCCTGTTAAATGCTCCTAAGATGTGATTTTCTTTTTGTAAAATTAATAATCCTGTGTACCTATGTCTGGGTGCACATGCCTGTGAGAGCATGGGGAGACTAGAAGAGGGCATCACACATCACACCCCCTCTAGAACCCTGATATTCCTTTGAGGCAAAGTCTCTTCCTGAATCTGGAATTCACACTTTCTCAGCTAGGCTGGAAGCCAGGAGCCCCAAAGCTCTTCCTATCCCTGCCCATGCCAGAGCTGGGGTTATAGATGTGCATGAGATGCCTGGCTTGTCATGTGGGTGCTGGGATCCAAACTCGCTAGGCGGGATCCACATCGTTCAACCACTGAGCCATCTCTCCAGCCGTTTGCTTTTTTTTTTTTTTTTTAATATATAATGTTATTATTGCTGTTGTTATTTTTGAGACAGGGTCTCTCTATAACCCTGGCTGTCCTGAACCTTACTTTGCACGCAGGGCTAGCTGCAAATTCATAGAGATCTGACTGACTCTGCCTCCTGCGTGGAGTGCTAGGGGTGGGGAAGCTGGAGAGTGGCTTGGGGGTTAAGAGTATATTTTGCAATTCCAGAGGACCATGGTTGGACTCTCAGGACTGTATGAGGCAGATGACAGTTATCTGTAACTCCAGATCCAGGAGACTTGGCTCCTCCGGTCTCTCCAGGCACAGGTAGTGGAAATTCCTATATACAGGTACATACATAATCATGCATAATAACTAAATCTTTTTGTTTGGTTGGTTTTGGTTTTTTGAGACAGGGTTTCTCTGGGTAGACATGGTTGTCCTGGACTCACTTTGTAGACCAGGCTGGTCTTTAACTCACAGAGATCTGCCTGCCTCTGCCTCCCTGAGTGCTGGGATTATAGGCCTTCCCTACTATGCTAGGTTTAAAGATTTGTTTGTTTGTTTGTTTTTTTATGTATATGAGTATCCTGTCTTTATGCACACCAGAAGAGGGCACCAGATCTCATTATGGATGCTTGTGAGCCACCATGTGGTTTCTGGGAATTAAACTCAATACCTCTGGAAGAGCAACCAGTGCTCTTAACCTCTGAGCCATCTCTCCAGCCCCCACATAACTAAATCTTTTTTTAAAAAGCACACTTTACCACACCTGATCCTTTTTTCTTTTCTTTTTTCTAATGATTTAATTTTTTGTTTGTTGTTTTTTGTTTTTTTTGAGACAGGGTTTCTCTGTGTAGACTTGGCTGTCCTGGACTCACTTCTGTAGACCAGGCTGGCCTTGAACTCACAGAGATCCACCTGTCTCTGCTTCCCCCAAGTGCTGGGATTCTATTACTGCACCTGGCTATAATTCGAGTTTTTAAAAATTTTCTGTGCATTGGTGTTTTGCCTGCATGTATGTCTGTGTGAAGGTGTCAGATTCCCTGGAACTGGAGTCACAGAGAGTTGTGAGCTGCCATGTGGGTGCTGGGAATTGAATGTGGGTCCTCTGAAAGATCAGCCAGTGTTCTTAACCACTAAGCCATCTCTCCAGCACCATTTTTTTTTTTAAATAATCTTTTCTCACACTAGGGACTAAACCTAGGTTCCTCGTGTGTGCCTGACAATTGTTTAACTACTGGGTTATATATCCCATACTCTGCCTTCTTTTTATTAGTTTATTAAAGGTGCCCAGGCTGACCTTGAACTCATCCTGCGGCCTAGACTGACCTTCAGTGAAAGATCGTAGGGACGACGGCCCCTCTGCCCGAGGCTCTGGGGCATCACCTCACCTGCCATCTTGTGGTGCCAAGGAGACGGTCTGGCACCAGTGAAGAGAACACTGATGGCGACATCAGATGCATGGCACTGAGCTGGTGTCCGGTGCATGCTGAGAGGTTAATCAGAGGGGTGCCCGTGCCAGTCTTTCTGGGGCTCTGAACAGACATCTTTTAACTAACTGGTTAGTGACATGGATTGTCTCATCCCAATTTAACATGTTTTCCATAATGGAAGTTAAAAAAAAAAATAGTAAGAGCATAATTACCACTCGGTGAGTAATTACTGTTCTGTGCCCAATCTGCGATTAAATAAAAGCAATCTGCATGTGAGGCAGTGCTGCTGTGATACCTGTCCCCAGCTGCCTCTGTCATTATCACAACCTCGACCATCTAGATGAGGGTCAGGGTAGGACATTGGGGCTTGAGCTCCAAAAAATCCAGTTTCATTTAATTTTTGTTGTTGGTGGTGTTATTTTGAGGCAAAACAGTCCAGACTAACCTGGAACTTGCTATATAGACCAGGCTGGCCTCGAACATACAGAGATGTACCAGCTTCTGCCTCTTTAGTGCTAGGATTCAAGCCACCCAGCTCCGTTTATTCTCTGCAGGATGCTTATGAATATTAATGAGCACCTTCTGGCCCCAGGCCTCCTCCAGGAATAGGAGCCACGGTGAGTTTTGCTCTGTGTTGATGACAGTGGCAGCAGCAGGGTGGGAGTGGGGCATGGAGGAGGCACCTGTGCTTCTGAGCCCTGCACAGCCTCCTTTCCAGCTACACGCTAACTCTGTTTCTGTGCCTACCGGGTTGCCTCTGGCGAGCCCATGACAGAGGCTAGATGGCATCTGTGGGCAAAGCATGTCCATATCCTAGACACTTGGTACAGACAAAAGTCACCATGGGACACAAGGACACTGTCCCTGCCCACAGATGGAAGCCAACCCCAGGCCTCATCGATCTTTTATCTGAGTCCAATTTAGCTTCCTCTGGGCTTACCTAGCGAGTCAGTGGGCATGTACATGCATGCTCAGAATCACACCAATCATACCCCTCACCATCCGAGACCCCAGTGGGCAGCTAAACCCTCCAGAGGCACCATATGCTTTGATTTTTGCCTACACTAAAGACCTGTGGAAAGGTCTCATTTGCAAATTAGGCATGGGAAAAGATCAACAATAACTAATAGCAAAGCAAAATGATTATGAAATACACTGTAGTGAATACACTTGAAACTTGCAAAGGCGAGCGTGGTGCCGTGGCCCAGCCAGATGATTTATCCAGTGGACCGGGAAGCTAAGTCTGCAAAAATCCAAAGTTTGACCTTGAAACTGTGACCTTGAAACTGTGATCCCTGCAGCTAGCTCCAGGGATCGATTCTGAGTTGTCAGCTGACCACCCTCTTCAGCCTGTTGTGGAAACTCTCTAGGTAGGTGATGATGACTGAGTCTCTCTCTCTCTCTCTCTCTCTCTCTCACACACACACACACACACACACACACACACACGCAGCAGTTATGAAGGTGTCTGTCTGTGGCCATGAGAGCAGGGCCTGCAGAGGCCGGAAGAGGACAACAGACGATGCCCTATGGCTGCAGTTAGAGGCCGTTGAGTCACTTGATATGGGTACCGGGACCCCAACTTGGGTCTTCCACAGGTCTGAAGAGGCAAGAGACTCCCAGATTCCCAGTTCCCTGATGGCAAGGAATACTGTCTGGTATTAACAAATGGAAAGAGGGGGTTGTGGTGGGAGCCAGGCCCAAAAGAGCATGAGAGATTCCAATAAAAGCCAGGCGCGGAGCTGGAGAGATGGTTCAGTGGTTAACAACTGTTGCTCTTCCAAAAGACTGAAGTTCCCAGGTTTCCAGCACCTACTCCAAGGGAATCTGGTGCCTACTTTTGGCCTCCATGGACACTGCGAGCAAATGCACACAATCACAGAAACACACAAAATAAAAATAAATCTTAAAGCTGGGTGGTGGGAATGTACACCTTTAACCTAGCAATAGGGAGAAAAAGGCAGTCAGATTTCTGAGTTCAAGGCCAGCCTGGTCTACAGAGTTCCAGGACAGCCAAGGCTACACGGAGAAACCTTGTCTTGGAAAAAAACAACAACAAAATCTTTAAAAGAAAAAATGTCAAATGTGTTTTGCCCACACCTGCAATTCCAGAACTCGGGGAGGCCGAGGCAGAACTTCAGGGAGCTTGAGGTCTGTGTGGGTTAGCTATTGAGTTCTAGGCCATCTTGGGCTATAGTGTAAGATGATCTCATAAAGTCAAAACAAGAGATGCCAGCAAGGCTTTGAGCTGTGAGCAGGAGTGACGAACAAAGACTGGGGACCAGGTCTCTTGAATGTTAGCAGGGAACACAAAAGGCTCAGAAGTCAGAACTGTATTTTTAGCTCCTTTGAATGACTGAATGGCCCTTGCATGAATCACCGGCAGAGGCGGCCTGGTAAACGCATCTATGAAACAGAGCCAGCGCTCGCAGGGCAGACCCCGGGGCTTCCTGCTGTGTCAACAGGAAGGGCAGTAGAGAGTTGTCGTCCTCAGAGGGCAGCAGGTGTGAGCGCCTAGTGAGGCCACTTCAGACTCTTTCCACAGCAGCCCGTGCTTACCTGGAGAAGGCCTGGGTTTTGACCGGAACAAACCAGGCACAGCTGTTGGCTGGGGATCCAGGAAGAGCTGTGGGCAGAGAAAGGTTTCCTACGGAGTAGTTGATGGCTCTGTCCTGAAGGGCCAGAGAGTGTTTCCAGCCCAAGCTGGTCCAGAACTGAGGACAGCTGCTCCATATGGTCAACAGGAGGGCGCCCATTTAAAATCTTATTTATTTGGGGGAGGAGCCCATGCCACTATATGCCTGTGTAGTTCCAAGGACAATTTAGACACGTGGTTTCCCTTTCCACCATGAATTCTGGGAATTGAACTTAGGTCATTAGGCTTGGCAACAAGAGCCCTTACTCTGAGCCATATTGCTGGTTCTCAGTCTTATCTTAACCCCACGTTAGAAATAAATCTTTAAAAAAATTATTAAGTCCTGGCTTACAGCCTGTAGCTCTTTGGAGCTAAGAGGACAAGAATGGGTGCAACTTTGCTTTAATTAGCTTAATTCTGTAAATGGCTTTATTGAGATATAATTCAAATGCTATCTAATGTACTCCCTTAAGTACATAACTTTGTGTGGGGTGTGTGTGTGTCGTGTTTCTCTGTGTGGCCCTGGCTGTCCTGGAGTTTGCTCTGTAGACCAGCCTGCCTCTGATGAGGGCTGTGCTTGACTCAGCAACAACTTCCCAGGCAATACAGGAATTCTCTGCTTGTGGCTTTAGCATCACTGTCCAGTCAGAAATTGCACCATTTTTCCTATATCTTGATTTTTGTTTTGTTTTGTTTTGTTTTTTGAGACATAGTGTGTAACCTTGGCTGTCCTGGACTCACTGTAGAGCAGGCTAGCCTCATACAGAGATCTGTCTGCCTCTGTCTCACCGAGTGCTGAGATTACAGGTATTTGCCACCACACCTGACATATGTTAGCATCTTAAATGTGCATCAGGACTGCGCAGAGATAGGTTGAAAACAGCTTTCTGGGTCCACTTGAGTTTCTAATTTAGTGGGTCTGGGCTAACACTGCCAGCCCACAGCCCACATGGTGAGAACCACAGCTTTGAAGGATCAATTTTAATCAGACCTAGCCCATAGTGGGCAAAGGATTATCCAGTGTGGTAGCATTGAGTTCTGTCACCAACCCACACATCACTCCTTTCTGCCCTGCAACCCCTCAGAGCCTGGGTGCAGTTTCCTGCACCCACAGCCAAAGGCGCAGTTGGGTCAAGCATCTGGGGTGGTCCCTGCTGAAGTGCAAATGTGTGTGAGGTATCCTCTGCTCCCGATACCTCGGGCAGTGACCTCGGGGCTTGGGGACGGGTCCACCATGTCACTGACATCCTTTCAGCAGGAAGAAGTGTGATGGCTCCCAGGAATGCAACAACACATGATTCTCAAGCTGGGCTCAAAACTCAAGTGGCTCCTTACACTGGGGACCTTCACCCTGGTGAACCCTGGTGAGCTCTGGCTGCCAAGTAAGAGGTGCATCAGGTCACCTTGTGGAGAGAGAGTGACAGAGAGCGAGAGAGAGCAGGGTACCAAAGATAAGAGGAAAGAGGAGGGGAAGAGCGGTGTGTGAGGAAGCCCAAGCTGTTGAGCTTTCCTGACCTGAAGGAGGCACAAAGGTCTATGTGCTCACAGATAAGCACTAGGGGAACACACAAGCTGTTCCTTCAAGGGAAGAGATATATAACCTGTTATCCACTCAGAAGGCTGCACTGCTCATGTTTAATAGCCCGGTGACCTTTGTATTATCCGTGTGCTCAGAGACCACACTAGTCCTCCCCCAGACCCTTTCCATGAGCATGTTTTTGTTGGTCAGTCTATAGAACCTACTTTTCGACGTGGTTTTTATTTGTTTGTTTTGTTTTGTTTCTCTGTGTAGCCTTGACTGTCCTGAAATCCCTCTGTAGACCATGCTGGCCTTGACCTCAGAGACCCTGGGATTAAAGGCATGTGCTACCACTGCCCTGCTTATAGAACCTGTCTTTACAGAAGGTGTCAAATGTACTTTACCAGGAGTTCCCATGCGGGTCACATCTGATCTTTATATACTTTATTCCTCAAGGAGGTTTATGGTAATCTTTATTGTGCACACGGGATTGAGTTAATTATCACCAGGAGAGTTTTCACCAAAATGTGCTGTCCTTAAATAGGACTACTTAAATATGACTACTATGAAAATCAACTACTGGGGTCAGACTCCAGAAGTTTAAACCCACTCCAGCATCACCAGTGTAGCATATCAATAGATTGTGCTACTAGGTGGGAGATATGCTTTCTTCGGAAATATGTTCTCTGGAGGTCCCTAGCAAGTGTTTCCCCAACCACCTAAGTTAAAAGACGTATTCTAGGACCTCCACACTTTTTCGGTCGCGGTTGTGGGGCTGGATTAATGAGTTTTTTGATCTTTTCCTATGATTCTTGGAATAGCACAATTAACTATTCAGGGAAACATATTTTTGATAGATTACTAAAAGCTTTAATAAGAATAGAACGGAAGAAAAGTAATTTTAAGAGAAGTAATGAATTAGATTTAGTATTTAAAGCATTATAAGAATAGTGAAAAAATAATGGGCTCCTCCTTAGGAAAAGAGAGCATAGGAAAGTACAGCTGGCTCGAGCATGCCTCCCTTTGGCGTCTTGTTTCTAAGGAAGATTATAAATCTTTAGCAAGACATATGGGAGGACGGTTAACAAAGGTGTATTTAGACTTTGATGCAGAGAAAGATTTTGGCAGGCATCTGACTTAGCTCCTGACTTTCCTCTTCACTGGTTAGCAATAATGAAACTGCAGTTTGAGGTTTTGTCCTTTGTTTGCTTTGATCAAAAAGTTTTTGGACCAAAATTTCTTGTGGGCACTGCTTTATGTTTGGCTACACTTTTGAGTCAAAATGTAAACTTTGTATTCTTGGTAAAAATCTAAGTGTTCTGGGAAGTATGCCAACTTTAAGGAGTTTCCCTATGTAATTACTATAAAATTATTAGCCTGACTTCAGTAAAATTGCAGCAGAATCACTCTTTGGTGTGGGCTCTGTCTGTCAACTCGCCTGAAACTGTGCCTTCCTGATATCCAAACCTCTGATTCTCCTGAGGATGCGGGGAACCTGACTGGGCTGGTTCGTGGCACCAGCTGCTTAGTCGTGTTGAACTAAATTGCCTTCTTGCTTCCTGCCTATCACCGCTCTGTTGGCTGCTGTGACCGCAGAGATCCTGGCATTAGCCAGCTTTCAGGAACCCCTACCCGATGAGATGGGTGATTTCATGATTGGGTGCACCTCAGGTGAGAGCAGCTGATCCTCATATTTTTTTCTATGTCACAGACGATGGTCACCCTGCTTGTCTGTGACTGACTTGTCACTCTATAAAGGCAAAGGCTCTTCTTCCCATCTCATCAACCTCGCTCCTGAACCAAGACCACTGGCAGCTGGCTGTCAGGTGCCAAGGGAGTTTCATTCGGCAGGGTTCCTGATCTGGGCTTTGGACTGATGACCTAGGAGCACTGAAGGGAGGGATTTGTGGTAGGCAGCCCTGTGTCCTACCTGGGGTGGCTCAAGGCTTCCAGGTGTGCAGGTGCAGGCGCCTCCCTGTGCTCTCTGGATGCTGAGTAGTCGAAGGCACTGACAGTGACCAGCTTGTCCACAGGTGGCCTCACTAAGCCTTGCATGCAGGGAACCAAGCTCCCCTCCACGGGCCCCAACGGGACAGGAGCCTCTGTCTTCACTAACAGCTTCAGATCTTCGCCTTTTCGATTCTTTGAGACAGGGTCTCGTTCTGCAGGCCAGGGCGGTCTGCCTCCTGCCTTGGACTTTCAAGGGCTGCATTGTTTTTGTTCTGTGGTGTGACGGACGGAACCTAGAGTTTGATGCATGTAGCGAAGGACTGTGTGTCTGAGTTCTACCCCTAGCCGTGGTCTTTCTGGTCAAGGGGGACCCATTGCACTCCCTAGCCTAGACTCCTCTCCATTTCTAGCTTTGTTCTTTGCTACCCCAATTTGTTAACTAAATTACCCCAACACATGTACACCTCAGGTGCAGGGACTCAGTGTGACGATCGAGGATCTGAATGACACTTCTGGGTAAAGCACAACTGAGGTGGCCTTGAAATGCCCCAGCCTCTAGGTGTTCAAAGGAAGCAGATTCATTTCCAAATTACACATACAGGAGTTCATCCTCATAAAAGCAGAGAAGACAGACACACAGACCATGGAAGCACGCTCTGTCAGACAACTTCCTTTAATGTATTTTAGTGCTCTCTATAGAATTCCAAACCAAAGCAACATGCAGGAAAGTTAACCAAGGAGGCAAGACAGGAAAATGTCGATTGCCATAAAATTTACAGACACAAAGGCTACACATTAAAAAGCATATCATATACAGTTACAGATTTCTGTGACATCAGGAGCCAGAAGGCATCAAATGCTTTTATCACCATCAACCTGACCTGATTTTGACCGGGGCCAGCTATTGATGGCTGCGACATCAAACCTAAGGACCCTGCGTCTCAGGTCAACACAGGTACACACTGTTATGTTCATCTGATGCTTTTATTCATTAATTAACTTGAGACAGGCTCTCCTGTAGCTGAGGCTGGCCTCAAACTTGCTGTGTAGTCAAGGATGACCTTGAACTTCGGATCCTCCTTCCTCTACCTCCCAAGTGCTGAGAATACAGGCTTGGGCCACCATGCTCAGTTTATGTGGTGCTGGGGATGGGACCCACGGGCTTTCTGCATGTTAGGAGAGCCCTCGTCCCAGCCCCATTCATTCCATGCTGTTAACTGAGACAACTGAGGGACAATTTAAGGCACTCAGGTCCCCCCAGAAGCCACCAATTCTAGTCACATTAAACTCACACAGACAACATTCAGTTGGAGGTCAGAGACTATAAAGTGCAAGGATGGCATGCTATGGTGATGGCTGCGTGGGGTTAGGCGTTCTTCACTGGATAGGTAGACAGGAAGAGACCAGGACCCCAGCCACACATGTTAGAGAAATGACCCGTATGAAACAGATTATATGTGGACCAGCTTCAGGTAACTCTCCCACTGCACTCCACTGAGAGAGGAGCTCCAGCAGAAATACAGACCTTCTGAAGGACAAGAACTGCCCTCCTGGCACACCCGTGCCCTCAGATGGTCCTATCCATCGCTATGCGTGAACTCACAAAACTCGAGACTTGCTCACATGGAAGGGCGAGATGGAAGACAAAGCCACACAAAGCAAGGTGCACACTGACAACAGGGCATCCGTTATCTAGACAAACCAAGATGCTGACGGTAAGGAAGGAGCTGGGGAACCAATCCCAGCAGGCATTCTACAAAATGGTGATTAGCAAATTGTATGAAAAAGTATCAAAAACAGTTTTTAAAATCTCTAAAAAGTCAGGTTGACAGATGCAGGGTCTTCTATGAAGCTGGCCTGTGTTAATTATGCAGGTTTGTCCTGGGGGTCAGGTGCCCCTGCAGGATGGAGACCCCAGACTAAGGGTGCAGCCCAACACTACACCACAGGGAGGAGGGTTAGGGAGGACGACCGGTGATTCTCTAAGATGGTGGGAGGGGGGACAGGCATCTTTTACTTCTAGCTCTAGAAGGTTCCTCTCGGCTTAGGGGCCAAGGTACTGAGATACAGGTCAGTACATCTAAAATTGCAGCCATGGCACCGAGCCTTGGGGGAGGCCTAAAACACCACCTGAGTTAGCTGCTGGGGCCTCATCTAACTCTGTCCCAGGTCACCTTATACTTAGGAACTGGAAAGGACATTCACACTGTTCAAAACAAGGTGCCCTGCCTACTCAGGGGTCTTATAGCATGAAATAGGATAAATCCTGCCAATCATGTATTTTTGAGGGCAGGGGCAGCATAGGGTCTCAGCGTGTTGCTGGCCTGGAATTTTCTGGCTTAGGAGATCCTCCGACCTCAGCTTTCCAGTGATTGGGTGGCAGGCACGCGCCTCAGCAGCCGGCTGCTCTAAGTGATGCCAAATACCAGGAGGACCAGGCAAACCCCACCCCACCCCACCCCACCCGGAGCTTCCATCTCTTATTGCATTTCTGCCTTACTCAAACAGAGTTCCAAACAAAAACCTGCAACAAATATAAGGTAAAACTAATTCTTTATAAATGAGAAAGTGCAACATCCAATTCAAAGCCTGCCATGATTATAGCAGTTACTTGCTGGGGTCAGCTGGAAGCTGTCTGTCGTGGCAGAAATCTGTTTCCTTTTATTCTTGCATAGAATTTTCAATTAAAGCCCCAGGTAATGAAAACGTGGCCAGGGAACATTTCTGGGCTCTAGGCCTTTCCACGGATGCCAACAAGCTCAAAACTCTTTCTCAGTAGAGGGCAGCTGCCCCCAGCTATGCGGAAAAGCAGTCCACAGTGAAACTTACAGTCCAGCCCTCCCTTTAAAGGAAGACTTTCAGCTGCCACAGAAGCAGATTCCAAGCCTGTAAGTTATTAGCTACATTAACAGTGCTGAAGGGACACTGTGGCTAACCCACATGATACCAAGTGGAATGGAGGCCGCATCTCCCCTTGTCTGGGGCAGACACCAGCAGTGAGCAATGGGAGAACTGGCTTACGCTCAGATCAATGATTGGCTTTGCTCTTCCCAAGGTCACAGCTGTCCTGCTCTGTAAGACATTCTTGAAGCTTACCATGTGCTTTTCCCATCCAATTCTGGATGAACCCCCTTCCTGTGTGTTCACAATCTGTGGAGAATGGGCCACTATGCCTTCTGAAAGATTTTCAAGTAATCAAGTTTTTCTTGGAATAGGGATGGATATACTGTCCTGGAGTTCAGTAGTGGGGATGGGGGAGGGGTGGAGTTTCAAAGCCAAAGTGTAGAAAACAGTGGGATGATGGAGGTGAACAGCGCAAGACTCCTCAGAGCCTCTTACAGTAGTGAGGGCACGAAGCTCCCTGGTCGTCGGCCGGCATGCCTTGCAGTAACTGACAAATGGGCGGACTGCTTACGCGGCAGTGATGGAGACCAGACTCTGAAGCCTTCGCTTCTCAGGCCTGTCTTCCCTCTCCCACATCACTGCAGAAGCAGGCTGACCAGAATGAACCCCCGATCGGGAAGGAAGGAAGGAAGGAAGTGCAGAGGAGAAAAAGTCAACTGGGAATCTGAGCATGGTAGCAAATCCTATGACCCTGGTACCTGGGAGGTAGAGGCAGGAGGATCAAGAGTTCAAGGCCAGCCTAGGTTACAAGGGACCCTGTTTCAAAAAAAAAAAAATCCAACCAGTGAGCCGAGGCTTTGCTTCTAACACAAAGACTGGAGGGAGTTACCCTGACCCTGCTGAGTAAGAAATGAGGTGTGGCCAGGCAGTAGTGGTGCTCGCCTTTAATCCCAGCACTTGGGAGGCAGAGGCAGGTGGATCTCTGAGTTTGAGGCCAGCCTGGCCTATGGAGCAAGTCCCAGGATATCCAGGGCTACACAGAGAAACCCTGTCTTGAAAAGCTAAAAAGAAAAAAGAAATAAAAGAGAAAGAGAGAAATGAGGTGTGGCCAGATGAAAGCACCGGAGAGTCTGACTGGGTATGGTGGTTAGACCTATGATCCCAGCACTCAGGAGGCTGACGCAGGAGGATCACTATGAGTTTGAGGATAGCCAAGGGCTACAGTGTGTGACCCTGTTTCAAAGAAGGAAAAAAATGGAGAACCAGAATCCTCCCAGCATGGCAGAGCCACTTACAGTAGCCAGCGGGGCCAGCAGGGAAAGGAACTTGGCCCCCTTCTTGGAGACCTGCATACTCGTCTGTGCAGCGCTCTCAATGGCCAGGCCGGCCCAGGGAAATGACTGAAGGTGCTGCAGGGCTGCCCTTTCGTTTCGGAGAGAAGAAAGGTGGATTGGGGGAGCTCACTTAGGACAGTGACGAGAGGTGGGTGGCTCCCATACACTCAGAATGTCGTACATAAACACCTTAGGGTGCTCTCCCCCGCCCCTTTTTCCTTAAAGACCTATACAGAATTCACAAAGACTGCCAGCCAGGGAAGATGGCACTCTGCAGAAAAGACTCGGCTACTATGGAACTTTCAGAAAGAAAATCAAGAGTCCCTGGCTCTAGCCTGTCTGTCCAGGAGCATGGGGTCCCCGTGTCTTTAAATGAAGAGCAAGCTTGGTCTCTCCTGGGACAACTGAATGCAGAATGCAGCTGACACTCACATCTCCAGAGGGACCAGCCTCCTCCAGCCCCTGAGCACGGCCTGGGCGTCTGTATGGAAGTTCAGCTGGGTTTGGGGAGGCTCAGACCTTAGAAGACCCAAGTTTCACTATAAAAATTTCCATATAACCTTCGAGCCAGCTACTGCTGGCCGGGACAGTCATGGGGTCATTTAGGAGTATATGGCCAGGGAAGAAGGCCAGCACAGATATGAAGGCCCAAGTCTAAGCATTCAAACAAGATATTATGCAAAATTGTGAAGAACGTTTCGTTATTATTTACTGTGACAGCATAGAAACACCAGGAATCAAAAAGGTACAAAAAGCTGCTAAGAGTAAGTGCGGTGGGTGTGGCCGCGTCGATGAGTGGCTCGGTGTCACTGACCTCGGTCCTGTCGCTTGTCCTTGTTCCTCTTCTTCTTTTCCTCCAGCCTTGGGTTGAGGGCACACACGCAAGCCGACACGCCCGCAATGGCGTTGGGGAGGTCCGGCCCCCTGCTCCACCTGTTGGCCTCACGGTCGTACACCTGCACGGCCCTGGAGAAGGCGGTGCTCTCCCAGCTGTAGCCCCCCAGGATGTAGATGCGGCCCTGCCACACGGCCACGCCCGACTCGCTGTTGGCTTGCAGCAGCGGGGCCACGTGGGTCCACTGGTTGCACTGGGGGCTGTAGGCCTCCACGCCCAGCACGTCGAAGCGTTCCATGGACTCCATGTGGTCGTCGCTGCCGCCGATGGAGTAGATGCTGTCGCCCAGGCTGCACATGCTGTGCCAGCCTCGCGCTGTCGTCATGGGCCGCCTCTCCTCCCACACATCCGTCCGGTGGTCATAGCACAGCAGGTTCTTGCGGTATGGGCCAATCTGGTAGTCATGGCCCCCTGAGATGTACAGGAAGTCTTTGTAGATGGTACCCGCGTGGCCGTAAGTGAACCTGCAGAGAGGCCGGAGAACAGAAGAGCTCAGGGCCTGGCAGAGTGCTTCTCAGGAAGCCGTGAGGGTTGGGGGAGAAAACACAGAGTGGGCAAATCACGGGCACCTTACAGACCTCGGATGTCAATGGACAAGGGGCACAGAACTCAGGTGAACAAGTGGCCCCTGCCTCAGGGAGGGTGCATGGGAGCATTCCACTTTCTGGGCAGTTTTCTGAAAGCCTGACTCCTCTAAACATCATCAAAGTGGAAAAAGAAAAGAGAGAGAGAATGTATAGCAGGGCCTGTGATGCACACCTTCAATCCCAGCGCTTAGGGACAGCTCTGTGAGTTCTAGGCCAGCCGGTGAGACCCATGCTGCAGAGAGCTGGCAGGGTGGCTCAGTGGGCCAAGGTGCTGCCAAGCCTGACCGCCCGAGTTTGACCCCTTGGAGCCCACACGGTAGAAGAAAAGACCAGTTCCTGTGAGTCACATGTGTGCTGTGGCGCCCACACGTGAACACATAACTCACACACAAAATCAAACAAAAACAAAAAACAAAACCCCCCACAAAGCCCCAAAGTAAAGCACAGGAGCAAGGACATGAAGCCTGTCTCGTGTGGTTTAGTCGGCAACTGGGGCTGAGGAAGGCTGGGATGGTGCTCACAGGAAGAGCCCAGGGCAGGCAGACGAGACGGGTCAGCATAGCTCCTGACTCCTGATGGAGATCCTGCAGGCCCTGCTATGCCAACAAGGCAATGACTGAGAAAGGCTGGGGAGGAAACTAATAAAAGTGGGTTGTGCACAGATAGCTGGTGATAGCATCATGGGCTGGGTTCACACCAACTGAGGGCACAGGAGGTCTCCTTAGAAATAATTCCACTGAGAAGGGGCAGCGGTGGCAGTGGCTCTCAGCACAACCACCAGCTTTACTTCACCCGATAGACGGTGATATGGTGCCCACTCAGTGAGCCCATAGACAGGCAACCTCTTACATCACTGACAACCTGCTTACTGTCTTTCTTACTGCCATTCACCAGGATACCCAGGGCCTAGTCACAGTGACACCTGCTCACCAACAGTGTCTAGGAATTACCTCCTAATTCCTGGAATCCATTTTTATTTATTTGAGACAAAGTCTCACTATGTAGCCCGGCATGGCCTCAAACTCAATCCCCTGCCTCAGCTTCCTGGGTGCTGGGTTAGAGGCATGAGCCCCCATGCCAGGCTCAAATGTGACTTTAAAACACAGGTTCACTCCAACCCCACACGTCCCCAAGATACCTAGTGTATCCAATGGCCAGAATGGTCCAGCGAGCCTGGGTTCAGGTGCAACAGAGGAGCAGTTAAACACGATGTGCAGGTTCGGCAGATCCATGCCACAACCCACACTCGGTGCCCGGGGAGGGTGGGGTTCACCACTATTCCTGGGGTGCCACCTGGCTGCTGGGGGTCACATGAGGATGTCACTGAGAGACGGTGTCTAACTTTCCCCTTACTGTGCTGTGGTACCTACTCTGCAGGTGAGAGAATGAAACCCAGTAGGGTGAGGCTCCTCCTCCCCGAGTTCCCGCCTACAGAAAGCAAGACCAAACCCCAGCAGCTTCCTGCGACTACAGCAGCTTCCAGCAGTCAGCCTTAAAGCCCCCATCACCTTGGTAAGCCAGCCACATAGGTCCAGGAGTTGGTCTTGGGGCTGTAGGTCTCCACAGAAGACAGCGCCCCGTTCTCGTTCCGGCCGCCGACAGCCACCAGCATGTCTTCCATGGAGGCCAGGTAGAAATCCACACGGCGCTGGTTCATGGACGCCACCTGCGAGGGTGAGACACCTGAGGCTTCCCTTCCCTAACCCTAGCACCACGTTCCTCAACTGTGTCCACAGAGGGAATGACCCCGGAGGGCCAGATGAGTGGGACAGAGGGGGTCCTGGATTTGAGGTAAGGGGGTGCTGCTGGCAGGAATTCTGAGAGGCTCTGATGCTTCCACTCAAACCCCTAAGAGTTGCATGGTGACATACCTCCTCAAACTGGTTTGGCCACATGGTCAACCTTGTGACCTAGCATTATGCAAGAAATGAGTAAGTTTCAAAAAAAAAAAAAAAAAAAAAGTCAGACTAGAGAGATGGCTCATCTGTTAAGAGCACTGGTTCTTACAGAGGATCCAGGTTCGATTCTCAGCAACCACATGGTAGCTTACAATTGTTTGTAACTCTAGTTCCAAGGGATCCGATGTGCTTGCCTGACCTCTTCAGACACAAGGCATGCATATGGCACTCAGACATCCATGCAAGCATGACACATAAAAATGAAATAGATAAATACACATACACATAAAAATGAAATAGATAAATCTACATAAAAGAAAGCATTTAAACAAACACAAGTTTTCCCTTCTTCCCCATCGGATGTCTGTTCAGAGCGCTTTAGGAGCAGAACCAGGGATTCTGGTGTGCTGGACAATGCCCTACCTCTGTAGCGCATCCCGGCTGAGATCCACTGGCCACCACCCATGTTAACAGAGCAGAGAGTGACATCAGCAGGCGAATGTACAAGCACCAACCTTGATAACCCAGGAGACCACAGGCCCAGCCTCTGCTAACAGCTTTTCAGGAGGGACTCCAAAGCTGGGCTTCCTAGAGGCCTCACTTGGCTTTTAGGTTTGGAGTTTTTGTTTGTTTATTCTATATATGCGAGGGGAGGGAGGACATGCATGCCATGGCATATGTGTGGAGGTCAGGGGGCAGCTCTGTGGAGTTGGTTCTCTTCTTCCACTAACAGGGTTCTGAGAACTGAACTCAAGTCGCCAGGCTTCCATGGCTAGCCCCTTCACCCACGAAGCCATCTTGCTAGCCCAGGTTATTAGAGTTTTGAGGATAGAATTGAAAGATCATCTGGAATCCATTCTGGCTTTGTGTTAGCCTCAATCTATAGTCCAGGCTGAATCACTACGTAGACCAAATTGGCTTCAGACTTGTGGCAATCCTCCCGCTTTAGCCTCCTAAATCCTGGTATTACAGGTGTGAGTCACCACGCCTGGCCGGTGTTAAATTCGGCCAACACCGAGGTGATTGGTCACACAGAGGTATGAGCATGAGGACAGATTTCCATGGCTGCAAGTCTAGAGAACTGATCACATAGAGGGGTCACATCACTGCAGCCATACCTATGCCCATCAGCTCCGGCCACAAGCATATCCAGAGGTGAGATGTGAGACTTGGAGAGGATAAGGAGCCAGCTTGAAAGTCCTGAGCATTCACTAGCTCAGGGTACAGGCTCAGATACTTGCATGCTTGGTCCCTAGTTAGTAAACTGTTTGGGAAGCATTAGGAGGCATGGCCTTGTTGGAGGAGGTGTGTCACTCGGGGTGGTGAGCGCTGAGGTTCTGAAAGCCCGTGCCAGGCCCAGTCTCAGTATCTGCTGCCTGTGGATCAAAATATAAAGCTCTCAGCTCCAGCTCCAGCTCTGTGCCTGTCTGCTTCGGCACAGAGGATGATGGACTAACTCTGTGAAACTGCAAACAGGGCCCAATTAATGCCTCCTCTACAAAGAAACATTTATTTTATGTGCATGTATAAATGTGCATGCCTTGTGTACATGGAGGTCAAAACATGAACTCTCCCAGAACTGGAGTCAAGGATATTCGTGAGTAGCCATGTGGGTGCTGGGAACTGAACTCTGATCTTCTGCAAGAACAATAAATGTTCTTAACTAACTGAGAGCCATTTCTCCAGACCTAAGTGTTCTCCTTTATAAGAGCTGTGTTGGTCATGATGCCTCTTCACAGCAGTAGAAACTGAGACACTCAGCTAGGGTGTGCTAATAGGGCTGACAGATGTGTGGGCTCCGTGCCTGCCCTAGGTTGTATTAAGCTTTGTTGCTTCCTGAAAATCACTTCCCAAACCTCTTCTCCACCGAGAATCCCAGCAAAGGCTCTGAGGCATGGGCGTCCTCGCTTGGTTGAACCCTGTCACGGAGCCTGGGGTAGCCATCAACACTTCCTATCTGCTAGTTACAATTAGATCATACTAAAACTGTACGCTGGCCGCATTTCAAGCTCTCAATGGCCACATAGGTGCTACAAATATTCCCATTAGGGCGGAAGGTTCTATCGAAGAACGCTGCTTTGTACAACAGCCAGCCCTTCAGATGGCAGCTGCTTGGCCTTCACCGACCCCTACCCAGGTTTAGGTACAGGGAGGGCAGCGAGGACGTGGCCATCACTTTATCATCACAGCTCTCTCAGGAGCAGGGCAGTCGTTAAGGCCCCCAAACGGGAAGCCACAGTGAGGTGAGGGAGCTGCAAAGAGGCCTCGAGAGTAACAAATTAATTTGCTTTAATCTCACCTTGAGCCACTGTTTACGGCGGGGGTCATACCTATAAAGCAGGTTGGAGGCCGCATCCCCTCCGTTGTCCCTCGAGAAGCTGCCACCGGCAACAAAGATGAAGCCCCCCAGCACGGCAACGCAGTGATGGCTCCGGCGGGCGGGCAGGGAGGTCTCCTTCACCCACTGCGCGCTCTTGGTGTCCAGGTAGCAGGCGTCATCGCTCAGCTCCAGACACCGCTCGGAGACCTCACCACCCACGAAGAGCAAGCGCTCCTCAGAACGCAGCACTGTCCTCTTGGTCTGCAGGACAGGCTGCGCCACCAGGCTGTGGTGGTAGTGCATGGCCTCTTCCACGAAGCCCTCAAAGCTGGCCTCACTGGGCAACAGCGAGCACATGGCCAGCTTCACCCGCTGGAGCAGGATGTCCTCCGGGAAGAGCGGGAAGCGGATGTTCTCCAGCACGCGGCAGGTGTGCGCCTCCCGCTCCGGCTGCTGCGCGAGCCACTGCAGGGCCGCCTGCAGCAGGTCGTACTCCCACTGGTGCTGGACCTGGCAGCTGCCCAGGTAGACGCACAGCTTCTGCACGGAGACGGTCTGCAGGAAGTCGGGCGTGAAGGACAGGGCGCCGAAGTGGCTCAGGACGAAGCTGTCGATGAAGGCGTCCAGCCGCTTGAGGCTGTAGATGGAGGCCAGCTCCTGCAGGTATAGATAGTTGTCCTCGCTCACCTCCTGCTCCAGGTACTCGCAGCAGAAGTCCACCACGGCCCAGATCTGCAGCAGGTGCGCCGTCTCCAGGATGTAGTCAATGTTGCTGCCGTCCAGCTCCAGCTCACTGCTGTACAGGAAGTCCACCACGGCCTTGAGCCCCACATAGGAGGTGCCCACCAGCTCCACCTCCTTCTGGAAGGCCTCGCGCATGCCCAGCGTGAACATGGAGTTGAAGTAGTCGCTGCACACAGCCAGGAGGTTGCGGTGGGCTGGTACTTGCTGATCTTCAACCACAAGGATCACGTCACAGAAGAGGCCGTGCAGCCGCTGCTCGTTCAGCCGCTGCAGCACGGTGCTGGGGTGGTCAGCCCGGTGGTACACCTGCGCAGGAACGTGCGTCAGGAGAGGAAACGCAGGCCTGCCCGCCCCCGCCCCCACCCCCACCCCCGGCCTGCAGTCAGCCCCCAGAGGAAACGACAACTGTGATGAGATGGAACGAGAGCCGTGGAGGTAAACCCCCCAAGCTTCACGGGTGCTCCTGAGCGCACGTGTCTCCTTCCTTCGTTTCCTCCCTCATGTCCTCCGGAAATCAGTTTTAAAATTTTGGCTGGGAAGCCAGATGTGGTAGCACACTCTAATCCCAGAGCAATGAAAGGCTGAGGCAGGTGGATCTGGCTAAGACAGGACAGCCAAGGCTACACAGGACAGCCAAGGCTACTCAAAACAAAACAAAACAAAAAAGCTGGCTGGGCATGGTGGCACATGCCTATAGTCTTAGCACTCGAGAGGCAGAGGCTGGTGGGCCTCTGTGAGGTCAAGGCCAGTCTGGTCTGCCTAGAAAGTTCCAGGCCAGCCAGGCCCACGTAGAGAGACACCGTCTCAAATAAGATAAAACAAATAAACTCTGTATTGGTCCGTGTGGACGTGCACACACCATGGTGGGAATGTGGAGGTGAGAGCACAGGTTTTAGGTGTGGAGTGCTGCCTGTCAGACTTGAGCGCAAGTGATTCTACATGTTGAGCTGTCTAGCCAGCCCCACTATACATAATTCCACGCAACTGTCCGCTTGGCAAATCTCTATGAGTTCAAGGTCAGCCTAGTCTACAGAGAAGGAGTTCTGGGACAGCCAGGGCTATTACCCAGAGAAACCCTGTCTTGAAAAAGCAAACAACACCACCAAAAACAAACCATCTGCTTGCTTTCTCTCGTCTTCCTCCTTTATAACCAGGAGCCTAAGAGCTTCTTTTTCTCTATCTTTCCTTCTGTCTCTCCTTTCTTTTCTAGGTCATGATAGATGTTTTGTGACGGGGGGGGGGCTTCTCTCAGTCATTCACATACACACACACACACACACACACACACACACACACACGTGTGGGTCTTTATTCTGTCTATCCCCTCCCAGGGAGGCCTGGTTGGCCCTAAGCAGGAATGGTCTGGGCTCTTCCAGATACTGGTCTGGGGACTCCCCCAGGACGGACTAAAGGAAGGGAATTGGGACGGACCGAGGTAATACATGACAGAGGGCTGTAACAGCCAGCAGCGGAGATGGCTCTGAGCTGGGGAAAGCACGGCTGCTATGTCTGACATGGGCTCCATGTTACCAGCTCTGCCTCCTCTTCCTGGGTCTCAACAGCAGTTTTTCCTGGCATTATAACACAGCTGCAGATAGCAACTTCAAACACCGCCTCTCCTGGGATACAGAGTCCCAGCAGGCCAGGGAATTAGAAACACCCTGTACAGCATTTCTTGACAGTGTGTAGCCTATACAACTTTTTTTTTTTTTTTTTTTAAGACAGGGCTTATTATAGCCCTGGCTGTCCTAGAACTCACTTTGTAGACCAGGCTGGTCTTGAACTCAGGTCCAACCAGTTTCTGCTTCCCCAGTGCTGGGATTAAAGGCATGAGCCACCATGCCTGGCTCTATACAATCAAATGTCAGGGGTGGAGGGACCCTGAGTGGTCAGGAGCCATCACCAGGAGAACAGAGAACAACAGGTATGGAAAGATGTCTGTTAAGATCGAATCTTCCATGAGTGTGCCTAACTGTAAAGCACATTTATGATTTAGGCAGCTTTGCTTGTTTGTTCCAGGCAGGATTTCTCTGTATAGCCTTGGCTGTCTGGAACATGATCTGGCTTTGAGTAGCTTTTCAAAAATAAGATGTCAGCAGGGCTGGAGAGGTATCTCAGCACTTGTTGCTCTTGCAGAGGCCCTGAGTCAGGTTTCCAGCACCCATGTCAGGTAGCTAAAGGTTGTCTATAACTCTGTTCCATTTTCTTCTGCCTTCCAAAGACCCCGACACACATGTACACAGACATAAAAACAAATCATTAAAAATAAGATGTTAGGAACTGGGGCTGGAGAGATGGCTCAGCGGTTAAGAGCACTGGCTGTTCTTCCAAAGGTCTTGAGTTCAATTCCCAGCAACCACATAGTGGCTCATAACCATCCCATCCACAATGAGATCTGGTGCCCTCTTCTGGCATGTAGGCATACATGCAGGCGGAATACTAAATAAATAAATCATTAAAAAAAAAAAGATGTTAGGAGCTGAGATGGCTATCCTTCTACCAAATGGCTGGGCACACCTGTGAGGGATGTTTTTCTTAATTAAATCATTTGACGTGGGAAGACCCACTTCTGATCCAGATTTTTCCTTCTATAAGTTCTGTTCCTCTAGAGAACCCTGACCAATACAGGAACATAAGCTCAAACTAGAGATAGGCAGACTATTCCTAGAAGCCTCTACTCTGTAAAGGATCAAGACTTCCGGCCCATGGCTGGAGAGATGGATCAGCCATTAAAGGATAGGCTCATAACCAAAAATATAAGACTTCTGGTGCCAGCTGGGCACAGTGGCACACACCTGTGATCCCAGCACTTAGGAGGCAGGGGCAGGCGGATTGCTGTGAGTTCAAGGCCAGCCTGGTCTACAAAGTGAGTCCAGGACAGCCAGGGCTACAAAGAGAAACCCTGTCTCGAAACACAAAAACAAAACAAAACAAAAAAGACTTCTGATGCCATCAAATATATCAATTGACTTGATCTCTGCAGCTAACGGTGTAACAAAATCCTTTGAGAGAGCAGCCAGCCCCAAACACTGTTCAAGTGGGGCTTGTTGGGATCCTTCTCAGCAATCTCAGGACCTCAACAGGTTCCCGGAGAACCAGCCTTCCCTGCTTTTGTCTAGTGGATGTCTGCTGGCCCACTTCCTCCCTCTCAGCTCTGCAGGCTGCTTTCAACTCCTTCACCTTGTAGAGTTTCTCCATCTTTCTTCCAGAAAGATGCCTTTTAGGACAGTTTATTCCCACGCCTGCTCCATCAGATCCGACCACTCCAGGCACACTGTGGCTCTGCCAAGGAATGTAGGGATAGTTGTGCTTTACACAAGGAATAAACTTTTAGTGTTAGGAGATAGTTTAGCAGGTAGTAGAAGCATGTACTGTGCAAGCCCAAGGACCAGAGTTCAGTTCCTGGGTCCCACAAGGTGGATGGCGCAAGCTGACTGCACCACAAGTTTTCCTCTGGTTGCCACACACATGTGCCACAGACACTCAAAGACACAAACATAAATAAATGTTAAAAAAAAAAAGCTAAAAAATAAAAAAGAGTAAGGCTAAACTTATAATTCTAGCACTAGGGAGGTGGAGGCAGGGAGATTGCCGTGAGTCCAAGGTGAGCCTGAGCTATATTGTGAATTCCAGGTCAACTCAGGTTACAGTAAAACATCCAATGAGGTAGAGAGATGCCCCAGTGGTTAAGAGCACTGGCTGCACTTCCAAAGGTCCTGAGTTCAATTCCCAGCACCCATACAGTGGCTCACAACCATCTATAATGGGATCTGATGCCCTCTATTAACCTTCAGGCATCTATGCAGACAGAGCATTCATATAAATAAATAAATGTTTAACAAAGACTATAATAAAATCAATCAAAAATAAGAGCTTGTGGTGGTGGTGGTGGCACACACCCTTAATCCCAGCACTCAGGAGGCAGAGGCAGCGGCAGGAGGATCTCTGCAAGTTCGAGGCCAGCCTGGTCTATAAGAGAGAGAGTTCCAGGACAGCCAGGACTACATGGAGAAACACTTTCTTGAAAAACAAAAACAAAAGCAAAACAAAACAAAAAAAGTAAACGTTCTGCTAGCTGGCCAGCTAGCCTGGTACTCATTATATAGCCTGGATATATGGCCTTAAACTCATGGTTTTCTTCTTGCTGCAGCCTCCAAGTGCTAAGATTACAGATGTGCACCATGCCAGCTAGGCAAAGGCCATTCTCCCCGGGCTCTCTCCTGGCTTGTTGAGGGTGACTTTAATGATATCAGCCTAATGTGGGCTGCTAGCCAGAACCCAGGGGGTCCATACTTGTCCACTCTTGGGGTTCCAGGGAGTCAGACACAAACGAGGAAGAGGTGCCAGGGTCTTTAACACCAGAAAGACGAGTCCTACCAGAGGCTGGTTTCTCCGTGAGGCTCCACTGGACTTGGTAAGCCCTCACATGGAGGCGGAAGTGCCATGGTTCTTTTGTCTCACCCCTCACGGTAAAATATAGACTGGAGGGAACTATATCCAGGAGCTCTTCTGCAAACCCACACGTGGCCACAGTTAAGAAGGCACCAGCCAAAAGGAGGCGATCGGAATGGATGCCATGGGTGGGGAGGGACCGCCACGTACCTTTGAAGACTCACTGATTTTGTACGGCCGAGACACTCGCATCTGCTTGCCTGCCTCCATTGTGAGTGATTTCAGACCTACAATGAGAATAAAATAGCATTTCTGAGTGTGCAGCATTAACTCCAGGTTGGTTGTCAGCTGCAGGCCCTACTGGCAGACACCATTGTCAGCAAGTGAAGAAACTGTCCTGTGGAGGAGAGAGAGACAATAAAATACTGTGTGTGGAAAGTCAGGTTGTCATAGCTGCTTAGTGTAAGAACTGAGTTCGAAAAGGGAATTGAGAGAACGGAAACAGAGAGACCTCAGCCACAGAGCAGATGTTATTCATCTGACAGGTTCTCAAGACCTGGTGCACAGGAGAGCACAGTACAGTCTAGGAGTGCAAGGGAATGAGTTGCTTTCTAAAAATACGTTGGGTTTTACTTGTAGTTGTTGTTTTGGTTTGCTTTTCTTGAGACAGGGTTTCTCTGTGTAGCCCTGGCTGTCCTGGAACTCACAGAGATCCACTTGCCTGTGTCTCCCGAGTGCTGGGATTAAAGTGTGCAAACACCAACACTTAAAATAAGTTGTTTTCTTGGGAACTGTGGGGCAGGAGAAAGGCATGTTGCTTTTTTCAGGACCTTAGGTATCTGTATGGGTATCAGAGTTCCTGGAATTCTGAGCCCATTTTATGGCCTTGGCTGGCGGCATGGGGGCAACCTTCTTTACTTAATTCATGTCCCTTTATCGTCTAAAGTCTGGCACATCGTGTTTAGTTTGTGTCCCTTGCTCATGTTTTTTTTTTTTTTTTTTCCCCTTTAAATTTAATTTATTTACTTTACGAAGGCCTGGGAGAGCTAGTTCTTTTTCCATCATTTGGGGCCCAGGGATTGAACTCAGGCTGTCAGGCTTGGTGGCAAACACCTTTATCCAATGAGCCACCTCAATGGCCAAACACCCATCTTTTGATGTTTAATCTAAACTCTAGCTTTTGGCTATGGCAGAGTTTTCTGACAGTCATCATTCTGGAGCCTGGGCTACAGTGTGAATCCAAACTAAGGGATTTCCACTTGCCATCTCATTTAACTTCTGCAACACACCAACCAGGCCAATGTCAACTGTCCCACTTTACAGATGAAAATATTTAAAATTGCCATAATGCTAGTTAATGCCTGACCACCAAACCTGGGCCCTTCACCTTAGCACAGGAAACAAAGCCCAGACTTGACCAATGTCACAATTTCAGATTCTCAAGAGGAAGTGGAAGGTGAGAGACGGTTGTGACTGATGGGTGCAAACTCTGATCTGGGCCCTGTCCTCAGGGCTTCTATGGGTCCTCATTCATTTTCTCACACATAACCCCTATACTGTCCTTGATGCAAAGAGCAAAAGGTAACAATAGAGGCATGAAATAATGCATGGAGCATCCCCCCAGTCCGGGGTATGTATGTGGCAGGGCTGCCATGAAGACCCAAGAGGCCTCTTCATTTCTCTGGACTCCAAAGTCGTACTGCCTGGTCATAGGAGGGAAGGACCCACAGTGAGAAACAGCCCCTGAGCCCTGTGCTTTGACACAAACATGAGCAAACCTGCCGTGCTGACTTTCTGATGAAATCTACGGATGCGACATGTTTCTACTTGCATTAAAATGCCAAGCAACTTGTGAATACCTGGGAGCCAGGCTTTGGGGGACTTGGAAGACTAAGAGGTCACTGCCAGGGGACACCCAGGAAGGCCTAAACCTGTTGGGCTAAACTTAGTTTTGACTCAGAAAAAAAAAATTGCTCAGAAACTCCCCGCCCCTATATGCCGGGGGTGGGGGTGGGGAGCAATAAGGGTGTGTGTGACTCAGGGACCACTGCAAACAGCCCAGAGCCAACCCCTTCAGCTTCCCTACCCTCAACTCCCTGAAATAAGCCAAGCCCCCAAGAGAACCCAACCCCTATCCATCCTATCCAGAAGGTTGAAAAGTGCTTGCTGGTCTAGTTGACAGCCTGAAGAGGTGAGTCTGTCTTTTCCCGGCTCACTTCTTTACCTCATTTTCCTTACAAAACCAACACAGGCACATCACATATACTGGGACTGGGATTAAAGAAGAAATCCGCCCCTCACCCCGTTCTGCTGAGTCCACAGGAAGGATCATTTTGTTACCTGTTGAACAAAGAGTCTTCGCTAAAGCAGAACAGTGTGACAAGAGCACTGTTCTTAGATAAATGGGCAGAGCCGGGGGGCTCCAGTGTTCCCATGGAGGAAGAAATCTGGGGACATTCCATTCTGTTCGACCCTGGGTTCAAGAAGAGACAACTGGATCTTTCGGAGAGAACTAGTAACTTTGTGACTTGACTGTCCCCGAGCTGCTGGAAGCCCGGAGAGAACGGAAGCAGTCCAGCAGCGTCTACTTAGGGCACACCCCTGATCCCCTCGGTTCACCTTGGCCGGGTGAGCCTGGGCACCATAGTCCCCACCGTGAGAAAACCACACCGTGGTGGGGCAGGTGGCTGAGGGGCCCGCCCAAGGTCACAGAGGAAAACACACGTAACCTCTGCCCATCTACTTAGGCCAGCCAGGTCTCTGGTTCCTCAGTCTGGAAGCTTTCTTTTCTAGGCCAAGGGATCTAAAGAGGGTTCTTCAGTGCCGGGCTCGTCTCAGTCTCCCGGACTGTGTCTGTGGCACCCAGCTGCGTCCTGGGCTACGTGCAAGCAGGTGAGTTGGAGGTGCAGAGCCCCACCCGGGGTCCCCGGGAGCAAGCACGCAGCCGGGGCTGCACTCACCGTCCGGGGTCCCGCCCGGCAGGTGCTGAGGCGCTGAGGGAGGCGTGGGCCGCACCTGTGCACCCGCGGGCCTGGATCGCGCCCGCCTGCAAGCCGCTACCAGAGCATCGCACACTGCGGGACTACGGGGCGCGCCCGGAGCGCAGCCATCCCTCGGCGAGGAAGTACGAGCCTGCACGGTCAATGGCGGCGGGGGGGCGGGGTCTGCAGGCGGGACAAGAGGCGGGGTCTGCAGGGTAAGGGGCGGAGCGTCGCCCGAGCAGCGGGCCTGCGAAGGCGGAGCGCAGTCTTGGGGGCGGGGCTTGAGGAGGCAGGAGGGAGGGGCGCCGGCTTAGGGGCGGGCTCTATGGATGGGAAGCCGCTGAGCCCGTCACTAGGGTCTCGGCTGGCAGGGCACTAGCTGTCCCAGGGCAGGCGAGGTATGCACTGCAGAAGCTTGCTGGTGCCCATGTTCCAGGAGCCAGATACGAGGTGGCTCCATGGGACAGACCTTAGGGTGGGTCAGGGGGCTCCGGGGTGGCTGTACCGTCCTCATCCTCCCTCAGAGGCAGCGTCCGCTCGCCCACTCGGTAAAGAAGGCTTTGCTGGCCATTTTTATAGTAACCACACCTGCTGCACGCCGTGTTCTGCTTTCTGCTTCCCCCTACCGTTTATCACAATCTTTATTACCTCCTCCCCCTCTTTTTCTTCCTTTTCTTTTTTCCTTTTTAGTGCTGGAGATTAAACCCAGGGCCGCAATCACCACGCGCCTCAACTTTGCCGTTAGTTGGCTCTCGTATTTTACGTATTTTTTCCCCTTCCTCCCTGCGTTTCTTTCTGTTTCTTTTCCACTTGAAGCCCTCCAGTAATTATAATCCTTGCTGGGCTCCCATGGCCGGTACCTAGGCTTTCAGTAAACATTTGTTAATCTTAGTTTACCACTAATTCATCTATCAATTATCAAACTTCACTCATGTTGTAGTCTAGAACTTTGAAGAGATTCCTCTACATGAATGAAAGAAGCTAGACACAAAAGGACACTCCCAGCTGCATTTGGTGGCACACAGCTGTCACCCCAGCCCTTTGGAGCCTGAAGCAGGAAGATGGAGAGTTCAAGGGTAGACATTGCCCTAAGCTCTGCATGCACAGGAAATCATTAGGTCTTGACCCTGGGAGGAAGGCATCCTTCCTTTCCTGTTTACAGATGCGGAAGGTGAGGCCTGGAGAAGGAAAATCCCCAAGATCACCCGCTCCTCAGAAGCGGAGCTCGAATGCCAGGCAGTCATCCTCCAGCTCAGGCCTCTGCTACCAGTGCCTCATACTGACACCTCCTCCTTATGGAGAGCTCAGAAAACAGAGAAGAGCAGGGAAGGGGGAACCATCAACTACCAAAAGGGAACAGCTGTGGGCCTGCCTTTACTCCTAGCACTCGGGGGGGGGGGGGCAGGCAGGTGTATCTCTGTGAGTTCTAGACCAGCCTGCTCTACACAGAGAAACCCTGTCTTAAAAAAACAAAAAAATAAATAAATTTACCACTTCACTTTGCATTCTCTGGGACATAGGGAGTCTCAGGAATGCTACCGACTGTCACAGGCCACCCTGAGCCACACTGAGTAATTTGGTAAGCAGCACCCATAGGTCCCCATTGGGTAACCGATTAATAAGTAGTAATGAGGGACTTTTGTGGCCCAGGGTTCCCATTATATTCTCCACAATCCCATCATGCTTTGTTACACAGAACAAATGCAAGTGAGTCCAAGGTCCACGACAACAGTCTTTGAATGTTAAACCTCAGCCTTGGGCCTTTCTGTGGGGCCCCGCGTAACCCTGGGGGCGACAGGCCCACACAGCTGGCCACAGAAAACAGTTTGGACCACCACCAAAGAGGCCTACTCTAATGAGGTCTGTGTTTTCTCTGTGCCTAATCCTTTTGATCAGAAATAGATGTTAGGGCTGGTATGTGTTACCACTGGAGACTATCTCAGTGGTAGAGTACATTTCTAACATGTAGGAAGGCCTGGGTTCTGTCTCCAGAACAGCATAGAAACTTTTTTTTGTTTTGTTTTTGTTTTCTTTGAGACAGGGTTTCAAAGAAACCCTTTATATAACCTTGGCAGTCCTGGACTTACTCTGTAGACCAGGCTGGTCTCGAACTCACAGAGATCCGCCTGCCTCTGCCCCCAAGTGCTGAGATGACAGGCATGTGGCACCACACCCAGCTCATAAAAACATTTAAAAATTTTTTTTAAAAAAAAGAAAAAGAAAGGAAGGATAGAATAGAAGAAAATGCAGAGCACCAATGGATAGTTGAAATAGGCCGGGCTCCGGGAGGTGGGACCAGTTCTTTAAGCACTAGGTTCTGCTTGCCAAAGGTTTGTCTCTGCCCTGTCCTTCCTCCCGAGGGCTGGATAATCTAGATAGTTGATGCTCTGCACAAAAGGGCAGACTTGCTGGCCAATCTGGATTACATCTGCTGGGAAGCCTTGGCTGGTACATTCTGCAAGTTTGGAACTGTTGAGCTAGGAAGCACAGGATGCATTTGGAGGGTAGGCTTGCCCGTGGATAGGGCCACAGTGGGCACATAGGCCAGTCCTGGGTCGGGTGTTGGGGGTACCCTGCTGGCTGAGGTTGTAGTTTGCCTTGTGTTGAAGGTAAGACTCCCTGTTTCCCAGAAGGGCCTCTTGCTCTCTGCCTGACTTCATCTGGAGAGTGTCTTTAGACACAGACGCCCCCAACCACATTTGACACATTTGCCTCTGATACAGCTCCCTGCGAGCTCTCCCCTCCCCTCCCCTATATGATAATGAGGTGCTGTGTTTCCATTCATATGATAGGAGCCTGCATGGTGTTTGCAGGCCCTTCCAGGGCTGAAGGGAGACAGGCCCCAGGCAGGAGGAGAAGCAACAGTGGGGGTGATGAGGGATCCTTTCATCTCTAAGAAAAAAGACCTCTCCCTCTGGGCTGTTTATTACTCCCTCCTCCTCAACATAGCCACACACACACACCCCAGTTCTACCTGGGATGAGTCCTGGCATGGCTGTGCCCCTGATGTGTGGGCTATACCAGCTACTTCACTGTGTTGTGCCTCAGTTTCTCCTCCTCCACTCTGCCCCTCCCTCCTAGAGGTGTCAAAGTCCACGTTTTGTTTTGTTTTGTTTTTTTCAAAGTGTCTGTGACATAACTATTAACTTTAGCTGCTGGTACAAGACTCTCAACCCACCACACAAGCACTCTTCAGTTTAAGCCCTGATCCCGGAATAAATTAACATGGCCTAGAGTGGACACGCTCTCATCACCTGATAGGAGAGGTAGGAAGACACCTGCCAGCCTGGATAGAGGACTGGAGCAGGAATGAGAAGCCACTATGTGCAGAACACACATCCCCAGCTCTAGCACATTACCGCTGAGGTCCACCAACACTCACTGGTAGTGCCCACAGCCTGACTCACCCATGGGGCATGGCACCCTATGCTGTGTTTCTCTTTCTGTTAAGCAATAGAAAGATAAGATTTGAGGACTCAGGGCTTCAGGGTTGGAGTGTCACCAGTAGCCCTCTGAAACCATCACACCATTCACAACCTGGATAAAAGCCCTCCCAGAAGCACTTCCTGGAAGGTTCCTTCCTTCACTGGCAGCCCCTCTCCTCCCCCAAAGGCAGGGTATTCCTACAGCACCACAGTGACCTTGTGTGCACTTTACATCCTGGAATCTGACATTAGTCTCTGGGGATCAAACCCTTAAGCTCTGGGCTGTGTTATTCAGAGCAGCTGCAATCGGCCAAGGGTGGCTATTTCTAATGTCAACTTTAATTAGTTAAGATTTACATAAAATTATAAATTCAGATTTCCACACACTAGCCACATTTTAAACCTTCAGTAGCCACATGTGGCTAGTAGCTGCCCTACGGGACAGTGTAGATTACATAACACTTCCAGCTTTCCAGAAAGTTCTATATGGCATCTTGTCCTAAAGTAGCTCATAGCAGCTGCCTAACTTGAAGCAAGCTACTTCCTACTCAGACTCTAAGTTTCCTCATCTGAAAAATTGAAATCCCCCTGCTCCTTAGCAAACATCCGAGTGTTTGCTCATGGCTAGGTAGTATTTTAGGAGCCTAGGATGCACATCAAAAGACATAAATATTAAAAGCCCCTCTTGGAGGAAGCATGACATCTATTGAATTCCATGGAAGTACAAAAAATGAAAGTGCTAGCAGAGTTGATGTGATTAACAAGTGTTACCGGATATTATTATTTTGAAACAAGGTCTCACTAGAGGCCCAAGCCAGCCTGGAACTCAGTTGTTTCCACTCAGCCTTTGCTACTTTGTTTAGCTGAGCTGCTTTTATTGCTAGTCTAAAATCCCTATGCTTTGCCACTCAGGACAGTAAGCATGTATCACATGGGTCTCCATTTTCTATTCTGACTCCGTGGCAGACATTGCTAATTGATTGCCACACACTTTCCCCCAGCTTTGAGGTAGCAATGGGATCCTTGGAACTGAGGGTCAGGATGCACTGACACATATTTCCAAGACTCTCAGTGGTCCTTGTGAACTTCACCTTCCTGACCTGCATAATCCTGGAGGCTGAGATCCCTTAGGTCTTGGCTGCAGAGCTGAGGACCTCTTGTCCCTCTTTAGAAGAAGCAAGTTATGCGGCTAGCACCTTGTCAGCTGTGCAGTGGCTACTATGCTGGTGCCAGTCACTGGCTCCTAGCTTGCTTGTTGGGTGTGGGACTCTGGCTGATTTCTCTTCCGGAGTCGAGGAGTCTGTGGCAGTTTTCTCTCTTATCCCAGAAAGAATGTGTCTCAGCTGGCCAATCAGTACTGGCCAGAAAGGGCTGACCACAGCCAGCCTTGTATCTGAAGTTGGGAGAGACAGATGCTGAGCACAGTTGCAGTAGGGAAAGATAAGGGCTGAGGCTGGTCTTGCCTCTGGGAACCAAGGGAGACAGGAACACAGGGTTCTAGGGAATCTGCCTCATGCATGAGAAGGTGCCCATCCCATCACTGTGCCCAGCATCTGCAGCTGGACCCCTTGAAATGCCTGTCTTAGCGTCTCTTTTCCCTCAGGGCCGGGACCAACTTAGCAGGCTATCTTGCCTGAATGTCCAGTCATCTGGTTTGTATTCATTCAGTGACTTTTTCAGTAGGCAGGGCTAATGACCCATAATACAAAGACAGGTGGGCTTTACTTAATATTTGCAGCTCTGTGACTTTGGGTCAGTTACACAGAAAAACAATTTTTTTGAGTCAGGGTTTCTAGCTCAGGCTAACCTTCACCTTGCTATTTGGCAGAAGGTGACCTTGAACTTTTGATCCTTCGGTTTTCACCTCCTCAGTTCTGGGTGTACTGGTGTGCTCCACTATACCTGGTTTCTTGGTAGTAGGCCTGAAATCCAAGGGCTTCATATTTGTTGGGCAAATAGTCTATAAGCAACTGAGCTACAGTCCTCCTCCTACACAGGATACTTTTGTGGCCTTTTTGAAATGAGGGTTAACATCCCCAAAGTTTCAAAAGTGTTGAAAGTGAGTAATTGCATAGAGATGACTTAGCGTGATGGCTGGGGTGATTTAACTATATGTCTTGTGTTGTGGGATATTAATATTTTCTATTGATTTATCTTTTAGTTAAACAGTGTTTATTCCTAAACCAGCTGTATACCCAAATCACCATACAGAGACTAGGATTTATTTAATTAACCTAGAGCACAATGCTGGGCAATAGTTACTCCATCCTAAACCTCCAAACTGGCATAGCTTCCTCCCAGTCAGATTTCCCACATTATACTTGCTTTCAGTCATATCTTAGGTCCAGTTCATCTCTTCTCATGGTTCCAAGTCCTGTCCTGCTGATCTCTCTTCTCCAATTCCTGCCACTCACTTCTTTCTCCTTCCCTTCGGACCAGGATGTCCCACCCTATTCTCTCCATTGCACAGCATTGGCTGGTTGTTTTATTGAAAATACAGAGAACAAATGGTGGCATGTTTACATAAACTTGAGACAGGTGATGCTTAGAATAAACATCACATCGCAATGCAATTTTTTGGATTGAAACCAGATAGTGGGGTAGAGAAATCGCGTTTGAATGAACAAGGGTAAATTCTACAAGAACATTATACCAACAGCCCTGTGTTTGTCTGTGTGAATGGATGCAATTTATGTGCACTGCCCAGTGAGGCCAGAAGAGGGTTCTGATCTTCTAGGGCTGAGGTTACAGGTGGTTGTGAGCTACTCTGTGGATGCTAGGAACCAAACTTGGAAAAGCAGCAAGCATTTTTTTTTTTTTTTTTGAGACATGGTTTCTCTGTGTAGCCTTGTATGGCCTGGACTCACTCTGTAGACCAGGCTGGCCTCAAATTCAGAGAGATCCACCTGCCTCCGCCTCTCCAAGTTCTGGGATTAAATGTGTGTGCCACTACTGCCTGGCAAGATCTTCATAAAGCAGCCTGCCTCCATCTTGAGCTTGCAAGTCATCTTATAGTAAAGATAAACTCAGTTCTTTCCTGTTTATGATTAAATCTGCTTTTCAAGGATTGGGCTGTGTTCCACCTGTAACCCTAACTACAAATTGTTCTGTACTGCCTGTTCCAGAAAATGGCAACCATGCCTTTGTTTCAGAAGGGTATTATGCCCACCTGTTGTTATGACCACTTTGTTGTAACCTTTTTATGACTGCCATTTCTTTATTTGAGGAGGTTGTTATGGCCATCCTGTTATGCTTATGTTCTGCTTCTGTAACCCCACCTATCTGCCTGCCAAATCTTCCATTTGGAAACCCCCTACTCCTGAATTATAAAAACCCTTATCTCAGGCACACACCTCTAATCCCAGTACTCAGAGGCTGAAGCAGGCGGATCTCTGTGAGTTCAAGACCAGCCTGGTCTATAAACTGAGTCCAGGACAGCCAAGGCTACAGAAAGAAACCCTGTCTGGAAAAACAAAACAAATCAAAAAACCCTTATCTCACCTACCTACCCATATCCAATGCTGATCTCTTGAACCCCACCTTTAGGGAGAGACAACCTCTGCACACAAATTTCTACAAAGCTTGCTTTAGTTAATTTGGCCATGATTTGGTCTTTCTCCGTGCTTCTGTGTGATTAACATGCTCTTAACCACTGAGCCATCTCTCCAGCTCCTGAAACACTTATTTGTAAGGATGCCTCCTAGCTGATTTCTCTCCACCGACCCCCCTGGCTCCACAGATGTGTCCCCTCCTGTGAGCTACCAGCAGCTGCCATTGATGCAACCAGGCTTTCCTCTCCTTCCTTCTGACATCAGCTCTCTGCAGATCCAGGGTCAATGTTGATTGCTAGGCCGGTGATGGCAGCTGTGCTTACATGACTGTCACTCATTACCTAATTAAATAATGCATAAATGTTGAAGCAGAAGCGTAAAAGCCAGTACACATCTCTACAAAGACAGATGAAACTCAGAAGGCCAGAAGAGGCGAGTGACTAAGAGAAAGCACTGGGAACCGGGTAGGTGGGTGGAGGGGAGCTCTGACTCTGGATAAACCTTCCTGTGGCTTCTACTGTCAGCAGATGGATGAAAGCAGATACTGAAGCTAAGGCTGGGGATGCAGGACCTGTCATCTTAGCTACTGGGGCTGAGGCAGGAAGATTCCCAATGTAGTGCCACTTAATGAGACCTAATGAGACATAGAAAGTGTTGGGGATGTAGCTCCGAGGTAGAGTGCTCGCCTTGAAGGTGGGAGGCCAGTTTCACCACCACCCAGTCCCTCCAAATGCTAAAGAACACTCTTTATAACGGGGTAGACAACGCTTACAAGGTATACACCTATGTCTAAATACAGCACTAGAGATTTAAGTTTTATTTATTTTTATTTTATTTTATTTTGGGTAAAGTCTCATTCTGTAGTTCATGTTGGCCTCAAACTCACAACTATCCTCCTGCCTCAGCCTCTGAGTTCTGGAGTTACAGGTTTTAGTCACCATTTGTGGCTGGCTTAAAATTTATAATATTTGGAGGTGGTGGATCCCTCCCTTTACCCCAGCGCTTGGGAGGTGGAGTCAGGTAGATCTCTGTGAGTTCAAGGCCAGCCTGGTCTACAAAGCAAGTTCATGAACAGGGAAACCTTGTCTTGAAAGAAAAAACAGACAAAATTATTTTTGGAGAAAATGAAATATTTCGCTTTAACTAAATGGTACTTTGCCACCTGTGGCATGTGCTGTCACACACCGTGGAAAGCCTGGGGAGTCTCACACAAGTGCAGAGTAGCACTGGCTTCTTATTTGCATATTTGTAGTTACATGTCATTTCCATTAATTTCTTTTTCTCTGTGGGCTTTTCTCAAATAATCCTTCCTCTTCTTCGGTGTACTATAAACTTTTCAGTGAAAATTGTATATAAATCTGAAATCACACATATATAATATACTAATTATTACCAGCGAGTGTCTGCGTTATGTGTGTGTGAGCTCAGGTGAGCATGTGCCTTGCTACAAACTTTACATGCTGAGCCATCTGGTTTACCGTGATATTATGTTATTTACCATGCGTGTGGGTGTGTGTGCTTATGTATGCAGGTACACATATGCTTGCGAGCACACACACACAAACACACACACACACACACACACACACACACACACACACACACACACACTGAAGCCAGAAGAGGATATTGGGTGTTGGGCGGTTTGAATAAGAATGGCCCCACAGGTTCATATACTTGAAAGCTTAGTCATCAGGGAGTGGCACTACTTGAGAAGGATTAGGAGGTGTGATCTGATTAGATGTGGTCTTGCTGAAGGAAGTGTGTCACTGTGGGTGTGATTTGAGGTTTCAAAATTGTAAGCCCGTCTCTCTCTCTCTCTCTCTCTCTCTCTCTCTCTGCTTCTTGCCACGGTGATCATGGACTAACCCTTTGCAACTGTAAGCCAGCCCCTTAAATGTTTTCTCCTGTTGCAGTTGTCTTGGTCATGGTGTCTTTTCACAGCAGTAGAACAGCGACAAAGATGGGTGCCTTGCTTCATCATGCTCTCCCTTCTCTCTTGAGACAGGCTCTCTCCCTGACCCTGGGGCTAGGTTGGTGCTGAAGCTCCAGCAGTCCTCATCATCTCCACAGCTCTTGGGTTACTTTGGTTTGCAGGCTATCAAGGCTGGGGTTTTACATTCATTCTGGGGATTTGAACTCAGATCCCCATGCTTGTGCATCATGAACCCTTACTGGCTGAGCCATCTCACCAGCCCTTGAGATTATACTTTAAAGGTTCCAGGGAACTTTTATTTGGTTTTGGTTTAAAACAGGTTTTTGTGTAGCCCAGGTGATACATACTTGCTGTGTAGTCATGTGATAACCCCACATGACTGATCCTCTTGCCTCTTTCTCTCCAGTGTTGGGATGACAGGTGTGGCCTACCACACTGGGTCTTTGCTTAACATCAGTACAGGCAGGTGCTGCTTGAGAGGAATGTATGGCTTCTAAAAAGAGAAAGGCATCCCCCCGCCTTTGTTTGTTTGTTTGTTTTTCAAGACAAGGTTTCTTGGCTGTCCTCACATTGTAGACCAGGCTGGCCTTGAACTCATGAGATCTACCTGCCTCTGCCTGGGACTAGAGGCATATGCCACCATTGCCTGGCTAAATGCACACTTTTTACAAAGTATAAAAACCCAGTTGATTGCTGAGTGTGGTGGCACACGCCTTTAATGCCAGTGCTCAGGTAGGCAAAGGCAAGTGAATCTCTGTGAGTTCAAGGTCAGCCTGGTCTACAAGTGAAGTGAGTCTAGGACAACCAGAGCTATACAGAGAAACCCTGTTTCGAACCACCCCCCGAAAAAAACACAAACACACACACACACACACACAGCAAAAGCAGAAGCTAATTGAGACCTGAACCTATCACTGGGTCAAGAAAGAACCTTCCCTAGCTCTTCCTGTCACAGGGAATCACTACCTCATGGAGGAGCCCATTTGCCCCCTGTAAGCCTAATTACAGCCCTGAGGTCACTTGAAGATTGCCAGCTGCCACAGGACACAGGAACAGGAGGGGGGTGGGGGATGAGGAAGGGAGAGCATTCTTTTCAGGCATGTTGTAGCCTTCAGCTCCCATGGTGGAGCAGACTTTTTGAGACAGGGTCTCACTTTAGCCCAGGCTAGACTAGGACACACTGGCACTTGCCTTGAACTTGTGACCCTCCTACCTCAGCCTCCTGAGTTAGTTTCTGAGATTGTAGAGAGGATCTACCATGTCTGGTGTGGGCTAGGTAAGCACCCTAACACTGAGCAGCACCCACAGTCAAGGTGAAGTAGAGCCCTATGACATGAGTTCTAACCCCAGTTCTGGGTGAGAATTCTGTTCCAGAATCCGATAGATCAGTCCTTCCACCTCGGTTTACCTATTCTGAACTGGCAGGGGGAGGGGTGGGGTCCACACTGGACAGGACTGAGAGAAGGGGTCCCCCAGGCTCTCTGTCCGTGGATTCCTATAAGTCTTGAATTAAGAGATCTTCCTGAGGGGAGGAGGGAGGGAGCTACAGGGGGGATACAAAGTGAATAACTTGTAATTAATAAAAATTTTAAAAAAGAAACAGAAATAAAACCATTTACTTTATATCATAAAAAAGAAAGATCTTCCTGCCTCTGCCTCCTGAATGCTGAGATCAAAGCCATGTGCCACCCTTAAAGATTTATTTTATTCTAAATTGTGTGTGTGTGTGTGTGTGTGTGTGTGTGCATGTATGCAGTGTTTTTAGAGGTCAGAAGAGGACATTAGATCCCTGGGAGCTGGAGTTACAGGCTGTTAGGAACTGAGCGCTGACCCCTGGAAAAGCAGTACGTGCTCTTTATCATTGAACCATCTCTCCAGCCATTAGTAATCTTTACATTAAAAAGACATGACAATTAGAACAAAAACAAACGAGCAAAAGACAAATCCCAGTCCTGTGGAGTAGCCTGACTTGTCTTGTTTTACAAAGAAAAGGAATAAAACTTGCTGTTTTAAAACTACATTCCTCCACTGGTTCAAATTCCCAGCACCTGCATGGCAGCTCAGTTGCCTGTCTGCAACTCCAGTTCCAGTTCCAGGGCTCCTGACACTCTCATACAGACATACATGCAAGGCAAAACACCAGCAAACATTAAATAAATACATTACTTTTAAATAGTCCCTCTAAAGTTAAGCACAATTTTCTAATATTATTTTCACTCATAATTTGTTTTTGGTGCAGCCAAATGTTCATTTGTTTTCAAAGTTTCTAGTATTTTCTTTTTAAAAAAAAAAATTACATCTGCTGCTCAGGCCTGGCCATCTTGCAGCTGCCTGAGCCTCCCACATTCTGGAGTCCTAGGAATAGTCCCAGCATGGCCCCTCCTTAGACATTACAGTGATACAAGGTGGGACTCGGCCACGTGGAATTCTTTGAGATCTGAGCAAAGGCAGTGACGTAGAGATACCCCAAAGACAGGATTCAAAGCAAATGCCGAGGAACCTTCCCACAGCTTTGTGAGAAAGGGACATGGTCCCTGCTTGAAGTGTAAAGACTTCAGCTTCAAGGTGAAGGTGGATGGGCCCCTGTTTTGTCGAGTGAAACAACCCTCGCTTCACAAGCAGAAAAACAAAACAAAACAAAACAACAACAGAACCCACCTGTCTTGTTCATAAGTTGATGATGCCAATAAATTGGCATATGGTTTTATTTATTTCTGTGTGCATGGGAGGAGGAGGGGGAGCAGCACTTCAAGGCAGAACACAGTCTAGTTCTTTCTTTCTTTCTTTATTTACTCATTTATTTATTTATTTATTTATTTATTTATTTGTTATCTGGAATGGGCCTGTCAGACGGCTCGATCAGTAAAGGTGCTTGCTGCGAAGCCTGAGGACCTGAGGTCAATTCCCGGGACCCACGTGCTGGAAGAAGAGATGTGACATCGCAGGTTGTCCTCTGACCTCCATGTGTGCACACGTAAAATAAACAGTCTAAAGACAATGAAAAGATGCTGAGGCAGGCTTGGGGCTGGTGCCTGCCCAGCCCTTCCCAAAAGAAACTGACCTTTTTGCTCCCCCTAGCCTCCCTTCCTGGGCTCCTGGCTCCTGAGCAGTGGAAAGCCAGGTCACATTGCCAGCAGTCAGGAGCCCTGGGACTGCACCTTCAGCCCCCACTTAGGCAGCTTAATCTTTCTGACATTCCTGAGAGCCTCTTTGTACAGCCTTGACAATAGGTGAGATCAGCTCATTCCATAAATAGCCCTGTCTATAAATATCCCTTCCCAGGGAAGCACCTGTTTCAAGGTGCAGCCACTTGCCGAGGAAGCGAGAAACCAGGTGTGTGCCATCCTACCTGGCAGTTCAGCTGAGGAGAGACTTTTTTTCCTTCAATTTTTAGCCCCCCAAAATGTGGAAATCAAGGCCCTGACCTCGAACAGCCTGTTAGGTTTCTGCAAGGGTGGAAATACAGCAATCAAATATGAGGAGTTTTGCTGGTTTGCTTTTAAAGATTTGTTGTTGTTGTTTGAGACAGGGTCTTGGCTTTCCTGGACTCACTTTGTAGACCAGGCTGGCCTTGAACTCACAGAGATCACCTGCCTCTGTCTCTCTGAGTGCTTCGATTAAAGGCACGTGCCACCACGCTTGGCTTGTTTTTAATTTTTTTAAGTGTGTGTGTGTGTGTGTGTGTGTGTGTGTGTGTGTGTGTACATGACCTTGTGAATATCACATGTGTGTAGGTGTCCATGGAAGCCAGAGGAGCCTGGAAACCCTGAAACTGAAGTTACAGATGGTTGTGTGCTGTAAATGGATGCTAGGAATCCACGTGGATCCTCTGAAAGTGTGACAGGTGCTCTGAACCACTGAGCCGCCTGCCCAGCCCTTGGCTTTTGTTTTTGTTTTGAGACAGGGTTGCATGTAGCTCAGGCTGGCCTTAAACTGGCTGTGTAGCCAAGGATGACCTTGGCCTCCCCATCCCTCTTTCTCTGCCTCTCCAGTGCTAGCGTTACCTTTCTATCTGGGTAAATGAGACATTCTCAAAAGCTCAGCCCGAGTCCTTTCAAAGCTGGGTTGCCCAGCTGCCTGACTCCATCTTATGATCTTCAATTTGTTTTGAGATGGAGAGGTCAAAACCTCTGAGGTCAGATGGCCTAGGTTTGAGCAGCATCTTTACTGTGCCCAACCCTGGGCATGGGCCCAGTGCATGCATGTGTGTAATCACAGAACTCAGGAGGCTGAGACAGAAGGATTTCAAGTTCAAAGTATGGGCTACACAATGAGAAGCTGTAAGAAAACAAAACCAGCTCTAGAGAATGGCTTCATCTCTCATCTGAGCTGATACAAGGACAGAGCCATTTTGAGAACTAACAGCTGTGAACAGCTAGGCGTGATGGAACATGCCTGTAATCCTAGCACCTGGGAGCAGAGGTGGCCGGACCAGAAGTTTTGGCCAGCCTGGCATATAAGAGACCCTGTCTCCAGAAACCAAGAAATAAAAGGGTAGATATGACCAAAACACATTGTATACCTGCATGACATTCTCGAAGAAAAATACACAAGAAAAGAAGCCAAAGCTGGTGGAAAACAGCTCCACAGAGCTTAACACTGGGACATCATGCTTGTTAGTGCTAGATAATTAACATACAGAATTATGATGCTATTACTATTGATGCTATGTAATGCTTCAAAAAAAATGCAATTGCATTTCATATGTTTTCATATATAATGCTTATCTTGTGTGGGCATGGGCCTGAAAGGAGGCTGGGGGGAACTCACAGAAATGAGTGTTTCCAGCCTGTGGCCACTGTCCATCTCCTGGGGCAGTTAACAGGTCCTGACAAGGCCTTTGAAGCCGGAGGTGTGTGTGTCTCAGAGGTCCCGGATGTATATGTCTGTCTGGGATTCCTGTGGCTCTTAGAGGTGAACATCTCCGATGACCTAGATAGACAAATCCCTGCGTGTGGACACGGCATTCTTCTAGGGGTAGAGAGACAAGATATAAGGTGAAAGACAGACGGCTTCAGAGAGTGCTGGACGGGTGCTCTGAAACAGCACGATGTGTATAGGGTGACTGGTGGGGGGTTACAGAAGGACGTTTTTAACACCGGCGTGCTGGGGAAAGCCATGAAGCGGGGGTTGGGGGGAGCACATTTGAGGTCCCAGTGAGAATCAGTGTGCTGACCTGGGGCCAGTGCATGACAGGCAGAAGGACAGCATTTATCTGAAGAGTAGACTGAGTACTGAGGGGGCCAAACAGAGACAGAATGTTAGAGCCAAAGCCTTGATAAGACCGTGCCTGAAATCCACCTTCACCTGGACTCTAGCCATTGGGTCTTGGCTTTCCTTCTCTTGTTCATCCAGCTGGAGTTAAGCGTCCACACTGAGGGAACACTTGTCTCTCTTGTACCACAAGCTTCAGGAGGACTAGGAGAAAACTGTCTGGTTCAAGTTTGCATACAGTGAGCTCTTGTTTTTTATTATTATTATTATTATTATTATTATTATTATTATTATTACTATTACTATTGGTCTTGGTTTTCGAGACAGGCTTTCTCTGTGTGGCCCTGGCTGTCCTGCTACTCACTGTGTAGACCAGGCTGGCCTCAAACTCAGAGATCTGCCTGCCTCTGCCTCCCTAGTGCTGGAATTAAAGGCGTGTGTCACCACTGCCTGGCTCACAGCCAGCTCTTTTAAATTGTTTTATACGTTTTTTTATTTTTAAATTTATTTTATAGGTCTGAGCATTTCACCTGCATGCATGCCTGTATACCACATGTGTGCCTGGTGCCCAGAGAAGCCAGGAGAGGACATCAAATCCCATGGAACTGGAGTGACAGATGATTGTGAGCTACTTACTCTTCGGGGACTGTGGAAGAACAGCAAGTGCTATTAACTGCTGAGCCAGCTGTCTAAACTGGTTTTTAAAAATATGTTTAGTTTTAGGGGTATTGTGGTGGTGGCGGCGTGTGTGTGTTTGTGTGTGTATGTGTGTGTGCATGTGTACACATGTATGTGGGTTTACATCTTGCCACAGAGGTCAGAGGGCAATTTGCTTGGATCTATTTTCTCCTCTATGTGGATCCCAGATTTAAACTAAGTTTCTCAGATTTATTACTAAGCACTTTTACCCACTGAGCCATATCTATGGCCATTTGATTTTTGTCCCGAGATCTTACTCTGTAGCCCTGGCTGTCCTAGAACTTTCTCTGTAGAATCAGTTGACTTATGTCAATTCTTCTGCCTCCTCTTCTGAGCCCTGTGGTTACAGGTGCAGGCCACTACACCCAGCCAGCTTCCCTTCTGCATTGTGATATTCAGCTGAGGTCAATGATTACTCACAGCACATCTGGTGTGCTTTATTGGTGTTTTCTTCGCTGAGTAGATTGACAGGATTTGTACTCAGAATTAAGGTTCCCTGGCAAACCAACCCTTTTGCTCGTTCAGCCCAGTAGAGGGCGCCCTCAGCCAGGAGCAGAAAGAAGAGTTGCCAGCCCTGGGGGACTGACTCCGTTTCCCCGCTCAGATAAATGACCCCACAGCGCCCGGCATTTAGAGCCAGAAGATCTAAGGTCTACTTTACTTCTTTGGTAGTAATTAATGCCTACACTCCTTCCCCTCTCTCCCTCCGTTCTTCCTTTCTTCCTTAGTTTCCTTTCCTTTTTGAGGCACTATTTTACTAGGTAGGCCTGGCTAGTTTGGAACTCACTAGCTTACAACTCACAAAGGTCAGTCTTCTTCTGCGTCCTCCGAGTTGGGATTAAAGACCATGCACCAGCATGCTTGGGTCTTTGGTGGTAATTTCATGTGAAACTCTGTCTCAAAAAACAAAACAAAACCCCCAAACCAAAAACAAACAAACAAAACAAAACAAAAAAACAAAACAAAAAAAACAAATCCAACCAAAGAAACAAACAAATAACAGGGGCTGGAGAGATGGCTCAGTGGTTCAGAGCAGCTGCTGCTTTTCAAGAGGCCCTGAACTCATATTTAAAAAATGAAGCTACATGGTGGCTGTGTTTGTAACCCCAGTGCTGGGAGGCCAGGAACGATTGACCAGCCAGACTAGCCTACTTGCTGAGCTCCAGGCCAGAGAGAGACGCTGACTGAAAACACAAGGTGGAAGGCTTCTGGGGGCCTCTGCTCCTCTCCTATATGCTCATATGGAGGAATACACAGACACACAGACACTGGACCTGACTAGTCGCACATTTGCCCATCCTTTGTGACTTGTGGGGTAAATCGTTTTCATGACTTTGCTTTTTCATTCTGTAGAAGGTAGTACTTTTTTTTTTTTTTTGGCAGCCCCCTCATATATGTGTGTGCATGTATGTATATATGTATGTATGTACGTATCTGAGGGTGACCCTGAACTCCTAATTCTCTTGTACCTATCGAGTACTAGAACAGCTGTATGTCACCATGTTTTTTATTTATTTGAATGAATGTATGTATGTGTGTGTATGAGAGAAAGTGTGTGTATGACAGTGTGTGTATCTGTGTGTGTTTGTATGTGAAAGAGAGAGAGAGAAAGAGAGGGAGACAGAGTGTGTGTGAGTGTCTTCTGGTTTTCTTGTCTATTTGAGACAGGGTTTCTCTGTGTAGCCCTGGCTGTTCTGGAACTCATTCTGTAGACCAGGCTGGCATCAAACTCACAGAGCTCCACCTGCCTCTGTCTCCCAAATGCTGGGATCAAAGGTGTGTGCCACCATCACCCAGTGTGTTCAGGGTTTTAAGCACCCATTAGAAAGACCTCTATTCTAGGCAAGAAGGAAGCACCTCATGTTTTCTTCTGGAGTTTCCTTTATTCATGTTTGGACTTTGATCCTTGCTCTAGACAAACAATCCACTGACACCCTCCTCCCCCTTTTAAATCATTTTCTTTGTTTGGTTGTTTTGTTTTGGTTTTTTGAGACAGGATTTCTCTGTGAAGCCTTGGGTGTCCTGGACTCACTTTGTAGACCAGACTGGCCTCAAACTCACAGAGGTCTGCCTGCCTCTGCCTCCTGAGTGCTGGGATTGCAAGCCTGTGCCACCACACCCAGCCCCATCCATCCTTTTCAATGGCCTTTCCCCTTTCCCCTTATTTTTACCAAGGACCACTGTGGCCTCTATCAGCCAAGACTTTGTTTTATCTCTCTTTCTCTTTGCAAACACACACACACACACACACACACACACACACACGCATGCGTGCGCACACTCACGTGTGCAGAAGTCTACAGACACCTACAGAGGTCAGAAGAGGGCATCAGATTCCTCTGGAGCTGTAGTTATAGGTATGGGTCCTGGAAAAAAAAAATCTAAGTCCTTTGGAAGAGGACGAATTAGCTCTCCAACCTGAGACAGGATCTTGTTCTGTAGCCCAGGCAGGCCTAGAACTCGGTATATAGCCCAGGCTCATTGTCAATGTATAATCCCCCTGTCTCAGCCTCAGTTACAAGATGTCTGGTGTGAGCTATATAAAGGAATTTTAATTCAGAAATGGCTGCTCTGACAAGAGATCATATCCAGAGACCTAGGTCTGTGTGATCCGGTTGGAATACAGACACACCTTTAATCCCAGGAGACAGAGACAAGCAGATCTCTGAGTTCAATGCCAGCCTGTTAGAGAGCAAGTTTCAGGTAAAAAATAAAAAATAAAAAAAGCTTAGGTCCAGATGTGGTGGTACATGCCTTTTTTTTTTTTTTTTTTTTTTTTTTTTTTTGAGACAGGGTTTTTCTGTGTAGCCTTGATGTCTTGAACTTGCTTTGTCCACCAGGCTGGCCTTAAAACTCACAGAGATCCACCTTTCTCTGCCTTCCCAAGTGCTGGGATCACAGGCATGTGCCACCTTGCCTGGCTGTTGGTACATGAGTTTTGTTCAGTTGAGTTGGTGAGTTGAGAGGCAGTTCAGGGGAGCTGAGTTTGTGGCAGTTCAGTTCATGGAATTCAAAGGCAGTTTCACTGGGAGAGTTTTACCAAGACAGGTTGAAGAGAGAACAAGCTAGACACAGGTGAAGGGAGAATGAGCCAGAGAATGAGAAGGAGCCAGATTAGAACAGATTGCTAGAGTTAGTTTGGGGCCAAGCAGAGCAATTCAGGCAGAGGCCGAGAAAGAAGCCAGACTGAATCAATCAGCCTGCTTGAACAGGAGTTTGAGCCAGAACAGCTGGGTTGAACCAGCCAGCCAGAGTTCAGAAGAAAGAGCTGGAAAGGGTGAGCTCATTCAGCAGTAAGCTCAGAGGATGAAAACATTCTAGGCTGAGGTAAGATTGTACAGAGGCTGAAAGCTTCCAGCACTAGGTCTGCATTGGCAGATGGAGGCAGTAAGCCTTGAGGTGACAATTAAATCAGGCAAATAAAAGTTACTTTAACATAGCTACTGTGCTCATACGAATTTTTTTTTTCTTTTGAGGTGAGGTGCTGGGGAGAGAATCTGTGACCTCACAGATGCTGACCACTGAGCCACCCTCTCAGGCCCAAGGGTTCTCCTATCCATTTTACATCGTTTCTGGTCTTTTCAGCTCCTGTCTAGGATTCGTTTTTGGTAATAGCAAACCAACCATGATCTCTTTTGATGTCTGCCTTTGCTCATGCACATCATTTTAGTTAAAGCCAAAGGCACCCAAGTGAGGCCGGCTGTGTTACTCTTACCATGGGGAGACAGAGCAGTACTCTTGGAAGGGTTTCAGGGCTTGCGTTGAGAATTACTCTGGGTGTAATCCCAGAGCTGGGCCTCCAGGGCTAGCCTTTCACCTGCCTGTAAGACAGTGGATGAGGAGTGAACGAATAACCCAATGAGGGAGTTAAAGATACCTTCCCCTCGAGCCCCCATATGGCTGCAGATAGCCAGGCTACAAAATCAACAGTGATTCCCAGTCTGCCTCTTTCCATATGCAATGTTTCCTTCTTCCCAATTCCTCCTATTCCGAATCCAAAGAGCAAACACTGGGTTAGGGGCCCGGCTGTGGCCAGACTGGTACACCTGACTTGCTGACTTAAGTTATTCTTCTGGGAATTGGTGGGGTGAGGGGTCTTTGGTGGTAATTTCATGTGAAACTCTGTCTCAAAAAACAAAACAAAAACTCAAAAACAAACCCCCACGGGTTGGTGAGCGCCGCAGCCCAGCTCACTGGTGGAGGGAGGTGAGACTAAGAAGATTCAAGGGAAGATGGAGAGGAAGAGAAAGAAGGAGGAAGGAGGCCTTAGGGAGGAGGGGCTGGGGTTGGATAAGTAGGAGAGATGAGAAGAGGGGAGAACAAAGTAGAAGCAGAGAGAAGAGAGGAAGGGCGATGGGGCGAGGTAACCGAGGATGGGAGAAAAGGGAGAGGAAAGGACGAGGGAGAGCAAGATTGGAGAACACAGAAGGTGGTGGAAGAGAAAGGTTGGGGCCTACGGACTGGGGAGGCTAGGAGGCGGAGGAAGGGAAAAATGAAGAGGAAGAGCCCCTCCTCCAGCCCTCCGCGGAGTTGCGCAATCCGCACAGGCTGGGATTGGTCGCTGCGTGTGCACGACGCTCCGCCCCCGCCCCTCGTGACCAATGGCGGCTGGGGGGCGTGGCCTTCGTGGGAGTGGAGTCCCGGCGCGCGCTCTGGCTCTGCAGTAGCGGCGGGCGCCCTTTGGAAAAGCCGCGTTTGCAGTTTCAAGTTGCGGTCTTCCCCTCCCTCGCTCTCGGCGCCCGCTCGACCCTCGCAGCCGATCAGAGGCACGCTCCCTGGCTCCGGCAGTGTTTCCGCTTCGGCCATGGCCACGAAGATCGACAAGGAGGCGTGTCGCGCGGCGTACAACCTAGTGCGGGACGACGGCTCGGCCGTGATCTGGTGAGCAACGCCGCGGGGCCGGGGATGCCGGTAGTGACCTGCTTCGTGCCGCTCGCCGCCGCCGCTCACCTATGTTTCTTTTCTTCCTCCAACCCAAAGGGTGACTTTCAGATACGACGGCGCTACCATTGTCCCCGGCGATCAGGGAGCGGATTACCAGCACTTCATCCAGCAGTGCACAGGTAGGGCGACCTGAGACCCTTTGGGAGAGAATGGGCACCGTGGGCAGTAAGGTTCTGGCCATCCAAGCAGCGACAGATCTGGGCTGGGTTTTTGTTTTGTCTTTGTTTTTTTTTTTTTTGAAACGGGGGCTCACTATATATCCTGGGTGACCTCCAGCTGGCCATCCTCCTGCCGCAAGCGTCCAAGTGCTGGTATGGTGGGCGTGCACAGCCATGTCAAGCTCTGCTCTGAGCTTCCTAAAGTCCTGTCTGTGTCCCTCGCCTGCCTTCCCCCACCTCCCCCAGCCTCTGTGGACATCTCCTTCGGCAGAAGTAACCCCTGCAGATTCCTCTCCTGGAAGGGTCAGACCGCTTCTTCCGCCCCCTGCGGTTCACTGGGTTTTCAGGTCAGATGGGCAGTTCAAACTCTAGTGTCCAGCCCTATCCAACACCCTCTCTGATTGGTTAGTGAACAAGAACGGCGAAGCCCCTAGGGGCTGCAAGCTGAAGGCAGAACCCAGGGCCCCACCCTCCTTTTTCCTTCCATCTTTGTCCGCATCTGCTTCTGTACAAGCCTTTAATTTGAAGAGTACAGAACCTCGGACTAAGAGCAGACGCCTGATGTTGATGTATGAGGCCTGGAGAAAGTAAAGCTGACTTGTGAGGTCCGAGTGGCCGCAGGCTGGGGTGGGGCATGGCGGGGAAGTTCTGGGAGTGGAAGTGCCCCACGGTTTGGTAGGAAGGGGTCATGCAGATGTGTGACTTCCTAAAGGCACCCACGCTGGAACCCTAAGGTTTCTATGTGTTCTGGGATGTGTGAACCGTGAGAGAACACGTGGCCTCAGTGGCCACAGCCCCTGGAAGAAGCAACAGCTCAGCACAGTTGGTAATGAGATCTTTTAAGGAGCTGGTGTGCAGTGCAGCTCAGCATTCTGGAAACAGGCAGGAGGCTGGAGAGCTGGACACCAGCCTGGGCTGTGCCCTTCCCTCCCCCACCCCAAAATAAATAAAAAGAGCCTTTAAAGAGATTAGATGTAGGAGATCCGGGCCCTAGTGTCCCCTGTTGTCTTTAGCTTTGGAACTAATGTCAGACAAAGACAGGCCACCTGGAGGCTAGGGTGTGGACTCCCAGCAGATGGCTGTGGATTTGAATTCCACTGGGGCTGCTTTCCAGCTGGGTGGGATGGGGCAGGTCCCTGTGGGGGCCAAGGTTCCCCACCTATCATCCCTTAGTGCTGCTGTGAGATTGATCCGACTCAAGTGTTCAGTGCTTGTCAGAGTTGTTGGTGGCATACATAAAAGAAGAATCGAGCCAGGGTCATGTGACTTCCTTTCCTTAACTGCTTTCTTTTTTTCCTTATTCCTCTTTTTTCTTCCTTCCTTTCCTTCTTTCTCTCTCTTTCTCCCTCCCCTCCTCCCCCAGTACTGGGTATGGAACCCAGGGCCCCGAATGTGCTGGGCACATGTTCTGCCTCGGAGGCACATCTCAGCCTTCTTAAAACTTAAGCCATTTTATTTTGAGACAGGTTCAGATGCAGTAGTTCAGGCAGGCCTTGAACCTGTGATCTTCCTGCTTCTGCTTCCTGGTTTGTGCCACCTGCCTCTTTAGTTGCTTCCTGGCCTCAGACTTGCTATGTATCTGAGCGTCCGGAGCTCCTGATCCTCCGTCTTCGCTTCCGAAGTGCTGGGATTTTAGGCATGCATCCCCATGCCTGACTGCCTGACTTTCTTAATTGAATCATCTTTTGTATTTAGTTCATCTCAAAGGGCATTTACTTTGTGCTCTGTGGTACTAACATTAGTGTGCATTTGTGTGTTTGTGTGTAAGTGTTTGCCCAGCTAAAACATCTCCTGGGAGTTCCATCTAGCTGCTGTATTCATTGCTTTTGTAAATAATTCACATAAACCCACACTTAAAGCAACTCGGCAAAGCCACTCGGCGCTGCTGGAGCTTCTGGCTCAGCAGCATGATCTCAGCGGCTGTAACTGCAGTGAATGCTTCCAAAGCAGGCAAGTGCAGGCTCAACTTTCCCAGAAGTTAGCACATCGTCAGCAGGATTGGCCTCACAGTCTCTGGGACTGGGTGCTTCAGGCCCTATTCTCTCCTCACCAAACCCACCTCTCCCTCCTCACCGGGAGCCTATCTCCAGCTGTCCTGCCTCTGTGACCGTTGTTTTCTCCACTGAGTTGGGGAAGGTGACAGAGGAAGAGCAAGCATCCTGCAGGCCCGTTCCTAACTGATGCTCCTGGCTGCTGGACATCCGGCCTGGATGGTGCCTCGGGGACACTTCCTTCCTCTGGCAGGCTGTGCCTTTCTGCGCAGATCTCCCTCTGTTTACCCTCTTCAGGGACGGGATGGCAAGCGTCTGGCGCATGAGCTAAAAATGATCTGCAGGCTGCTTGTTGGTCCTTGTGAATGGGCCGTGGGATCTGAGGCTCATCTGTGGCAGCTGCGGTCTGCTCTCTCATCCCAGCCATCTGGTGGACAGTGGACAGATGGTTCTGCTTGCCACGTCTGCTCCCTGCCCCACACTCAGCACCCTGCTTGTGATCTTACTTACCACCATACCTGACCTAGGTGTCAGCCATGCTTTGGATGGGTTGGCGCCTCAGGATTGCAGACCAAAGCCAAAGCCCAGACATACCTGCCACCACACAGCTAGGAAAAAGAGAGCTGTGACTGGACCTTGGGACCCATTGCTCTTGGCCCTAAGGAAGTGGTTTAGGGTCTTGTTCCTCGTAGAATGGTTTGCCCTAAGTCCCCATCAGCTGTCCTGGCAGGCCCCAGAAGAAAGGCTTTTTTTTGTTTGTTTGTTTCCAAGCACATCAGAGGTGCCTTTCTTATAGAATTATTTCGTCTTAATAATTACATAATAATTAATAACAGAATGACTATATAAATATTAGTTAACGAAGTTACTTTCACTCCTGTAGCTTCCGTCCCGAGACTCGGTGGGTGAGTAGCCCAGCACACAGTGCTGCCTGTGGTAGCCTCCTGTGGCACTACCCTTAGCCCAGGTCTGTTCTCAGTAGCTGCTCAGATGATGGGGAAAAGCGGTTGCCATGGTGCTGAGGGGTTCAGGCTGTACCATTGTTCTGGGTTCAGATTCATGTTCCTGAAGCAGGCAAGCTGCCCATCTGTTGACCCTTTTCCACAGTGGAGTCATCAGGAGTGTGTGTGCAGGCTGTAGTGAGTTCTTTAGATGTCAGTTAGAAGGACTGGCGTTTTGTTTGGGGACAGAGGTACATGCTGAGAGTGGTGGAAAGGTGAGGGGGATAAGATAAGAGCAGCAGCTGAGCCGGGGTAAGGACACCCCCCCCCCCCCGCAGAGAGCCACATGGAGTCAGGCAGAGTCACAGCTCAGCCCACAGAGGCGGAGGGACCATTTGCCAACCAAAGAGGACGTGCCAGCCACATGACATTTGGAGAAGAGGGGCTCCTGGGTCTGGCCTGGGTGGCAAGGCAGAGACCCCAGCTGTCTGGAGTCACGTTTTTGTTTCTGTACTGTGCAGACGGCTCAGGAGTCTGTGTGTATATACACGTGTGTGGGTGTATGTGTATGTGTGCCCGTGTCCGGGTGGGTGCATGTGTGTGTGTAATCCAGAGGTCAGCCTTGACGTTTCCTTGCTCACTCTTTAAGACGTGTGGGGGGAGGGGGTTCCCATGCGGGCACATGCCACTGTGCGCAGTTCTTTCCTGCCGCCTGAGGTCTAGGGATCAAATTCAGGTGGCAGTGACAGGCACTGTCATCCGCAGAGCCATTTTCCTAGCTTGCCGCCTTATTTTTGAGTCAAGGTCTTCTACTGAACTTGGAGCCTGTGTCTGGGTGATCAGTGCACCCCAAGACTTGCGGCATGCTACCATTCCCGCTTTCCCGAGAGTGCTGGGAACTCAGGACTCAGACATCGGTCCTCATGCTCCCGCAGCAGCCCCTCTATCCACGGAGCCACTCAGCTGCAGCAATCCCGTTCACAGTATTCAGAAACTCAGTTCAAACGGGAAAACCATTCAGAAGGTGTTCGCCCCGCCCTTTCATTTGCCCCTTCAATGCCTTCACGTTCATTCATTCTGTGCACCAGTGGCTGCTCTGTAGACTGGTATTATGAGAACCGAGGGATATGCCACAAGAAAGAAATTCCTACGCCCAGCAGATGTTTTGTGCCTCTCAGGAGGACTGACGATGTGATCATGGACCTAGTTTTTCTCTTATGTTCTTGAAATGCTTCTCTTTCTGTGTACTTTCTGATCTAGAGTGGGACCGGCCTATGCCTGCTGGGTCTGAACTCCCGTCTTTCCCACCTTTTGTTTTTTTCTGGTGGCCACTTTAAAAAGGCTACATAATACTCTGTCAACTTCAACATTGTCTACCCGGTCCTCTCCGGATGGACCCAAAGTCTTCACCACAAGCACTTTTCCTTTGGAGAGAACCCAGGCTTCTGGGAAAGCATCCAGTCCGGTGGTGTAGATTTTAGAGCCTTTGGGGAACAGCGCAGATGAAGGAGATCCACTCTCTCCTCTAGCTGAGGCCTGGCTGTGCTGTGTGACCTTGGGCGGTCTCCCAGATTCTCTGTTTCTGTGTCTGAGGTGATGGCTGTGATGATAATGTGGTGGGGTACAGAAGCACGGCCCAGCAAAAAATAGATGTCCACTATGTATATAGCACCAGCAGGGCAGTCTTGGGAGGTGCCCGGCCCGCCCGGCTGAAGTAAACTCTGTGTGTGGTGGTACATGGAGAAGGACACTTGGGGGAGAGTGTCGGCAGTGAAGCTTGGTTGGCAGAGGTGCTGGGTGAAGGCTAGGGCAGAGGATACTCCCATGATGCTCTGGTCAGACCACATGAGAATAGCCTGAAGCCTCTTTGACTGAGGACACAGACCCACATCTTCTCCTTTGTGGGAGAGGGTTGGGGGTGAATGGCTCTCAGTTGGCCCGTGACCCAGACTTGGCCAGTCAGAGCTAGCCATCCCCACCACACTGATTAGCTCAAGGTTGGGACCTCACATGACTCCTCAAGCTGATCAGGTTTGCTCCTGGGACGGGGACTTTGGACAGGGCTATTGAGAAAGAATCCTTTAATCTTCTGGGATTAAACCTGGGGAGAATAATGAAAGCTTAGAGTCACAGGACCCATTTGCCTCTGTGGACAGCTCAGGCAAAGGTCAGGGTTGAAGACTAGTTGGCATGGCATGGACGCTTGATCCAGCCATACTTGAAGCTGTCTCTATAGATTGTTTACTTCCCTGAGTCATTCAGTTTCTTTTTCTTTCCTTTTGAGATGGGGTCTTGAAACCATAGTCCACGTTGGTCTGGAACTCACTGTGTAGCTCAGGCTGGTCTTGTAGTTTTAAAGTAACCTCCCCTGAGTGCTATGATTAAGGTACGAGCTACCATAACTGGTGGGTTATTATTTTAGTTACCTTCAAGGGTAGTGAGTGAGTAGCTTGGACACTGTTCGGTCTCCACTGGTACCTGATTACATTCTGTTGCTGAGTTCACGGGCTTGGTGTCAGTCTTTCGGCTTTATAGCTTGGTGAAGTTTTTTCTTGCCCTTGGGTTTGTGGCCATGTTTGCCCGTATAGGCTGGCAGGTGCCTCTTCCTCACTGAGTAGTCAGTGCTTCTCTCTTTAGAACAGGCCCTTTAATCTCTGCCCTCAGGAGCTACTGCAGCCTTGGCAGCCTTCCCTCTGGGTTTCCTGGGTGTTACAAACACCCCTCCCCCTCCCAGCTTCTCCCTTTGTAGCTTTATCCCCCCCCCCCTCCTCCTTTAAAGGCAGTCTCACTGTGGAGTCATGAATGGCCTGGAACTTGCTAAGTAGACCAGGCTGGCCTCAAAGTCATAGCAATCCACCTGCCTTTGTCTGCTGAGATTAAAGGCTGCCACCATGCCATGCCTAGCCTCTTTATCCTTTTTTTTTTACATTTTATTTACCTCTTTTGGTGTTACCAGAAACCTTGTTCTTCAAAAAACCCTCCCTTCAGCCTGTCTCCTCCCTTCAGCCTGCCCCCTTCCCTCTGCTCTGCTCCCTCTGCTGGTTGGGGCTTCTTCACTGCTCTTTCTTTCTTCTGCCTTCTCCTTCCCACCTGTCAGTCTGAGAGTCCTCAGGGCTCTACCCTTCATGGTGGTGGCCTTGACTCATATCTGCTCAACTGACTGAATACTGCCTTTGGGCTGACTTTAGTGCTGTTCTTGACCCCATGACCTGGTCCTTCAGCCAGGGGTGACTTTCTGACTTCACTTTGGGATCCTGCCTCAACTCACAACAGCATTTTTATGGCTTTTGTGCAGGGGCCCCTGTGCTGGGAATGACCCGGAAGCTCTTTGGCACAGGCTAGCAAGCTAGCATGCATGCACATGGCTGGGCTCACTGAGCCTGGATTGTGGAACATGGCGGGTCTTTTTCATAGGTGTCTCTCATCCAAAAGGGACCTGTAGGCAGTGTTGCCTCCATTTTGCCACTGAGGAGCCTTTTCCTTCACCATGTGGGGTGGGCAGTGGAAGATCTGTCCCCTGCTGCCCAGCCCCTGCCTTCTTAGACCTTGTGGGTAGTCTCCCAGCCTGCTCTGTCTTCCTCCATTTTGATTTCCAAGAAGGCTTCTATACGCTTGTTAAGGCCTAGGCTAAGTGTTCCCTCTACTCAGTCATCACCTTTGTCCTCATGGTGCTGGCTACATATATAGTATGCATGTGTGTGCGAGTGTGTGTGTGCAAGCGAGAGAGTGAGAGAGAGAGATAGAGAGAGAGAGATCTCATGGCAAGGTCCTGGAGAGATTTAATGTTCTCGGTGATATTTATGGTAGCCAAGACCTAAACCTTCTCCCACGATTGTGTTGTTCCCATGACAGGCCCGAGTTCTGGCTCCTCCTGTAAGTGCTGACTCTCCAGCCTTCTGTTTGCATTACAAATCTATAGCCCGGCTTCCAATCTCAGCTGTGTTCCAGGTGGCTGTGTGACCTTGGCAAGTCACCTAGCTTCTCTGTGTCCCACTGTGCCAATTGAAAGAGCTAGCCTCTGCTCAGGAAGGTCAAAACCAGTGGGCTCAGCCACTCTCTGCCCACTCAGGCAGTTTTCTCCTGGGGACTGTTTTAGCTTAGTGTCCTCCTGAAGCTGAACCTGGGACCAGGGCCTGATTGCAGCCCAGGGGTTGGGGGTGAGGGTAGACTCAGGAAGGAGGAACAAGGCTGTGTGTTGGGTGAGGCAAAAGGAAGGAGAAGCAGTAAAGCGAGCTTGAGCCAGTTGGTGAGGCTTTTGGTATTCTGCGGAGTCTCTTAAAGATCTGCAAGGAGGCCGGGGCACAGGGCTCCCAGTCTGTGTTCTCCTTCAGTGGCTGATGGGTGCCTGCAGACTTAGGGCTGTGTCTTTGTGGAGTGACGTAGTCAGAGGTTTCATAGACAGGCCATAAGCATAGGTCAAGTGGTTGGGAGGCCGGCACCCCTTGGAGCATGTGGCAATACCCAAGGCCACGCCCACTCGTGCCTTTTTTTTATCCCTGCTAGGATCTGAGCCTAGGGCTGAGCCTGATGTGTTTCATGCTGCTCCACACTCCTGTGTGGAGCACACAGGAGTGCATGAACAGCACCACACCCCACTATTGACCAGGTGGTCCTCAGCCACGCCTGAGGGCTGAGCCTGCACAGGAAGTCCCGCTGCTCCCCTCTGAAGTGGTAGCTCAGTAATCAGTGCAGAGCAAATGGCCCGTCAATAGCTCTGAACACATGGCTGCTTTGGCCTCCTGCCAGGCATCTTCCTGCAACCCCGTGTCTCAGAGGCTCTCTCTCACTTACATGTGTGTGCTCTGCTCTCAGAGGCAGCCTCAGAGCATCGGTCCCCAGAGGCCTGTTTCCAAGATCGGGATTTTATATTGCCTTTTAATATTTATGCCATTGATGTACTTTGGCATTAACTTGTTCTAGATCTGGCGTGTAGGGAGGTGATACTGAGGACTAAACCAAGGGGTTCTTGCATGCAGGGGGAAATGCTGCCTCGGAGCTTCAGCCTCAGCATTCTTCCTCTTTTCATTTTGAGATAGAGTTTTGCCAAGCTACCCAGGATGGTTTTGAACTTAGATATTTCCTGTCTCACCCTTCCTAGTAACCGGATTGACAGGCCTGCCTTAATAAGCCCTGATTGCTTATTATTTATTTTTATTGAGGTAGGGTCTAGGCAGCCCTGGCTGGTCTGGGAGTCATCGTCCTTATATCTATCACTTGCCAGGCTCTGATGGTGATTCCAGCTATGCTGGTCTCTTGTCTGTCTTCATGTACTTCCTGTCCTTTGCTTTTGTCTTCTCTGGTTTCTTCTTGCCCTTGCCAATAATGAGCAAGTCAATATATTTAATAAGAACAGTGGCTAATGGTGACCTTCCTGTGCCCTTGGCTTCTGTCGTCTTCTTTCTCCTTCAAAGCCAGCTGTCTAGTCCTTTCTCATGCTAGCTCCTGCCCTGAGTCTATCTCCCTTTTCTCCATGTAGGACCTGTAGTGGCATTTAGCCAAGCCAGTACCCCAGAGTCATCTCCCATCCAGGTTATATTGTTGGCATCCCTTTGCCCTGTGAGGTCACTGCCACAGGTTGAGGGAGACAGATCGCCGATCTCAGACTGATTTAGAATTACGTAAAATGAAATTTAAGTTGTAAAGAAAGAGGGAGCCCCTCCCCCCAAGATGACAAAGGTTAATGGTAAAGTGAGGCCGTGTTGGAGAGTGGTAAGTCCCAGTTCAAGCAGCCCAGGCCATGATGGGACAGCTGGGTCCTCCAGGCTGCATATATTTCCCTGTGGCCTACTTGTCATCCGTTCTTCGGGTGGGTTCTGTCCAGAGCCTGTGTCTCTCCCCTCCCCCCCGGGACTGGCTGCTCTGTGGCTTTAGGAGTGCCCTCTAGCACCCAGCCTGTCTCACCTTCCTGCCTGTTGCTCTGCGGTCTGTTAGCTCCCTGTGGTTGCCATGGTTACCACTGGTGTTCTTGTCCTCATTACCATCTCACCAGCTCCTGCTTTCCTTCTTTCCCTCCTTTTTTTTTTTTTTTTTTTTTTTTCAACATAGTCCAGGTAGCACAGGCTGGCTTTGAGGCTACAAGCATCCTTGCCTCAGCCATTGGAGTGCTGTGATGACAGGTATGGAAAGCCTCTATGCTGAGCTTGTCCAGCCACTTTCAAAACTTGCTAAGTGTCAGGCCAGTCCAAGGGCTTGTTTCCATTGCCACTGAGGACAGCAGCCTGGGTTAGTGTCTGGACCAATGAGAGGGAAACTCTCTACGTTCCCTCTGCTAGAGCAGCCCTGTCCTCCTGTGTGACCATGCTTGGTGATACATACGAAGGAGGCACGGCCCCCGCCTCACAGCCTCACCCAGGGCAGCAGCTGTGTGTGGATACTTCACCCTCTCTGCGCCCTTTGGTTAAAGGCCAGTGTGCAAATGCTGTGAGCTGCTAGGTGGCCCCTGAGCTCTCTCCCTCCTGCTTGTTCTCTGGGGGTAGAAGTCACACTGACAGTGCCCAGGGGGAATGGCACCTCTCACTGCGCTGAGCAGCTGACCCTGAGGACCGCAGAGGTGACTCTTGAAGGCTCTTTCTCAGAGTGTGCCATGTGCCAGGCACCATCTGGGCGCTGGGATTAATAAGAACAAGATGTAGTCTTCCAGGCTGTGAGGTGGCTCTGCTTTCCTAGCGCTTGGGGTGGGGAGGAGGGGGGAGGCAGGCAGTGGGAGAATGGGGGGATGAGTAGCATAGGGGTTGGGGGGGAGGGGGTGACTAGTTTCATTTCTCATCCCTGCACAAACTGGACATTGAGAGGTGAGTTAGAGAGCCATTGCAATCCAATCACTTGGGAAATGGAGGCAGGAGAATCAGGAGTTCAAAGTCATCCTTGACTGCACAGTTCCAAGGCCAGCCTGGGCTACATGAGACCTTCTCTGGGCTTTAAGACTTGGATCAAACGAGATCTCATCCTTGAAGCCTTCCTTGATCACAGCTAATTTCCTTCTCTCTGTGATGTCCCAGTAATACCCAAGTAACAACGGTTTGGGTATTTATTGTCATTGTACTCGCAGATTGTTTGTCTATCTTTTGAAGGTAGAGATCTGTTTTGTCCGGTGGTCTCTGAATCCTAGGTTGGCTGTGCGCTTGTCCAATGACTGACTTAACAAAACTACCAAGAGCAAATCTGTGCTTGCAGGGGCTGCCAGGGCCCCAGCAGTCACACCCGACAGCCCTCACTGGCCCTAGGGCGTTTTGTCTAGATGCTGTTTCAGCACTCTATCTTCCATTTAAGGACAGGGTGGATAAGTGAACACCTGTGCTTTGTCCCAGGGAAGCCTGGGGCTCTCTGTGTGATTTGGGTCTTCAGGTCAGTTTATTCCCTGGGGCTCCACTGCAGTAATCAGCTTCCATTTCCTCTGCTGCGTTTTCTCTTGCTCTTTGTCCAGCCAGGAAAGCTGGGTCACTGGTGTTTGATGGGAGCTCAGCCAGAATGGTTTGGGCTGCTGAGGGGGTGGGGGTGGGGGTGGGGTGGGGGAAGTGGGTAGGAGTGGGGGGGGTGGGTGTCGTTGCCTCTCAGAGTGTATGCAATATAATCACAGACACAAAGCTGTGCACACAGATGCCGGTGTGCTGAGATCACCCTGGAGACTCAGGCTCCCATCCTCTGAAAAAACAAGCCAGTGTGGACAGAGCCTTCGGTTCTGGGCTTGCAGGCTTTCTTTATTTAGTTCAGAATCGTTGCCGTCATTATTTTATGGTTCTGGGATTAAATTTAGGGCCTTGCTCACCCTTGGGCATGACTCTATGGCCGAGCTACATTCCAGCCCTGTTTTTGCTTTTTTATTTTCAAATAAGCCCCATTAAGTTGATCAGATGGGCTTTGAATTTGCAGTCCTCCCGCCTCAGCCTCCTGAGTAGCTAGGGATGTAGCTCCCTTGGTAGAATAATTTCCTAGTATGCACAAAGACCTAGATTTCATTCCCAGCACCATATAAACTAGGTACATGCCTTAATCCTGGGATTTAGGTCAAGGCAGGAGGATCAGAAGTTCAGGGTCATCCTAGTCTACATGTAAGTTCAAGGCCAACCTGGGCTACTTGAAAGCCAGTCTTTAAAAATAAAGAGAGATATGTTTGGGAGAGAGAGGGGTGGAGAGAAAGAGAGAGAGGTATTTGGGACAGGAGGGTACTGGTGCATTTATTTGTTTTGCCCTGGATAGTCAGGGCTTGTGAGAGGCCATTTGTTACCTAGTGTTTTCCCTGCAGTTTCAGATCAGCCTGAGGCTCCCACCTTTTGGCTTCTTTTCTTTTCTTTTCTTTTCTTTTCTTTTCTTTTCTTTTCTTTCCTTTCCTTTCCTTTCCTTTCCTTTCCTTTCCTTTCCTTTCTCCCTCCTTTCTTTCTTCCTTCCTTCTCTCTTTCTTTCTTTCTTTCTTTCTTTCTTTCTTTCTTTCTTTCTTTCTCTCTCTCTCTCTCTCTCTCTCTCTCTTTCTTTCTTTCTTTCTTTCTTTCTTTCTCCCTCTCTCTCTCTTTTTGATGCCTAGGGATGGAGTCACAGAGTATATCGAGGGCAGAAGAGGGAGAGGGTGTGCCTTCAGGAGTATAGCTTTTGTCATGGGTGTGCCAGCCTCCTTCTGCTGTGATGGGAAGAGCACCTCATCCCTCCTGGGGCTGTGCCTTCTGCTTGGCCCTACAGGAACCAGGCTGCAGTGCCCATGTCCAGCCGCCTCTGGCCTTTGGCAGGATGTCAAAAGTTCTTTTTTCTTCCTCCCAGCTTCCTGGAGTTGCAGCCTTCCTCCTAGCCCCTTCTTCAGCTGCAGCCCCTTCTCCAGCCTGCAGGGCCCCCCCCCCCCCCCCCCCATGCCCCCCCTTCCCCCCCTTGGGAAGATGGCTGCTCAGCTGTTTGGTGTGGGGGTGTTTCCCCTTTCTGAGCTTTGTTTGCACAACTTCTCTGAGGCTGCTGTGAGGAAGATCAGGCGCTGTGTGAGCTGATCCTGGGCTGTGGGCCTCGTCTTACTTTCCTCTTTCTCCTTTTGTCTTACTCTGAAGTTCAGCTTCAGGGCAGAAATAGCAAAAAAAAAAAAAAAAAAAAAAGTCTTTTTCTCTACTTTCTGTTGGCCCACAGTTCATTTCTACAGTGCTTGTGATGTCCCTGGCACAGGGGACGTGAGAACTGGACAGATGGGAGAGCTGCTTAAAAGATGTCAGGTGTGCTAGGTCATGCCTGAAATGACAGCACTCGGAAAGAGGGCTGAGGCAGGAGCATTGCTGAAAGTTTGAGGCTAGTCTGGTCTATGCGGTGAGTTCCAGGCAAGCCCTGGCTAAAGAGTGAGGCTCTCGATCAAGAAGTTTTCAGAGCTCCTTCTGTGTGTGGCTTTATTTTTTTTTTCATCCATGCTCTGCTTATTCTACACGGAGTGTCGTGTGGTGAGGGAAATCACCGGAACCTCACTGAGTGTTACGAAGTGCTATGTGGCAGCTCTTTGGTCCCTGGGCTTGCCCTGAAGCTTCCTTTTACAAGAAGGCAGGGCCTTGGCCATTGTGGATGCAGTGTCAGGGGACACTATGGTGAGAGGTGGAGGGAGAGGGAGTGAGTCCCAACCTAAGAGTCCACTGAGGTCTCATATTTGTGGGAGTAAGGGGAGAGCAGTGCACACAGTCAGCGTGGTAGAGACTGTTTGCTGGTATGTCTTTGGAGTGGGGGCGGGGAGGCATTGTTGAAGCAGCAGCCTGTCCTGGTGGCTTTGTAGATTGCAGAAATTTCTCACTTCCTCTCTGCTACCTATTTTCCCACCCCCGTTTAGGGTCACTCCGTCCTTTGTTGTCACTCTGGTCCTCCCACATCCCCGTTTCCATCCCTGCTCAGCATCCCCTGCCTGGACCCCAAGAGGTTTTCTTCTTCCTTACTGCTGCTCAGGACTCCCTCCATGCCTGATCTCCTAAAAGGGAGCTGCTAAAAGGGAGACTGGCAGGTGGGCACAGGTGGGAAAGGGCGCCTTTGAGCATAAAGCCAAAGAGTGGCTGAGGCGGCCATCAGGAAGAGAAGGAGCATAAGTGGAAACCAAGCAGAGGCAGCAGGACCCTGGCGGAGCACCACTCAGGCAGTGCCCTGAGCATTCCCGCTGGCTCCCCATGTTGTTTAGGGGGGGGGGGGGGTGCTCAGTGAATGGAGGTCTGGAGCTTGCAAGCAGGAGCCTACAGTGAGTGTCCTACAGCTCCCACAGCTTTCATAGAGATCAATCAGCCTGTGAGGAGACAGCAGATAAGCAAGTCAAGGACTTCTGGATAGGGTCTGTTTAACCCTGTAGCTTTTCCTGAGAAAAGCTCACTGGATGTGGGGAAGGGGTCACAGTTCCTGATTTGGAGGTGGAGCGTCCCATGCAGTCACCCGGGCCTGGCACACACAGGGAAGGCACAGAACTTGGGTCGAGCCTCCAGCCTGGCCTCATCTCACCCTTAGTGATGTCAAGGGGATGTGTAATACATGGCCCAATCTTTGGGCTCTTGACGCATTAGGTGAGCAGGGAGGTGGACAGAAGCAGCTCCAGATACCCTGTGACACTGCTCAGAGCCCCGTTCTCCTGCTGTGGCTTTTGAGGAGTTTGGGGGAGGGGTAGAAACTGAGGGGCAGTTCTGTCACCTCTGACAGCTAATGCCTCTGATCCTGAAGAGAGGGTCATATGGAAAAGGGGGGACCAGACCCTTCAGGAAGTTGGCCTGATCACTTCCTTAAAATGAAGGGGCGTAGGACAGGAGGAAGGGGTGGTGTTGAACTGGATGCTTCTGCTTTTCTGTCCCTGCTAGCTGCAATTTCATCCCTATGCTGGACCCCCTGCCCCCGACACCCACACCCGACCTTATTCTTCCCATAGCGCCTCTCAAGCTCTGGCCCATCAGAGCTACACTAGTGTCTTGTTGAAGCTCAGCTCCCCAGCAGCCCCTGGAGATCCCAGATCAGCAGAGCGCGCCTCCTTTGGGGCCCTGTGTGCAGAAAGGCTAGGACTGTGCATTGAGAACCATGGTTCTAGACTTCAGCAGGGAAGCAGCTTCCAGTTGGGTGGATCTCAACCCAAGAGTCGTGACCCCCTTTCACAGAGTTCACCTGAGACCATTGGAAAACACAGATATTTACATTACAATCCATAACAGTTGCAAGATTACAGTTCTGAAGCAGCAACAAAAATAATTTTATGGTTAGGGGTCACCACGTCATGGGGGCGGGGCGCAGCATTAGGGAGGTGGAGAACCACTCTTCTCATCCTTACCACCCACATCCCGCTGGGTCAGAGGGATGCCCACTGACAGTGTGACAGCAGGCCCAGGCGCAGGCTTTTTGCCTAGTTTGCCACCTTAGCGCGCGCGCGTGTGTGTGTGTGTGTGTGTGTGTACACGTGTGTGCACATGGAGAAGTTCCCTCTGCTTATCGGTCGCCTGTGCACCAATGCCCCCTTCTCCTGTCTGAGGAGGAGGAAGCTTAGGGTGTGTGCAATGACAGCTCCTGAGCTGTCATGTTTGAAGAAAGGGATGGGAATGGATTTACCGAAAGAAGGGCCCCCTTCCCTCCCATGTTGTCAGGGTGGCAGTGACAACCCAGGGCTTTGACGCAGTCACAAAAATGCTGCAGAGACCCACAGGCCTTCTGTCCACCCTCAGCTGACATCCTGTGCAGCCAGGTCTCCGCTGTCCAGCATTCGTAAGCGCGGCGTCACTCCGGATTTCTGAAAATGTGTCTGTCAGCAGTGTTCTTTAGCAAACTGCTGTGAGATAGGAGGCCTGCCTCCCTCCCTCCATCCCTCCCTCCTTCCCTCCCCCATGGCTGTTTGAATGAAGTCAGCCTGAGGTTCTGGAAGGTTCCCAGTGCCTTTAGGGCTGTGTGTGACTTACTTTCTATGCATGGGCTAGTCCTTAGGATGCAACTTTTCCTGGGTGATTGCTAGAGACTCTTCAAAGGAAATCAAGGGGTCGGCAAGCCGGCTCAGAATTCAACCCCTGGAGCCTACGTGAAGGTGGAAGGAGGGAACTGGCTCCGTCGATTTCCTCTTGACCTCCGTATACACCCCCCCCCCCCATCACTTCCATGCACTCACAGTAAAAAATGCAATCAAGTAAAAATGTTAACAGAACCATGGTGGCCAGAATGGACGGTGATGCCCAGGGTGCATAGGAGTGTCCGAAATGGATGAGGGGTAGTAGACTTGGGAGGGCCACCTTGTGAAAGTCCCTTGTGTCACAGGACTGACCAGTGTCAGGGAGGATCACATGGAGGAGAAGCAGGCAGGGAGAGGCGACGCCTCTGGCAGGCTTTGCATTTGGCTGTGGTCAGGGGCTCCGGCCCCACACAGAGTCTTTGGCAAGGACCCACAATTGCTCTGGGCCCAATAGTCCACCCTGACACTGTAGAACTGGGAAGCCGTCACCGTGGAAACAGACACGGGGGGGGGGTGTCTTTTGTGTAAAGGCTGGCAAGGAGGGGGCCGGGGTGGGTGCTTGCCTCCCCTGCAGGTCAAGGGTGAAATTCAAACATTTCATTGCTGGCTGTTAGATACGCTGCCTAAATTACTGCCCTCACCCCCGCCCCTCTCATGTTAGGAAATAGACTCGGCTTCCAGTGTCCCCTGTTGTGAGTTTGCACCAGCCACAAGGCCTATGTCCATGCAACCTAGAAACCTTAATCTTCAAGAGTTCAAGGTGAGCCACCTTGAGCACAGCAGCACCCTGGCAGCCCTGCGCTATGGCAGTAGCTTCAGATGGACGTCTCTGTCTGGTGGACCACCTAAATCTATAACGTGAATGCCTCCTTTTCATTGATGACGGACAGAAGTGTGGAGCTGCCATTTTGGAAGCAAGTCTGATGTCTGTCAGATAATGGATAGATAGATAGATCATCATGCCCTGGGTCTGGTGTTCTGGGTCCTGACAGAGTCGTAGAAATAAAAGGGTGACAGAGCTTGCTCAGCCAGCGAAGTGCTTGAGGCCCAGCATTGCATTCCTCGATTCCACATCAAAAGCCAGCGTGGTGGCATTCTCTTGTGAGCTCAGCACTGGGGAGGCAGTGGAAGGAGGCTCCTTGGGGCTAATGGCTGGTCAGCCTAGCCTATTTGGTGAGTTTAGGTAGAGGCAGATTAGTGGTTGCCAGGGACTGCGAGAGCAGGAGAGAAGCTTCTCTTGGGTCTGGGTTTCCTTTCTGGATGATGCAGATGTTCTGGAATTAGGCTGTGGCGATGCTTGCACAGTTGTGTCCTTTAAAATGATGTGTGCACGCATGCTTGAATGCACTTTTTTTTAACCAGTGACATTTTTATAAGTTTCCAACTGTCATAAACACTGTGTAGGAATCTCTGCAATACTGCCATGCCGGGTACAAACTGCTTGGGCTGGCAAGAGAGCTAAGTGGGTAAAGCACGCTTGCCACCAGGCCTGACAACCTGAGTTTGATCGCTGGTGCCAACATGGGAAGAAGACAGAACACACGTTATGAAATTGTCCTCAGACCTCTGTCCATGTAACATGGCCATCACGGACAACCCCCACCCCCAGCCCCAGCTACCCAATGGATAGGTGGTTCTGTTCCTGTGGGACAGCCGAACCCCAAGCTTGTTACAGCTTGGGGGTGCTCTTGGTAGAGTGGTAGAGGCCAGAGGTATTGTACAACACCCTGTAGTTCATAGGGCACTGTGGGTACACCCTTGTTTCCACCTTCTCGCTTGCCACACCTGAGGCTCATGGCCTCTCCCAGGCTCATGGTGTCAGGGAATCCTTACCGAGTGCCACACTCTCTTTGTTTTGGCCACAGATGATGTCCGGCTGTTTGCCTTCGTGCGCTTCACCACCGGTGACGCCATGAGCAAAAGGTCCAAGTTTGCCCTCATCACGTGGATCGGAGAGAACGTGAGTGGGCTGCAGCGTGCCAAGACGGGGACCGACAAGACGCTGGTGAAGGAGGTGGTCCAGGTAATGGGCTCTGCTGCATGCCAGCAAGGGTGGCCGTCCTTGGCGTAGGGAGTGGGGGGTGGAGTGTGAGAAAGTTCTTGACGTTGTGCAGGGTGCCGCCCAGGGCCAGAACTCTGCTGTCTTAACTGCTACAGCACAGAAACATGGCGGCTGGGCTATCCAGCCCTGCACAGCCAGTAGCTCACAGACAAGATGACCAGAATGGAGATGACTGACTATCCGTTGTGGATGGGTCCCAGCAGTGGCTGTGGGGATCTAGGGGAGAGGATCTGCTCTTTCCCAGGACAACACTGTTCGCCCTTGCTTGGACGTTAACCTGATGATTGACAGTGGGGTGCGTTGTCACAGTTTGGTAACTAAAGCATGACAGTAGTACCCATGGCACCACAGACAGTGAGGTTGTTTGTTTAGGGGGTTGGGGAAGGGGTCACCTCAGGAGAGGAAAATTTGTAACGGTAAAGCAAGGTGAGCATGCAGAAGGAGTCCCCAGAGCCTAGAAGCCGCGGAGCCTGTTCTTTTAGCTTATCCAAAGTGGCTAACCTTTCGATGTGGCTGTTGCCCAGGGCCAAGTGACATGCGCAGAGAAAAGAGATGGGGCTGGAGAGGTGGCTCAGTGATTAAGAGCACTGGCTGCGTTTCCAGCGAGCGGGGAAAGGAGATGGGGCTGGAGAGGTGGCTCAGTGGTTAAGAGCACTGGATGCGTTTCCAACGAGCCTGTGTTTGGTTCCCTTCACCCACACAGCAGCTCACACCCCTCTGCAGCTGCAGCTCCAGGGGAGCCAGTGTTCTCTTCTGGCCTCCGTGGTCGTCAGTTCTCTCCTTCCATCCTTCTTTGCCTTCCAGGGATTGAATTCAAGTTGTCAGGCTTGCACCACAAGCACCTTTACCGTCTGAGCCATCTGCGGGCCCCATTATCATCTTATTTTAATTCTGTTGAGATAGGGTCTCACTCTGTAGCCCAGTTTGACCCCACACTTACGGTGGTTCTCCTGTCTCTGTTTTTCAAGTGCTGACAAGTGAGCCACCACACATGGCTAGACCGTTCATTTTGTTGCTTATTACATCATGTTTGTGGTTTTGCAGTGCTGAGGCTCCAAGCCAGGGCCTCTTGTATGCACTCTGCAGGGGCTCTGCCACCGAGCTGCAGTCCCAGCCAGGGCTTTCTGGCTGTGACCCAGAACTGGCTGTGACCGGTGAGTGGACCCATGAGTGAGGTTGACTCAGCGGCCTGGCCTCTCTGATTGCAGCCTTCATGGTGGGAATACTAGTTCCCAGTTGTTTGTTTGCAGGCTCCAAGAACTTGGAGTAAAGTAGCCGGCTCTCCACAGGGGGAGGGAGGTGAGGGCGTCAGGGAATCATGGCTCATGGCTGGATCTGGGCTCAGGTATTTTCATGTCTTCTCCTGATCCATTCCTCTCTGGATTTGGCTATCCTCTACTGGAAGAAAGAATATCCAGGCTTTGGTGATCCTCCAAGGTGACCCCAGAAGAGAAAGGCCTGCTACCTCTGTGGTAGTCAGTTCCTTAAAAGACCCCTGATGGGGGAGGGAACGACGGGAGTTGAAGTGTGCTGGGGACACTCAGGTGAGGAGCTGGGATTCCCAGCCAGGTAGTAGGGGTACATGCACCCAAGTGTGGAGGCAGGAGGATTAGGGATTGAGGCCTCCTGGGACTGCAAGTCAGAAGGTTCACTGAAGGTTCTGTGTTCAGAGATGAGCCCTGTCCACGGTGGTGGAAAACCAGACAAAAGTTCCCTTCTCCGCCGGCCTCAGGGCAGCAGAGGCTGCAGGAACTGGGCTGTTCTAGAGACACTGCCCTGAGCTGGGGAATGTGCTGAGCAGACAGCTCGCCTGCCTGACCGAGGTTGTCCTGCCACACTGTTGTCTGCTGGTGCCTGGGAGAGCACTCCCGCCCATTGTTCTCATGTCTCTGCAGGCTTGTGGGGACAATGTGGTGGCCAGCGGGGGAGACTACCTGGTGCCAGACCAGGCTTCCTCATGTCAGAACGGATCACTCTGGCCTTGCAAAATGCTCTACCTCATACGCTCTTTTATTTATTTGTATTAATTATTGTTTGGGTTTTAAAATATTACCTATTTGTGTGTGGGGTGCAAATGTGTGGGGGTGCACCTGGGGGTCAGAGGAAGTTGTGGGGTGTCTTTCCTTTCACCACGTAGGTTCTAGGGTGATCACAGGCTTGGCTGCAAGCTCCTTTACCTGCTGAGCCATCTTCCTTGCCCAAGGGAGACCATTTTGAAGGTGGGCTGTGTCTGGCAGACAGTGGGGAGCCTGGCAAGGCATTAAGCTGGGGAGAGGGACTGGCTGTACTCAGGAAGAGGTCCAGAACATAACTGAAGCTACTTCAACCGGCAGATCGTTCTGTGGCTAGCTGGGGCTTGCTGCCCACCGCCAGACTCCAGACCCACTTCCGGTCTATGGCCAGCCTGCCTGGGTATGGCACTTACCAGCTGCCTAGAGCCATGTCCAACACAGAACTACGGAGCACCCCTGCTGTTCCGGAAGGTGTGAGGCCTCCCCAAGGTGGTCCAAGTATCCTGGGGTGTGCCCCGTGGGCTTTGCCCACCCCCTTTCTGATGCCAAAGGGTCTTCCGATCATTCATCCCTCTACAGTTTCTTTCAGAGTACCTAAGCCATACACAATAGTGGCCCTTGGTCACAGCAGCCAGGCACTGTTCCGTGAGCGCACAGCACAGGCATGAGTCTGCGCTAGTCGTGGGCAGTGCTTCTCCTGTACACCTCAGTCAGCTTTGGCCAGGAGCTCACACAGACCATGTCTCTGGTTCCTCACCTCCCTGAATCTGTTTCCTCATCTGAGCAATGGGAAAGTAATAAATAAGATGCCATATAGGCTGGTATAGGTGTAAAAGCTCCTTCTTTTTGAGAGAGCTCTCATGTTGCCCACGCTTGTTTTGAACTCACTGTATGTAGCTGAGGTGACCCTGAGCCCCTGAAGTTCCTGCCTCCACCTCTTAGGTGGGGGGAATAGAGATTCTCGACGCTGCACCCTGTTTGTATAGTGCTGGGCGGAACCCTAGGCTTTGTGCATGTGAGGCAAGCACTCTCCCCACTAAGCAAGCCCCTTTTTACTTGTGCATTCATTCTTTGTAGAATTATGGACATGTCCTGGTATTTGCTGACAGTGAACATCTTTGAGGCTAAGTGTTGTCATTTTAAAACAATTTTGTTTACCGATTCTTTGGAGGAAATTCCCAAACATGCATGTGGCTGGGAACAAGAAATTCTATGCCTTTTTTTTTCTCTCTCTCTCTTTGTGATCCTGGAGATTAAACTTTGGATCTCACACGTGTTGGGTGAGTATTCTGTTCCATAGCTAGTTCCCCAGCCATGGATAGCTTTGATTAGACAGAAGTTGAGGACCCAGCGTAGATTTGACCTCTGACCTGAAAGTTGACCAATAGGTAGAGGCTGCTTGGAGCGCTGGTTTAAGTCTTGACAGAGAAGGTGCCATGATTGATTTTTGACGTCTGCCACTGGCACAGGAGTAGAGAGTGGAATATGTTTCCTACTTCTTTGCCCTCCCTGAACTAGATAGAGTCAGAGGTCCGGCCAAGTGGGGTCAGGGCTTTGGGAGGGCTTTGCCTCTGGGAGGCAGAAGAGCAGGTCCAAGCAGTTTCCCATATGCTAAGAGAGATGGCCATGAAGGGGACAGTTTTCCAGGTATGAGATCAACCGCTCTGAGTTGGTTTGATCCACACCTGCTCACAGCGGGGATCCTGGGACATCTGTCTGCCTGCAATCTGTTTATGCGAGATCACTCCGTGTGCCTACCTGTGCTATGCCCTTGGTTCTCTCCCTGAGCAGGAGGGTGACCTGTGTCTTTGTATCTGAATCTGTTAGACGCTTTGCCTCCTGATCCATTTCTTTTCTTCATCCTTCTTTGATGAGTCATGCCTGCTTTAAGAACCTGCTCTTTCTGAGTAAATTATACCTTGCTGGACTCGGTCTTTCAGGCACTGAATAGGTGTAGGAGGACACAGGGGGCGGGAGGGCTAGCAGTGGAGAGCCACCAACTGCTGTGCACTTGGGTTTCTTTCTGCTCAGCCTCCTGCGTGGTTGTCCTTTCTCCTAGCAAGAAGGGCTGCTGGGGACTGATTGCTTTTATTCAGCACTCAGAGGTCTTTGGCTTAGAATTCTTGGGGAATTCCACTTGGGGAAAAGCACTTGATTGTGGCCAGCGGGTGACTTGTCCACTCCCTGCTCCAGCTCATGCCCCTGGGAGAGAGTCTACACCCTGAACAGCGGAGATTTTCATGGGCTCCGGTTGGGCTCAAAGCAAGAACCTCAACCTTGAGAACCGTCCTGTGAGCCTCTGCTGCTTCCCCATGGATTCTGGCATCCATGGTGGGGCATTGTCTTACTCTTGGTCTCTATGCTCCAGGGACTTAGGTAGGAGGACCCTGGGTGGCTGGTGGGGATCCGGCTTGGGGACCCTTTTTTCTCCCTCTCCTCTTTCACAGGAATGGAGAGAGGGCCAGAGCTAGTGAATGGTGTCTTTGGAGCCTCTCAGAGCCTCTGCTCCTCTTCTCGTAGAGAGAGCCACAGCACTGGAATTTGGCCTTTCAGGACATAGGCAAGCGATGGTCCTAGTGAGTATTAAGGCAGTTGTGCCGGTTTCTGGGATCAGTGAGTGGCATTGCCCTCCTTGTCTTTGGGTATAGTGGGAGCCATCTCTCTTCCTCAGCAAGCTTTTCCCTTCTTCCCTGCAGCTTTCCCCTACTCCAGCTTTGGGTGTTGCCACTGGGTTGGCGGATACAGCCAGCATCTTCCGTGTTCGCCCAGAGGAAGGCTTGGGGCTGCCCTTCATTGCAAATGAACACAGGGGATGAGGAAAGGACCCTGACATGTACCTTAACCTCTCCTGCAGGCTTGAGGCTGAAGGGAACGTTACATCACTTCTGAATCAGCCCAGGGCCAGTCAGCACTCGCCCACTGCTGGGCACACCCAGCAAGTGTGCATGTTCTTTGCATACTCTAAGGCCCTCATTACAGCCCCAGCATGCGGTACTGTTTCTGTTCCTGTTTGCAGAGGAGGAACTGAGGCTCAGAGGGCCAGGCTGCTGGAGAGCATGGATTGCTTCACTAAACACTATTCCCAGCCTGCTTTAGCAAGATAACTGGACTTAAACCAGGCAGCAGGGAGCCCTTTAAAAGACAGTCAGGGGCTGGGGCTATGGCTCAGTGGGTCCCCAGCACCCCATAAACCTGGCTCTGTAGCATTTGCCTGTAATCACAGCAAATGAGGTGGAAGAGCAGAAGTTCAGGGTCATCCTTGGCTACCAGCAAGTTTGAGGCCAGGCTGGGTTACATGGGACTTCGTCTGAAGAGTGGGGAGGAGCAATTTGAAATCAAGGATAGGCGAATATATATGCATATCTTAATCCAGCCGTGCAAATAGAGGCGTGCGTGTGCGTGTGTGTGTGTGTGTGCACGTGTTTATAGATCTACTTTCTAGCCTTTCTCTTATTGGGATCACTTTCTCAAGGAGCAGCCTAGGGTCTACTTTGCATCTGAGGAAGGTTCTGGGGACAAAGTCTGTCAGCCATCTTTACGGGCCATTTTGACGGAAGCCTGAAGCTGCAAGACTTGGACATGGCTGAAGGAGCCTCTTCCTTTGAACAGTCCCACTGGGAAAAACATGGAAAGTCCCTGTCTGGAGACCTTCAGTGTCACGCGAGGGTTGGTGTCATGTTAAGGTCAGAACACGGCACACCTCGGTGACGGTGCCCAGACTGGCATTCTGTGCTTTGGACTCCTCCAGGTAGCTAAGGCAGTCTTGGGACTGCTGGGATGGGAGTGTTGCAGGTGGAGACAGATAGTCTCAAGCAGCCTGGAGGAGGGGCAGGGAGGAAGGGCAGGCCTGACACGGGCCCCTTTACTGTGTGACCCGAAATGACTCACTTCCCCTCCATGGCTCTCTATCAAAAACAGAGGTGGCTGGCAGGGTTTAGTGGGGTTTGCTTCTTGGATTCCACCCTCCCTCTTTGTCCTGAACCACAGGACAGTTTCAGCCGGGTGACTTTTGAACTTCTCAGGCTTCCCTCGTGGGCACTTGTGAAGCCACTGCCAGGCTAAGCAAGGGGCATTTGTTCCCTTAGAGGCCTGCCAGTCCTGCTGCCCCTGAGCCTGTCAGTTGCAGGGTACCGTGATGGGGGATTGTCCCGAGGCGGCTCTGGTCTCAGACTAGACTCTGTCCTTTGAGCCACGGGCAGCTACAGTGCACTGGCCACAGCTGCCGATGACCTGTGACACACCTGATGGCCAGGCTGAGTGCCAGGGACTGTGAGTGCTGATTGTGGGTGAACCGGCGGCATTTCAGGGGCTGCTGCAATGCCACCTGCTTCTCTTTACTTAAGGCTGTATGTGTGCCACCTCTGTAAGGTCTGGCCTGGCTCCTGCTACCTGCCTTTCCTTGTGGCTGTTTGTGTGTGTGTGTGTGTGTGTGTGTGTGTGTGTGTGTGTGTAGGGGGTGAGTATGCTAGGAGGTAGCCTGATGGCACAAGGTGACCTCTTGGTGGCCAGCACCCAAGGATGCAGGGGAACAGCTCCTTGCTCTCCGGTCTTGGCATTGCTCCTGGGTCAGGCTTCATCCACCCGGTGATATCGCTTGGTTCTACCCTTTTTACTAACATACCACAGGTGACTCGCCTCTGGCACTGGAGAATCCTGGTGGCTCCCTTAGGTCTGAAGCTCAGTAGGAATGGAGGCAGACAGAGGGCCGGCAGTCCTTCCAAGTCAGTTTTGAGATTGGTAAAGTCCAGCATGGTGGCACATGCCTGTAATCCCATCACTGGGAGGCAGAGGCAGACAGATCTCTCTGAGTTTGAGGCCAGCCTGGTCTACAAAGAAAGTCCAGGACAGCCAAGGCTCTCCAGAGAAAACCTACCTGGAAAACAAACAAACAAAAAACTGTCTTAGGTTTTCTATTACTGTGATGCATCACTATGAGCAAAAATGGAGTTGAGGAGGATCGGGTTTGTTTTGTTTAGGATTCCGCATCACAGTTCATTGCTGAAGGAAGTCAGGACAGGGACGAATACAAGGTCGGAGCCTGGAGGCAGGAGCTGATGCTGAGCCTATGGAAGGGTGCCGCTTACTGGTGGTTCCTCATGGCCTGCTCAGCCTGCTTTCTTATAGAACCCAGGGGCTGGCATCACATACATTGTGCTGAGACCTCCCCAATCAATCACTGAGAAAATGTTTTCCAGGCTTACCTCCAGGCCAGTCTTACAGAGCCATTTTCTCTGTTGAGGTTCCCTTTTCTCAGATGACTCCAGCTTGTGTCAGGTTGACATAAAACTAGCCAGCATGGTGTCCAAGTCATTCATCTGGGGACATTTTGTAGAATTCACACCCTAGATGGAAAGAGTAATCCACTTTCATGGGGGCACCATCACAAGGTGCCTGCCTCCTCCATTTCCCCAGATGGGAGGGGACTGCCCCTGGAACAGCAGGAAGGGGTCCCCTCAACTTTGTCTCCAGGGCTGTCAATAGGTGGCAGAAGCCCATAAATGGCTTGGATGGAGATGGGGAATGATGGGGGAGATTTAGAAGGGCTGGCTCTTAGGAGATGTGGCGATCCGGAAGGTTCCTAAAAGGCGGTGTTGGGGGAGGGGGTGCCGTGTTAACTAAAGGCTGTGAGGACTGCCGGTTGTCCAACCGCGTGAAGCCTCAGCTGTCGTCCCTGTGGGCTGAGGGCTGGGAGAGTGACCTCCTAGGCTTTGCCGCCTTCCAGTCCGCTGCTGGGGAGGCAGGAGTGTGCAGATGGAGAGGAAGAGCCTGCTCCAGGGTCTTCAGGCATCTCTGACTTCAGCTGGGCAGTGTGGCTGCAGGTCCACCTCTTGGGCTCCTGTGGAATGAGAAGAGCAGAGCCAGAGCCATCGGCCTCCAGCCAACCTCATGGTGAGGCCATAGCTTGGCTGAGTGAGGCTGAGACCGTCAGCCCAGGGCGTCAAGGCACCAGGATCATGTCCATTGGTACCATGGACATGACTTGAGCCCCAGTGGCTTCAGAGATGTTAAATGCCTGCCTTGGACACTGGAAGAGAAAGCCGCTCAACGAAGATGCAAGACTCTTCATTCTGCTTTCTAACTCTGGATTTCTCCCAGAACAGTAGGGGTGGAATGAATGACATGACAGGGTGTGGGTCACATGACCCGAACCCCACACTTCTTTTTCACAGTAAAAGTCCCCGGGGGACCCACCTCAGGCCTCTGCAGGCAGCAACAGTAAAAACACATCTTCAGACAGAGCTGCTTTCTGTGGGCACGGAGAGGAGAATGTTCAGCGTGGCTGACCCAACCAGGGCATCATGTGGGTGGTGACGTGGCTGTTCTCCCGTAAACTTGGTAAACTTGGAAGCATTTGCTTCATGGCCATTTGGTTTTCAACATGCCTCAGATGTTTGAGGTTGAGTTTATTATCTTTTACAGTTCGAGACAGTGTAAATGTATGAATGTGTGGCTACGTGTGCGTGAGTGTTACGTGTATGACGAAGCATAGGTGATTTTGCCCATTTACATTTATGGCTAGGCTGATCTCCTTTTTGAGACTGAGTCACGTCTGTTAACTTTGTGTGTGGATCTGTGCACGCTGCAGCAGCACGTGGAGTCAGGACGACATGCAGGGGCTGGTCCCTCCTTCCGTTACGTGGAGGTCTGAGGTCATCAGGCTAGGCGGCAAATGCCTTGACCTGCTGAGCCATCTGCCCGCCCAGTCTTGAACTTCTGATCCTCTTGCTTCTCCCTGGGTTTGCAAGCCTGCAGCAACCTGCCTGGCTTATGCAGTGCTGGGGCTTGAACCCAGGGCTCTGTGCATGCTGGGCAAGCACTCTGCCGACTGAGCCATATGCCCAGCCCCTGTTTGTTTTGCTGTGAAGGCAAACTGGCTTCAAACTCTTGGTCAGTCTCCAGCGCTCTGAGTTGGCCACACTGTCTGATTGTAACATGTAACTAGCTCTTTTTAGCTGGAGCTGCACCCCGCCCCTAACGCTTCCCTTTAGATTTCTTAGCCCTTATCTCGTCTTTCTAAATCTCTGTTCCTGACACAGACTTCAGGTTCTTGACTCTTTGGATTGCCATATATGGCTGTCAACGAACAGAGGACTTTGAACTTCCTCTTGTATGCTTCTTAGCCCATTGACTTCCTTGCCCCTCCCATGGGCCGATGGGCTAGGGGTTGAGACGCAGGCTTGCTCTCCATTCTCTTCTCTGACCCTGCCTCCCACTGTCTGGGTCACATGCATAAACTTAGCATTGCTGACACGGGGCTGATGGGAACCAGCTTTACATTTGGGGTTGGCCAAGGCTCTCTCACCCCACCCCTACCTTTGCCCAGGCCTTATCTTAACCAGGTAGAAAAGGCTAATGTATTGAAGGTGGATTTGGTCAGAGAGTGTGTGAGGCTTGGCAAATGTTAACCCCTCCTCCAAATCTCTCCATGTCTCCGTGGCCTTGCTCCTGGTTTCTAGAAAGCTGAGAACCTCATCTTTCTGGTGCTGTGGTGACTTGCTTGTTTTTGTTTTTTATTGATATAAAATTCATTTAATATAGAATTAACTATTTTAAGCACCCGTCCCTGGTTCCAAAGATTTTTGCTTTCCTTGCTTTATATATAGTAGTTGGGGGGTGAGGAGTCAGTCCTGGGGATTGAACCCAGGGCCTGCTAAGGTAAGCCCTCTACCTCTGAGGCAGTAGTCCCAGCTCTGTGACCTTGGTCAGGCATTGCAGCCTTTAGCCTCTGTCTTGTCTGCAAAATGAAAACAATCTTGATTATCTTTTATGATTTTTACTTTTTGGTTTTTTGAGACAGGGTTTCTCCCTGTAGCCCAGGCTGGCCTTGAACTCACAGATATGCCTCTGCTGGGATTAAAGGCTTGTGCCTCCATCCCCTCCCCACCCCCTTGCCTTTTGGAATCCTGCTCCAGGATGACTTGGGGCAGAGCTGGACTCCACATGTAGAGAGAGCTGGCCTTCTGACCTTCCCTGCTTTGCAGTCACTTCCAAAGGCCGTGCAGTTTTACCACATGCAATTTTAGATGACATCTGTCATTTCCTGTTCTGTCTCCCGCCCCTGGTCACCCCTGGTCTGCCTTCTCTGTGGATTTGCCTTTTTTTGGACATTTCCTGTCAGCGGAACCAGACACTGGGTGGCTCTTCGTGTCTGTCTGCTCTTGGTCATGTTTAGGGGGTTCACTCGTGTTGCAGCAGGCAACTTCACAACTTCTTTCGTTGCTGACTAATTAATGCTTCACCATGTGGGGCATCCACTCTTTGTAAACCATCTTTACCCACCTGTTGGCCAGCTCCCAGGGGCGTTTGGCTGTTGGTGACTCACACTGCTGTGAGATCTGGGTGGGTACTTCCGTGCCCAGGTGATTTCATTTCTCTCAGGTGTACGGTCCCAGGGTCGTAGTGGGGTTTCACATTTGACGCTGTGGTGTCGGAAGTGCTGATGGCAGTGCCACAGGCCTGCGGATGTTGCTCAGTGGTAGAGTGCTTGCATGACAGACGAGGCCCTGGCTTCCTCCCCCAGGACTAGCGGGGGCATGGGGGTATGGTCTGTTGTGTGTTTGCACCTCTTACCGTACAGAACTCATTGGCCTTGAACTTCTGAGGCTGGCCGCGAACTCCTGACTCCACCTCCCCAGTGCTGGCTTTGCACTGTCACCGCCTCAGTTATGTGGATAACTTCCCAACCTTTGGACTCGGCTTTGGACAACTTTCTCCTTCTTCCCTTGAGATTTTCTTGGTTTATTGTAGCTTCTAATCTACATATAAAATAAAACAACCCTCACAGTTCAGTGTTAACTGATAAGATACCGCCTGCTTCACTCATTTGAGCCTGGGCCAGGTCCTTGGATTATCTGGGCCAAGCCTGCCCTGCCCGCTTGCTGGTTGGAAAGCCCAGGTACCTGCTGGCGGACTCAGCAGGCCTAGTAATGGCTGAGCCAGCATGTGAGAGCCTGTCACTCCCGCTTCTCCCAACCTCAGGTACAGCTGTGTAACACGGTCTGATAAGCAGTAGCCACAAGCCACAGCCTACTTCCTTCTGTCCCCTTCCTGTAATGTTTTGAAATACAGTCTCACTATGTAGTTCAGGATAGTCTTAGAATCATGGTGGTTCTCCTGCCTTGGCCTTCTGCATGCTGGGATTGCAGGTACGTGCCAGCGTGTCTCTCTCCTCCTTCTCTCTCCCCCTCCTCTGGCCAGCTCCCCACCTCACACAGATGAAGAAGTTGACAGCTGAAAGGGACCTGCCCAAGGTAACACAGCCAGGAGAAGACAGTCTGGGAGTCGTGTGTGGATCCAGCCCATGGCCATGGCATCTCTACCCAGACGCCCATCTGATCTGGGTGTCTGGCACAGGCTCCGTTGGCACGGTTTCGTTGCAAAGCACTGTGACTGTCTGGGGTGCCAGGGCTTCCTGCTGCGTTGCCAGGGCAACCCTGGACTGGCCCCCTCCTCCCTCACAGACTCTGAGCTCTTCTTTGTCCTTGCAGAATTTTGCAAAGGAGTTTGTGATCAGTGATCGGAAGGAGCTGGAGGAAGACTTCATCAGGAGTGAGCTGAAGAAGGCCGGAGGAGCCAATTACGATGCTCAGACAGAGTAGCCGCAGCCCCGCACCCCAGAGCCATCTGCCTGCTCCACCAAGGAGGAGACTGCCACCTCGCGTCACCAGCCCACCAGGGAGGAGAAGCCATGAGAGGCGCTGGCACCACCAGCGTGTCCACCCCCTCCCCTGACCCCCCTCGCTCCTCTCAAGCTCACCAAGTATCATTCTTTGAGACCGCCCCCTTTTGTTTTAAAGGAAAGTCATTTTGGCACCAGGGCCATGTACACCGTCAGACCCCAGGTGCCTCTCTGTCAGTGGACCTTGGCCTGGCATTCCCCTTGCTCTCACTGTGGCTTGCCTGGTCTGAGCTACCCTGGCCTCTAACTTGCTGGGGCCTGGCCTGGGTGCCATCCCAGCTTGCCCTGGCTGTTTCCTGCTAGCCCTGTGCCAGCCGCCATGCCAGGAGCTTTTCACACCCTAAAGCCTCCATGAGCTCACACATGCTCCTCAGAACCCCTAGACTTGGCTCCAGGCCTCACCCCTACCCTGTCCAGAGTGGCCTAAGTGGTCTGGCAGATGCTGCTCAGCAGTGACAGGTTCCGGTCTGGTGTGGACCAGGTACGAAGCGACAATTTGCCTTAAATCTTGCCTGGCAGTGGCTCTGCCACGTGGTCTAAACTACCCTTTTGGCGAAGTCCTTCTGACGTATGAGAGGTCTGAGTCCAGGTGTGGTGGGAGTTCAGGGTCAAGCTCAGGGCCTCCCAGGGTGACAAGGATGGAAAGGTCCCCTGCAGACAGGAAGGCTGGCACCTGGAAGGCAGCCGTTGGAATCTGCACCACAAATTCCAAAGATGGCTTTGTTTGCTGTTAAAGAAAGCTGAGGCAGGCTTGGCGTCTCTCGAGTGTGTGAAGGTGGTTCTTTTCCTCTCTCCTCGCGCTTTTCATTTTGGGGAAGAATGCTGCCCTGGACTGGGCTATGAGGACCATCTCTGGCATTCTAACAGTTTACAGAAATAAATGTGTTTTTCAAGAAAAAAAAATGAGTCAAGGTGTCTGGTTTGTGTGTGATTGTAGGAATTTAGTAAAGGAGCTGCTGGACCCTGGGCATGTGGGTTCTTCAAGACATTTTTACGTAGCACAGGCTGGCCTCAAACTTTTGATGTAGGAGGATGGCTTTGAACCCCTAATTCTCATGTGGCCATCTTTCAAATGGTGAAGTCACAGACATATTCCACCTTGCCTTATTTTAGTAGCTTTTGAGCACCCTCCCCCCTCCATCCTTGAAAGGGGCCCAAGTTCATTTTCCAGCACTCACGGTGTACAGCCTGTGGGTATACCTAGCCCAGGGTATCCAGGTTGTCCCTGAACTCACTCTATAGTCCAGGGAGGCCTTGAAGTTGTAAATCCTCCTGCCTCCTCCCAAGTGGCTGGGCTCACAGGTCTGAGTTGCCAGCCTTAGGTGGGCCTTTTGTTTCTAATGAGACAGGGCCTCACTGTAGCCTAGACTAGCCTTCAATTTGTGGCAATCCCCTGCCACAGCCTCCTAAATTCTGGGGTTACAGGTATGTGCCACCACTCCTGGCTTAGATTTTATAATTCTTAACCATAGAAATAGATGTTTGAGCCGGGCGCAGTAGCAGATGCCTGTAATCCCAGCACTCATGGAAACAGGCAGGTAGAGCTCTGTGAGTTCAAAGCCAGCCTGGTCTACAAAGCAAGCCCAGGACAGCCAAGGCTACAAAGGGAAACCCTGTCTCAAAAACAACAAACAAAAGAAATAGATGTTTATCTTTATTTTATTTAAAAAAAAAAAAATGGAGAGACTACTCTCCCTCCCCTGTCATCAGGCCATCTTCAAGCTGCCGAGTGGCACAAAGCCAGTAGTGAGTGACCCCGTCCATGATAAGCTCATAGTCATGGCGCCTAACGCCTGCTTTTCTGTTTATAGCTGTGTGTCTTCAGGCAGGTTAATCATCCTGAGTTTTGAATTCCTCACAGCAGAATGGGCGGCAATGCACACACTGGGTGAGACAGAAATCCCAGCACTTGAGAGGAGTTGGGGGGGTGGAGGTCAGAAGTTCATAGTTCTTCTCTGCTACAATCTGCACAAGGCCAGCCTGGGCTACATGAGACCCTCTGTGCCACCACCCCAGAAGAGAGAAAGGCTGTCTCTGTAAGCCTTCCCTGCCTTCTACTCTACCCTGCCCTTACTTGAGGGCTTATGTAGGGTGGGTTGGGGTCGGGTGGGTGGGGAAGGCAGGAGAGCCGAAGGAGAAAGCCAGCCGGTGGCTGTGGAGTATGTATGTGCTCTATTGCTGATTGGTCTCTGGGGGACTTGTCTGTTTCACAACCTCAGCCCTCCCTTGGGACCCTGGCACTCTGCTTATACTCTAGGGGTTATCTAGAGCTAGAAGGAGGAGTCCCACCTCAGGTCCCAGGGCGCCATCCAGACTGGGGAAAAGGTCTCTTTTCTGAGGGTGTATGCCCTGGGTTTAGTCTGATTCAATCTCCTGTTCCCCATTCCTAGAGAACCGCAGAAGAGATTAAAATGAGGCTGAGTGAGGTTAGCCCAGGTGACTAAGAGGAGGTGCCAAGTAGCAGCTCAGGACTCGGGTAGTCTCACTTAGCCCAGGCTGGCCTTGAATTCAACACTTGGCTGACAATGACTGTGGATTCCTTATCCTGCCTCTACTTCTGGTGTGCTGGAACTCACCACCACACCCAGCTTTGTGTAGTTTTGGAAAGCACGCTGCCACCAACCAAGCTTCTCCCACTAGGCCCATGGTTGTGCCAGGATTCTTCTAGAATGTTCCTGGGACCCTGTGAAGTGGGCTATGAAGAGGTGTGAGCAGTGGTTCCCATAAGCTCTGTCCATGCCCAGACTGTGGTACTCCATTGGAAGGCATCGTTAGGGGATGCAGTTAAAGGCGAGCCTGGGGAAGGAACATGGCAGTGTCAGGGAGATCTGAAGCCCAGAGGGGAGAGGAGAAAGAGGAGAGTGTGAAGAGGGGCAGCCACAGCTAGGGAACTCCTGAGGACCTGCAAAGCTGGAAGACGCAGGAGGAGGGCCTCCAGGGGAGGCAAGGGCTCATCCTGGGGCCTCAGGGCACAGTACATATCCTGTTGCTGCTTAAACTTTAGTTTAAGCCTTTCTTCCACTGCCCATCCCAGCCTCTCCAGGGTGGGACTGTATCCCTGTGCCTGGTGTGGTCCTTGCGCGCAAGGCAGGAGTCTGGGCAGTGGTTGGCAGTTTGGCTTACCTCACATGGCCCTTGGCTAAAACTGGAGTTCTGCTGGGCTACCGAGTCAGGCACTCTGCCAGGTCCAAACAGGGGCTTTCCTGGTTGTCTTCTGAGCAATGGCTCTGCCCTGAGCTCCACCTCAGGAAGGTGGCTGCTTTGTTCACCTATCTGACCACAGAGCCAGCCTCTCCCCACCAGGGGCCTAAGCCCAACCACTCCATAATGGTCTGAGGGAGCTGAGGATAAGAGGGAGCACCCCCATGCTGAGGCTCCCAGGCTGGGCTCCCCACCGTCTCCCAGGTAGAAGATTTTTGTGCTCTGAGGTCGGACAGGAGACATAGATGTTGCCCTGAGGCTCGTGGAGGGTCTGAGGTGAGGAAGTGCTGGGCCTTCAGAGCCTGGGGAGCCCTTCCTACCCTGTATCAAGGCTGGTTAGGGGGTGCTGCCTGCAGGCAGGAGTTGGGGGTCAAGAGAGGAAGGAGGCCCCTGGGAAAGAGGGGCAACAGTTCACCCCAGAGTTTCTGGCCAGCCCGCTCAAGCGGATGCTAATGTGTTTCTTTGCTCCTTGGCTCATGCCCAGCAGTGCCCATGGCTGATGTCACTCTTGGTGGCTTGCCCAGCCATGGTGGCACGCACAGGGAAGGCACACAGTGAATCTTCCCATAAATCCTCAAGCATAAAGGTGGGCACCGCAGGAGCACCAGTCAGGCATGGCAGTAGCAGGATCTAGGGGAGAGAGAGAGAGAGAGAGAGAGAGAGAGAGAGAGAGAGAGAGATTGTTCTACCTGTGCTGGTAGACAAATGGTGGCCGGAAACCAACAGTGTCCGCCTAACGGGTGGGTGGGAATCTTCGAGGTGAGTCTTTTGCCGGTTTGAAGTGGAGATTAGAGATGCCGTGTGTGGCAGGGTCTTTCAGTGTAGCCCGGGCTGGCTTCCAACTCACCATTCTCCTGCTTGAGCTTTCAGAGTGCTGGGATTATAGGCATGTGCCACCCCACCGGGCTCTATATCTGCTTTTAATTTTTGGGAAAACAAAAACAAAAACATTAAATAGTTTTGTCTCTTTGAACCCTACAGCCAAGGGTGGCCTCAAACTCACATTCCTGCCTTAGGCTCCCCCAGTACTGGAATCAGAGGGACACTCTGTGCAGGGCCTTATGGTGCTTTCGTGTGCCTGGGTGTGCGTATGTGTGTGTGCACACTCATGAGCATGCGTAAGGGAATGAGTGTGCAGTGTTTGCATGTGTGTGTAGAGGCTGGAGGACAATGTTCATCATCTTCCTCAGTTGATCAGTATTTTATTTTATTTATTTTATTATTTTATTTTATTATTTTATTAATTTTATTTTATTTTATTTTATTTTATTTCATTTCATTTTATTTTATGGAGACAGGGTTTCTCTCTGTAGCCTTGGCTGTTCTAGACTAGCTTTGTAGACCAGGCTAGCCTCGAACTTGCAGAGATCCACCTGCCTCTGCCTTCCTGAGTGCTGGGATCCCCGTGTGCCACCATGCCCGGTTTCTTTTTATTTTAAATTAAATTTAATTTAGCTTTCCTGTGTCCGTGTGGGTGGTGGGGGCGATGATGGGGGTGCACACACATTCGCCATGGCACTTGTGTGAAGGTCAGAGGACAGCTCTGAGGAGTCTGTTCTCTTCTTTGGCTATGAATTCCAGGAATCTAACTCAGGTGGTCTGGCGTGTACAGCAAGCACCTTAACCCCACCCCCGCCCCCCAGCCATCTCCCTGGCTCCTCACCTGACTGTCACAGGCTCTCACTGACCCTAGTGCTGTCCGAAGAGTCCTGACACCTGCCTCTGCCTCCTGAACACCAGGATGTACCACATGCTGGGATTCTTACACTACAGGCTCACGTGCTAGGGATCTGAGCTCAGCTCAGCTTGGGCAGCCTGCGCAGCCAGCACTGGATGAGCCAAGCCGTCTCCCCAGCCCCTCATTGTACTTTACCAATCAAACCGTCCCGTGGGACACCGAGCAGCCATGTTGCCTGTAACAGGTGACTTGGTTCAAAGTCCACCTGGAGGGAAAGCCAGCAGGGAGCGAGGGAACAGGGGAGCCCAAAGGGGTGCAGTGGGGAGGGACGGGAGGACTGCTGGGCTGAAGGTGGAGTTCAGTGACAGAGCTGTTGCCTGGTGTGCACAGAGTTTGAAACCCAGAACTGTTCGAAAACAAAAACAAACTTAAAAAAAAAAAATCATTCCGAATTGAGTCCGAAGTATCCTGCTGTCCCAGAGTGAGGCCGGCTCTGTTGAGAGGCAAACTGTTGGTCTGAAAGATCTAGAAAAGCGGTTCTCACCCTGTGGGGTTGAGATCCCTTTGGAAGGGGGGGTCACATGTCGGATATCCTGCCTATCAGGCATTTCATTTACATTACAATTCATAACAGTAGCAAAATTACAGTTATAAAGTTGCAACGAGACAATTCTATGGGGGGGGTCACCACAACGTGAGGAAGTGTATTGAAGGGTCGCAGCGTTAGGAAGGTTGAGAACCACTGCTCTAGATGGAAAGCCTGTCTTCGGGAGCTTGTAGGACGGTCCAGATGGCTTTCAGGCCCAGGGCCTGCACGGCCTGCCTTCCCCAGCCCCCCAGCAGCCTGCTTTGGCCTGGGCGCTTGCTGGCAAGGAGCACGCTTCCCTATCCCCCATGCCTCCAGCCTCCAGCAGCCCAGAGCCTGGTGAACAGAGCGTGCCAAGAATAACCACTTAGTTCTGTCAAACGAAAATTCGAAACTCCTACCTCAAAGGAGATAAGAGATGTTTATCCGGAGGGACGGTGGCCCGGGAGCCCAGAGTTAGGTTCCTCCAAATTCCATATTCCAACCTGTAATCAGCTTCACAAAGATTTTACAGAAACACAGCAAAGAAAAGTTGTAAGTCAAGGAGGTTACAGCAGAGAGAGGTCTCAGATGCTAGCTGAGCCACTTAGCATTTTAGTTGGTGGGAAGATGGTTTCGTTAATACACTCCGAAAGATTTCATCTGTTAGTCCCCGGATGGTAGGTTCACGGAGAGGGAAGGAATGGCAGTTTCGGGTGCTAAAGAGAGTCCAGGATAAATTGAAATTAGGCTCTGGACTTTCAGCATCCCGACCTCTCTGCAGACGCTGGAGTTCTCATCAGTTAACCAGCCTCATGGACGGTTCCACTGAACGTGCGATGTCTTTCCGGGACTTCTGTTCACAGGTCAGAAAGGGTGCTACCTAGATGAGTGAGCCCACGGGGGCTAGCAGCCTGCCACTCTGTTCACTTTCAGGATGGATCTCTCGAAGAGCGTCTTGGACCCACGGGGAGAGATGGCAGCCCTGTAGCTCTCCCCCCACTGCCCGGTGAGTCTCAGGTCCTTTACCGGCCGTTTGCTTGGTGCTGGCATCATTCGCCACACCTGGAGACTGGTAAGGTAGAGTCTGTGGCTGGCTCATCCTCCCTGCTGAGTGAGTCTGCCGGCTGGGCTCAGGAGAGGGGCAGTTGACAATTCCCAGCACAGCCCCAAGGCACCGCTGTAAAGTCCACCCTTGGCCCGCAGAGAGCCTATCCCACTTCAGGCTGGAGAAGAAACGTGGATTCCATTTTGAATAGACTTAATTTTTCTTTAAGGTTTTGGCATGCCGTTAACCATGGACTTGGCCTGGCTTGGTGGGACACACCTTTAGCCCCAGCATGGAGGAGGCAGAAGCAGGTGGCTCTCTGCGGAGTTTGCAGCCAGCCTACAAACTACATAACGGGTTCCAGGACATTCAGGACTGTTCAACAAACCAAAACAACAAAAAAAAAAAAAAAAAAAAAAAAGGGAAAACTATCGTTACCATAAAAATCCCACGAAGTGAGGAAGATAAAACATACAAATGCTGCCTCCCAGGGGTCACCACCATCATGTCCAGGAGTACAGCCCTCCAGACTCTATTAATATAGTGTGTGCACACTTTCGTCTTCAAATTGTGAGCGTGCACACACGTGTTAGCGTAAGGGTGTGGGCTCCGGAAGTCAGTATTGGAATGTCTTTTCTTGATAGCTCTTGACTTCTTTTTTTAATCTTATTTTTAATTGTTTTGAGGCCTGGTGAGATGGCTCAGTAGGTAAAGGCACTTGCTTCTTAGCCTGGCAACCAGAGTTCAGTCCCCAGGACCCACAGGCTAGAAGGAAAGCACCAGACCTCCTGTAGGTTGCCTGACCTCTGTGCATGCAAACTCCCACCGTCTTCTTCACCTCCCCCCCAAAAAAGAGAAAAAATTGTTTTTACTCATTAATTTTTATCTTATGTGTTCATTCGCCTGCATCTATGTCCGTGCACCACATGGGTGCAGTGCTCATGGAGGCCAGAAGAGGGCGTCATATCCCCCTGGAACTGGAGTTACAGACAGTTGTGGGCCACGGCGTGGGTGCCGGGAACGGAACCTGGGTCTTCTGGAAGAGTAACCAGTGCCCTTACCTGCTGAGCCAGGTAGCTCTTCAGCCTCATATATATATGTTGAATGTAATTAGCAAAATTACATGTGTGAATGGTGCACGAGGTCAGAGGACAACTCACTGTAGTCGGGTCTCTCATTCCACCACGTGGACCCCGGCGATTGCAATCCGCCGCGGGTTCGGCAGTGGCAGCCTTTACCCACCGAGCCATCCCAGGGGCCGCTCATCCTTTATTTTTTTAATCAGGGTCTCTCTGAAACTCCTGGAGTTGGCTAATGAGCTTCAGGGACCCCCTTGTTTCTGCCACCCTACCCTCCACAATATTTAGGCAATAGCCTAAATACAGGCAATAGCCACGGTGCTGTCTGTTGTTGCTTTTTTGTTTTTGTTTTTGTTTTTTGAGACATTGTTTATTGTGTAGCCTTGGCTGTCCTGGACTCGCGTTGTAGACCAGGCTGGCCTCAAACTCACGGAGATCTGCCTGCCTCTGCCTCCTCAAGTGCTGAGATTACAGGTGTGAGCCGCTGAGCCTGGGGCTATTTGTGTTTTTAATGTGTGTGCTGAGAGTCTGACCTCGTGTCGTCCTGCTTGAGCAGCAGGTGCTTCACCGATGGGGCCATTCCCCCTGCTCTGTCACTCTCTGTGACGGGCTCTTTTCACCTGTGTTCTGTAGACTGTCCTCTCACCCGAACCATGGCCGTCTCTGAGTTCCTCTGCGCGTGCTTGCAAAATCGCCACAGCTGGCCTTGCTGAGCACTGACTTTCCTCATAAAGGGGGAGGGCAGGGAGGATTATGGGACACTCACCTAAGTATCCAGTCCTGCAAAAAAGTGGTATGCGATTCTGCCCTAATTGCAGGTGGCCCTTTAGAGGACACAGGTGGGAAAGGACTGGGGAGAGGTGGCTCATTTCATATGGTTACATGGGAATCACCCATGCTGGGTGTAGAGCTTCCAGTGGCTGCTTTAAGGAACCCCTCACCTGATGCTCTCTAAGTCAGTGCAGTAAACTCACTGTTTCCCCAGAGTGCGATGTGATGGAAAGGTTCTCTGGTTTGTCACTGGAACTTAGGAGGAAGGCTGAGTGTTGTTTTCATCTCCCCCAGGGGAGGAATTTTATCAATAACTTGTGCCACATCGGGAGCACTTTCTCACACCCTCAAATACTATGCATCATTTTATTTCTTCCAAGACAGGGTGTCACCACCTAGCCCAGGCTGGCCTTGAGCGAGCTTGCAACTCTCCTGCCTCGCCCTCTCAGGTGCTGGGATGACAGGCATGTGTCACCTGTCACTTGCTCGGCTCATTCCTTGCGGCTCTAGGATAACTTACTCTGGTTCTCTGTCTAGAGCTGGGAGGGGCAAGCTGCTGACCCCCAAGCCAGACTCAGTCCCTGGTGTGACGACTCAGCTCGCATGCACGGCAGAGTACGTGGCGTACTGTATCCTGACACTAACACCACCAGTGTCCCCACACTGTGCAGTGAGCAGCTTGTCCAGCAGCACCCAGAGGCTCCTCCTCAAATCCTGAATTGGAGAGATTTCCCATGAAAGCCCAGCTCTGAGCTTTTCTTAGCACACCCGAAGATGCAATCATCCTGGCCTCACACCCCTGGAACTAGGGCTACAACCCAGTCAAGGCTGTGTCCTGGCTAGGTTTTACATCACTTTGACACAGCTAGGACCATCTGGGAAGGAGGAATCTTAATTAAGAAGATGCCTCCGTAGGGTAGTCCCGTAGGTAAGTCTGAGGAGGCATTTTCAGAACTGACGCTTTGTTGATGCCGGAGGGCCCAGCTCACTGTGGACGGTGCCGTGTCTGGGCAGGTGGTTCTGAGCAACAGGAAACAGCAGGCTGAGCAATCCACAGAAAGCAAGCCAGTAAGCAGCACCGCTCCAGGGCCTCTGCTCCAGCTGCTGCCTCCAGGTAGGTCCTGTGAGTTCTCTGGAGGGTGGACTGCAGGCTGTAAGCTGAAATAAACCCTTTCCTCTCCGAGTTGCTTTTGCTTCTGGTGTTTAGCATAGCGATAGACAGGCTGCCTGAGGGGAAGGGGGTGCTCTCTGCCACCAGCCCCCATCTCTCTCTCATCCTTTCTTCAGCTCCTTTACCTTAGCTTCTGCACAGAAGGCGTCTGCTCTGGCTGGCACTTTTAAATGTTTGTTGAATGAGTTGGTGGAATCACTTTCTCAAGACACAATAGTCTAGAGTCAGAAGCCGGCTGGCCACACTTGATGTAAGCAGCCCAGATGAGGGTTGCCATGGCAACCCTGGGACTATCTGGTAGACAGCTTCAGGGACCATGGCAGAGCATCCAGGAAGTGGCACCCCTCCCTGCCACAGCCCAGATCCAGCTGGTACTGGGGCCATAATCACCTTAGGTTTCCTTTTATTTCCTCACTGTAAACCCCAGATTGTGCGACCACCTTAAACCACAGACCTCTTTGGGCTTCAGCTGCACATTTCCCCCACACCCCCCCCCTTTCTTGACACAGGGTTTCACTGTATAGCCCAGGCTAGCCTGGAACTCTTTATGTAAACCAGGCTGGCCTGGCTCACAGAGATACATTGCCTCTGCCTCCCTGGTGCTGGGATTAAAGGTGTGTGACATCACACTTGGGCCTTTTAAATAAGAATGTGGTGACAGCCTTCATCTTAAAGATTGCTGTAGATTACACAGCCCATGGGTGGTAAGTCTGGAATGAAGGAGTCAGCACAGTACATGGCAAACTGTGGCTACTCAGCACAGGACAGCTATTAAGGCTGTGATTTGCAAAGTGACTTCAGTGTCTCACATCTGCATTCTCAGCACTCAGGAGGCAAGGCAGAAGGATCAGGAGTTCAAGAACAGCCTCTGGTACAAAGTAGCTGCTGTTACCTATGTGGCTATGATGAGGTCAAAGTCAGAAAGACCACCATGGCAGAGGTCACCTAAGGAACCTGCATGTTGGTGGCAAGGCTACTGGGACTGAGAAGGTGTCCTGGGCCCTGGTGGCTCCTGCCCATCCCTCAAGTGTCCATGTCCTCCAATGGTCTTTGCAATTCCTGACCTTGGTCTCTGGTTTCTTCCCTAACTCCTTGAGGCCCCGTGGGTGCTGAGGAATGGCTTGTAGCTAAGTGGAAAAATGTTTGCCCAGTGTCTGCAAAGCTCTGGGCTCACCCCCAGTACCACAAAGCCACCAGCAGCAGCAAAACGGATTCACAACTGCTCTTGGTACCCGGATCTGGGTGCAGATTTGGTTGTGCCAGGTATGTGCCTTCGAATGGGCCTGGAAGCCAAGCCATTGCTGCTGCCTGTGGGGATGTTGTGTCTTGCCCAGCTTTGCCAATCCCTAGGTGTGGTGGCAAGGTGCGGCGCCAACCCCTGGACTCCTGTCAGTGCCTGAGGTTGCTCAATCAGTCCCCCTTCTGCTCCCCCCCCTCCATTCTGTGCTCTCTGGGGTCCGGGGTGAAGGTGTCACGGGATCACTCCACAGCTGAGCCTGGAGCTGGCTCCCACTGTAGTCCTTCACTTCTGTCACCTACCAACACCTGAATCCAACTGTTTCATGTTTGAGCTACTTCTGTGGGGAACAGCGTGTTTTCTTCTTTCTCTTCTCCTTCAAGGTTCCTCAGCAGGCACATGGGCACCGTAGAGGGGGCTTGGGGTGGGAGTGAGTGCTTACAGTAATGAAGAGCAGCTAGTCTGAGGAGACACAGATGAGAGGAATGACTTTGTGTTTCGTTGGGATGGCCAGACAACTCCCTCTACCCCCAATTGCATGCTCATGTGGCTGTGTGCACCTAGGTCTCCAGACTGGCTTCTTTCTTCTGTCTTTCCTTCCTTCCTCCTTTTTTTTAAAACAAACAAACAAACAAACAAACAAACAAACAAAAAACAAGGTTTCTCTATAGTCCTGGCTGTCCTGGACCTTGCTCTGTAGACTGGCCCCACAGACTAGCCTCAAACTCAGAGATCCACCTGCCTCAGCTTCCTCAGTGCTGGAATTAAAGGCATGAGCCACCACCACCCAGACTCTCCTAACTTTCAAAATAACCCCCAAGCTGGGATATTTACGTGACTGGCATTTCTCCCAAACACACCTGAATTGTTTTGGCCAATGGGGAGGATGTGGGGAGCAGGCAGCCAGTGCTCAAACACTGTCCCATTAAACTAAGCATCAGAGCAAGGGGTGTGGGGACAGCTGGGCTCCAGTTTGTGGGAGGCCTGTAAAGCTTGACACAGATATACCCAGCTTTGTCTCCGGGTCCCACCAGATTCTAGAACATTCTCTTCAGCTGCCTGATTCCCTGTGCCTGTTTCCATGGCACTGTGTGAGGCTGAGCAAGCCTGTGTGTTGTTTTCCGAGGAGCGTCTGGAGCCCTCCCCCTTCAGCCCAGCATCCCATTCTGTGTGTGACATGGAGGCGCCTGGGCCTGGCATTGTTCCTGTGCATTTATGAGGTCCTGGGCAGATGCTGTAGGAGGGGTCCTGACCTCTGCCAACCGCTCCTGCCTGGGATCTGGTCTGAGACAGCGTGGGGGGCTGGGTCGCTGCTGAGCTGAGAGGAAGGGAGGGAACTAAAACACCAAGCATAAAGTTCTGTCAGGAGCAGGTTGGTGAGCCAGATGTCAGGGCAACTAGGGTTCCAGGGGCCTCAGGTAGAGGGAAGAGCTCACCCTAACTAGCCTTGGGAGTTTCAGATCTGGCCTGTGGATGCTGTGGCCAGCGTCAACTTGACAGCTCCACCAGGCCCACAGGTTGGTGGCTGTGTGAACTCCAGCCTGTACCCTCACTGAGAACCTGAAGGCGCCTTCCCTGGGCTGCCTGAGGGTCCTTCCCTGTGCCTCTGTGTCTCTGAGCTGAGAAATCAGATCACGCTTTGATGAGGGTGGCAAGAGGCTTCCTGTCGGAGCTATCTGGCAATGTGAAGAGGAGGGTCTTCCACTTGATTTGGGGGGTCAAGTGACCCCGTTGTCTCAGGGAGTTAGTGGCAGAGAGACAGGGTGGAAGGGAACACTCTTAGAAGAGGAGCCTGAGGCATAGAAAGGTGGGCTTGCCGGTTTAAGGGGTGGGACTGGGGTTTGAACCCCAGTCTGCTGGTTCAGCAAGGCTTCTGGTCCATGTCTCCTCCTCACTTCCCTGCTTTTTTTCCTCCCGTGATTGCTGCAACCATCCATCAGCTTCAGTACATTCCAGGAGGCCCCTTCACTAACTGTTTCAGATGTGGCAGGTGGAGATGGTCAAGTGACTGCCATCTCCAGAGGTGACCACTGCCCATGTCCACCCTACCCCATCCCGGCTTTCTCCGCCCAGGATCCTATCTGACTCCCAGGGCTACAGAACAGAAAAAAGTCAACACTGCTCAGGGCCAATGGTGACCCCTACTCTCATGGCCAGGGGTGTCCCGCTCCACCCTGACTCCCGTCACCTTGTTGCCGACAGGGCGTCCTTCTACTTGCACATGGCAGCCCTGCTCTGGGCTTCGTCACATCTCCCTCCCCTGCCTGGACGGAGTTGGTGCTTTCATGCCTTTATCCGCACAGACCTCTGCCATATCACCTCCTCGGTGAGGATTTTCCAGACCCTTTTCTACCTTGTGTCCTGCTCAGACCTGGGGCCCAGTTGTTTATTGTTATTTTGAGGGTGGGCCTCGTGTGGCACAACTTGCTACGCTATCAAGGCTGATCCTGCTGGCTCTACCTCCCAGGTGTTAGGATTATAGGCGTGTCCAACCACACTTGGTGTGTGTGGCCTGGTGGCTCATCATGGTGGTTATCAGCTTGACTGAATCTGGAATCAACAAAAATGCAAGCCCCTGGGCACTCCTGTGAGAGATTTTCTTGGTCAAATTAGTTGAAGATGAGGAGACCTGGCCTGAATGTGTGGTGGCACCTTCCTACAGCAGACTAGATTATAGGGAGATGGATGAAGGCTTTTTGTTTGTTTTGCCTGCTTGCCTTCACTCTTGCAGGCAAATTCATCTATTCTGTTGTTGTCTCCGCTGCATCCCTTCACTGATATTAGAACCAGCTCCTTCTGGCTTCCAACACAGACTGAAGCCTAGCAGCTCTCCAGCAATCCCCCATCCTCCTGCACCAGTTTGGGACTGAGGAGACATCCAGCCCTGTGGACTGAGCAACTGCTGGATTTCTCTGGTGTGAGACAGCCATTGTCAGAATACAGGACTGTATCATGTCAGCCAATCTAATAAATATAGCTATATCTATGTAAACGTAGATATATATATTTAAAGGAGTGCCAAGTGGCTTGTGTTTTTGTGAATTCCAGATGCAATCAAATGGATAACCAAATTAGCCATCATACCATATAAACCCAAGTTTGGTTGGACTATGCCTATAGTCCTAGCACTTGAGAGGTGGAGACAGAAGGATCAGCCTTGATAGCATAGCAAGCTGTGGAACATGAGACCCAGCCTCAAAATAATACACATACACGCTCACACATGCACGCACACACACTCACACATGCCCACACACACAGGTATGCACACATGCACAAACAGGACAATCAGTCCTGCTCCATTAGAGAGCCCTGACTAGTGCATCGGATGCTGGGGATTCAACCCCGGGCTGTGTGCATGGGAGCTGAGCACCCACCAGCTGAACCACATCCTTAGCCCTGTGAATTTTCAGAGCACTCCTTCCTCCTGGACACCCTGCTTGCTGGTTACCAGTCTTTCCTGGCACGATGTCATTTCCAGGAAGGCAGGGACTGTCCCTGACACTGAGAATAACTCTGGCATGGGGCAGGGACTCGGTAACGCTTGTGGAATGTGGGGTATAGCTCTGTGCTTGCAGCTCCCCCTTGTCTCTGTCTCTCTGCTTGCCATGGAAAGTGACATTCAGCTAGCATGATGGCACATGCCTGTAACCCCAGCACTTGGGAAACTGAGGCAGGAGGATGGTGTTTTAAATGTCAGACTGGGCTAGATAGTAATAACCTGTTTAAAAAAAAAATAGAGCCAGTGAGATGGTTCATTAGGGAAAGGCGCCTGCTGTTCGAGCCTGGTGACCCGAGTTTGATCCCTGGAGCCTCTGTAAAGGTGGAAGGAGAGAACTGACTCTGCAAAGTTGACTCTGGTCTCTGTGCACGTGCTGGGAGATCCACACACCCACACACAAACACCAAGTACACACGCAATAATAAATCACAAAATGAATTACACGTCTGGAACCATTTTGTGGCTCAGAATGACCCCCAGCAACTGCCAGATGCCAGCTCTGCCAACATTCTCTGCGATGACAGCTCACAGAGGAAATGTGTCACTAGTTCGCCGTCACCTACAGGTGAACGCTCTCGTCACGGCACCACGCTGTCCGAGGAGCGACTTTGCAGCCGGCTATCTATCCTCTGGTGCACAGGGGCAGGGCGGCCCTTCTGAGATGCAGAGAGTGGGAGGATCCTGTCAGATCGCCTCAAGTGGGTCATACCAGGGGCATAGACAAATAGACTCCTTCCACCTGTGCTGGGCCAAGGCTGGGATGGCCACCCAAGGGAGCTGGGGGCTTGTATTGAGAACAGACATAAGCCCCTCCGAACCAACCCAGTGCTCTGTGTGAGTGTCCATCCTCATCTGCCGCCTGCCCACTGGCTCAGTGCCTTTGCCCCTCTGTGCCTACCCTTCTCCATGTCTCTGTCAATGTGATGAAGGTGACAGCACCATTTCTGCTCAGAGGCTCCTGGGAGAGCAAGTGAACACTTGCCCTGTGGCCTGCTGGACACCTCTAGGCATGGGCTGCTGCACAGTTGTTCTTTCCAGAGCCCTTTACTGGATTATAATGCTGAAAGCTGGAGCCGCGGGTGGGAACCCCTGTCTTAACTCTTACCCAGGGCTTTGGTAACTGCCTCCCCCATCCGGATCCCTGCTCAGTCACAGGAGACAGGGAGGGAGGAGCAGTGAAGCCTGGAGCTCCCTGCCATGCCAGAAGGACAATTGTTCTCAAGGGACTTGGGAGGCGTTTCCTCCCACCGAGAAAGCAGATGGCTCCGAGAGAAATCAGGCTCGCTCTCACACTCTCTATTTGTATTTCTTCTGTGTTGGGAATGGAACCCAGGGCATCAGACATGCCAGACATTAAACCTATATGCTATCACTATACCTATATTCCCAAACCTTGTTTGTTGTTGTTTGTTTGTTTAGAGACAAAGAACAAGTCATGTTATCTGCTAAGTCGACTTTTTGACATAAAAAGCCAGGGAAATGGGGATGGGTTTTGTTGGTTTCTGCAGAGGTGACTTGATGATGTTGACAAAAATGGAGCCTAAAAGGGAAGGTGGTGGCATGGCCAGGGTGCGGACTCAGGACGAAACAGCTGCAAATGCTGTTTGATTTAAACCACTCCCTTCTGTGTGCTGGGTAGTGTCCCAAAGCACCTGTAGTGGGAACGCTTGGCAGTGGGGACCGAAAGTCCCAGGGACACTTGCAGAAGGGCACCAGTAGCTAGGATCCAGATAGAGAGAGAGACTTTGTTTACTTGTATTCTTTTTTTAAATGTTTGTTTGTTTGTTTGTTTGTTTTTTGAGACAGGGTTTCTCTGCATAGCCCTGGCTGTTCTGGAACTCGCTCTGTAGACTAGGCTGGCCTCAAACTCACAGAGATTCACTTACCTCTGTCTCCTGAATACTGCGATGAAAGGTGTACACCACTACTGCCTGGCTGAGGATCCAGCTCTTAAGGACAATTGCAGGGAGAACCATGCCTGTATATCCCATGATGCTCCGGGACCACCATAAGGAAGGACAAGATGGTGACTTCATTATTCACGATTGAAGCCAGTGGCCAGGTGCCTCAGATTTCACTCTGAGCTGAAGCAGCTGGGACTGGGCTAGAGTTTCTGGTTTTCACCCTAGGGCTGACCTCATGGCCCCTTAGCATTCTGGGTGCCAGGTGTTAGCCTGATCTCATGTTGGTCATGGAGGGACATCTGGATTATTTTTCCTCAGGATCACATATTGCGAGTGGCTAGCAGTCTAAGGCCACATCACCAATGGGACAGCTCTTGAAAGGTGGGTGTGGTGGTACACACCTGTAATCCCAGCACACAGGAGACTGGGGTAGAAGGATCGGGACTTCATTCCAGCTTTGGCCACATAGTGAGTTTGAGGTCAGCTTGGGCTATGTATGAAGTTACAGTCACAGGCAAAGACTGAGCCTCGAAACAGAACCAGAGCTGAGCAGATGTGACTTCTCAGTCAGTCAGTCCTCAGATTCATGGTGGAGAGGGCACAGGAGCCTGGGAGAGGCAGGACTCCCTGCTTCCTAGAGGGACCTAGAGAAGCCCCATGGTATGAGGACATTTAACTGAAATCTAAGAAGGAAGAGTTATTCACAGAACAGTGTTAAGCTGAACAATGGCTTCTTAATCTAATCCCTGGACACAAGCGCTGCTGTGTGTGGCCACAGTGGCACTGCAGGAGTAGACTGCTGGGGCTGGTAGCCAAACGTGCAAGAGACCTAGGACTTTAGGAACTGGTGTGGGTGGCACTTTGGCAAGCCCTCCCCTCCCCTTCCTCACAGTGAGTTCAGAAAAACCAGGAGCTTTTTGGTGTTTATTTATTTATTTAATGTGTATGAATGTTTCGCCTGTATGTATGTATGTATGCATGTATGTATGTGTGTATATGTACCATGTGTGTGTCTGGTGACCACATAAGTCAGAAGAGGGCACTGAACCCCTAGAAACTAGAGTTATGGATGGTTGTGAACCATCATTTGGGTACTGGGAATAGAACCCTGGTCCTCTACAAGAACAACAATGCTTTAAACCACTGAGCCAGTTCTCCAGCCCCCTTATTTTCACTCACTCACTCTATCTATCTATCTATCTATCTATCTATCTATCTATCTATCTATCTATCTATCTATC
>NW_026596034.1:34936021-34936862 GCF_907164565.1 Psammomys obesus | reverse complement strand
ATCTATCTATCTATCTATCTATCTATCTATCTATCTATCTATCTATCATGTGTGCATACACAACAGTCTGTTCTCTGCTTCTACCATCTGGGTCCCAAGTTTTGGTGACCAGACTCAGGTCCTCAGGTTTGGCAGCCAGCACCTTTATTCCCTGAGCCATCTCACTGGCCCCATGATTTTTATGAGATCTGATATGACAGAGAAAGGGAGGGGCAAGAGGTCTCAGAGGGTACAAGTGCTGGCCACCAAGACCGTCAGCCTGAGTTCGATCCCCAGGATTGACTGCACGAGAGAACTGACTCCCGGAACTTGTCCTCTGACCTCCCTGCACAAACACATGCTCTCCCACGCACAAGACGAGTAAATAAATAAAATATAATAATGTAAAAAATACGATGGAGATGGACTGTTCTGATGTGGACTTGGTGAATCTTCACACTCCCGGCTGGCAATCGAGGCCAAGAGCAAAGCGTCAGTGTTCCACTGCCACTTTTCGCCCTTTAAACCAGCCCCCTGTGGCCTCAGCTGTGTGGCAGCACCTGAGGTCCCACATGCTGCAACACTGCATCCTCACTTGCATCTGGCTTGCCGGGCTCCCTGTCTTCGTGGGAGCTGGGTGAGCGGTGATGCTACAGCATGTGGCTCTAGGCCGCTTTCCTCCCGTGTGGCGTCTATCACACACAGCTTTGGATCACTCTGCCTTGGACAGGTGTGAAGGGTTCCCAGAGGGTGGTGATTATACTGGGTTCTGTGCTTAGAGAAGCCCGTGTTCAGGATTTGGGGCTCTGTGCTTTCTTCCTTCCTTCCTTCCTTCCTTCCTTCCTTCCTTCCTTCCTTCCTT
>NW_026596034.1:34931090-34936011 GCF_907164565.1 Psammomys obesus | reverse complement strand
CTTCCTTCCTTCCTTCCTTCCTTCCTTCCTTCCTTCCTTCCTTCCTTCCTTCCTTCCTTCCTTCCTTCCTTTTTCTTTCTTTCTTCCTTTCTTTCTTCCTTCCTTCCTTTCTTTCTTTCTTTCTTTCTTTCTTTCTTTCTTTCTTTCTTTCTTTCTTTCTTTCTTCATTTAGTCTTCCTTCCTCCTTCCTTCCTGCCTTTCTTCCTTTCCTCCTCATGCTCCTCCCCCTTCTTCTTTGAGGCAGGAGCGTCATGGGGGCTGGGCCAGCCTCAAACTTGTGATGCAACCACGGAAAACCTTAGACTCTTGATCCTCCTCCCATCTCTCACATGCTTGGATCACAGACTTGTCCTCTAGTCCCCAGTCTTGGGGGACTGTCCCCAGCCCGAGATTGTGTCCTAAATGCCATTCCTAGCAATTTAACATGGGGACAATGGAGCGTGGAGCCTTGTCCTTCCAATATTTGCCTTGTACTCCCCAGTGACATTGGCAAGAGGCTTACCTAGCTGGTGTTCATGATTGGAAGCCTGGCAGTCCCCTTGGTCTGATGTGCAGGGCTGGAGTGACCTGGCAGGGGCAGAGGACAGCAGGAGGATGGGGACAGTAGCCAGGAGGCTTGTCTCCTGCTGCTGAGGAGCAGGCAGCTCAGAGCTGGGGCTTGTGAACTGATCACGAGGTCACCATTCATAACGCATGAGAAGGTCAGTGGGGCGCTGTGGACACAGGGCCTTTGTTCCTCACAAGGAAGACAATTTTTTTTTTCCTTGTCATCACCTCAGGCAGAAGGACACAAAGGAGATGAGGAGCTGACTTCAGGAGGTCCTCTGTCTCTCAGAGCTCAAGAAAAGCCCCAGAGAATTTCTTGTGACAAGCTGCGAAGGGGTCAGGCAAAACACACTGCTTGCTTGCAGCATTTGGAAACACCCGGAGGGGCAGCCTATGTGGGCAGAGCTCGAAGCTGTGTGCAGATCAGGCAGTTCTCCCCTCCTGGCATCCTTGTGCAAGGGTGGGGGCGGGGAGGGGGGAGGGTTGAGCTTCTTTGCTCCAGTTTGTTTTCCAACAGGAAGAGAGAGGAAGTGACCAGAGGGGTCAAAGCTTCCATAAGAAGCACAGAGCAGCCCTGCCAGCCATGGCAAGAGGCCAAAGGTCAATCTGTCAGTCAAACCCACTCAGAGAGCTCAGAATGGGAGGTGGAGGGAGTGGGGGTGGGGAAGGGCAGCAGGCGGGCAGGGAGTGAGATTGGAGTGGAGAGCAGTTGTGAATAGGCTTCCCAGCCAAACGCTGACTGCTTCCCACTGCCACACAGGGGTCAGGCTTGTGCAGTGGATAGCCAGGCCAGACCAGCTGGCCAGGCTAAATACTGACCCAAGTTGGACCAGTCATTTTTTGTTGGTTGATACTGCAGTGGGACTGAGGTTTGGAATATCAGGATAGAGAGACATTCTTGGCGCCTGTTAAGGGAGAGAAACACAGGGGTATAGACGTGAAGGCTCAAGGGTGGGGGTCGGGGCGAGAGGGGAGGAAGAGGAGATGGGTCAGTGAGAAGGGGGACTAGGAGAGAGAGAGAGGACTAGAAGAAAGATGGAGAGAGCAAGAGAGAAGCAATTCCTCTGTCAGCTGAGTTCCTTGCTGGCCCTCAAGTTTTTTGTTTTGTGACAAAGTCTCTCAAAGTTGTTCAAATTCATCTTGAACTTCAGATCCTCCTGTCTCTACCCATTTCACTAGTTCTCAACCTGTGGGTCTCAAGGCCCCTTTGAGGGGCTCAAACAATCCTTTCACAGGGGTGGCTGAAGATCATTGGAAAACACATATTTACATTACACTTATTTTTTAATGTTTTTTAAATCTATTTTTATTTTATGTACATTGGCGTTTGCCCGCATGTATGTGTACATGAGGATGTCAGATCCTCTGGAACAGGAGTTACAGACAGTTGTTATGTGGGTGCCGGGAATTGAACCTGGGTCCTCTGGAAGAGCGGTCAGTGCTCTTAACCACTGAGCCATCTCTCCAGCCTCCTACATTACAATTCTTAACAGTAGCAAAATTGCAATTATGAAGTAGCAACAAAATAATTGTATGGTTGTGTGGTAGGGGGTCACCAGAGCATGAGGAGCTGTGTTAAAGGGTGGCAGCATTAGGTTGAGAGCCGCCGATTCCGGGATTCCAGGGGTGCACTGACACTCAGTTTATGCGATGCCATGGTGCCATGGGTCGAATCCAGCGTGCCAGGCAAGCCCTCTCATCAGCTGAGCCACACCTCTACCTGGCTTTGTTTGTTTGTTTGTCTTTAATATAATAAGTCCATAGCTCCTGAAGGATAACATTTTCTCGGGAAATTCTTTCACCGTTGTCATGGAACGGCCTGCTGAATAGCCTGGTCCCTGCAAGGGTCAGGAGACACCACCTTGCTCTGCCCGTCATCCCATACCTGTGCTTAGGGATTCTGCCATTCAGCTGTGTGCTGTGGCCAAAGTACTGGAGCCTAGTGAGGTTGATTTTCATATCATGAAATGACGTGTCATTCTAGGTTGTTGGGCTTAATCCTGGTTCAAATACCAGTAGCTGGACCAGAGCCTTTGTATCCGATTATCGGAGATTTTCACAGGCAAAGGAAACACAGGAAGTAACTGCTCTGTGAGCCGGGCCACCTGCCACCTTCCGGAAGCTCCGGGAGCCAAGGACCTCATAGTTTCTCAGAGTGAGTGACCTCTTAGGCTGATGAGGGCTTGGGCAGGCCACTCTTCAGGGGGATGTCAACTACCCCAGAATCCTTCATGTCAACTGAGCAGGCAATGTGTGGTGGCTGTAGCCGGGTTCTTGTTTGTGCCAGACTGGTGCCCACATCTCTAAGGCACCACATGGCTTTCTGGGGCATAATGAGAGCCTCCAGGTCGAGCTGGAGAGATGGCTCAGAGGTTAAGAGCAGTGGCTGCTCTTTCAGAGGTCCTGAGTTTGATTCCCAGCAATCACATGGTGGCTCACAAGCATCTATAATGAGATCTGGTGCCTTATTTAATGAAAAAAAAAAAAAAAAAAAAACAAAAACAAAAAACAAAAAACAGGAAAAAAGAAAGAAAGAAAGAGAGCCTCCAGGTCACTACTGCCGAGCCAGCCTCCTATGGGTTTGTGATTCCTGGTGGGGATTTAGAGATTCTGTGTACTTGACAGAAGACAGAAGAGCAGCCGCTCTTCCGATCTACCTAAGAGGGATAGGGGTGAGTGGGTGGTGGGCGGGGGGCGGGGGGCGGGGGGTGCTGAGGCTGAGGCCCTTCTCTGTATTCAAGACTGAGGGCTGAAGTATGATAACTCCCTCTGATCCTCAAGATGGCTTGGGGTCAGGCAGATCAATGCTGACCTCAGTCCAGGGTTGACCTTAGTGGGGAGGCCCTAAGGCCAGTTCTGAGAGCATAGAAAGGCCCAAAGCTCATTGCTGAGATACTCCTAAGCCAGGCCCAGAGATTTCCTAGACTTTTCCTTTGACAAGTAGTACAGGGCTGTGTAGTTACTATCACCAAACATGAGCTATGAAGATTAAAAAACAAAACAAAACAAACAAACAAAAAACAAGTACCATCTCCCTGATAGAAACAAAGATATTAACCCAAATGTGAGTCCACCTGTGTCCTCTAAGTCAGACTGATGGATGGACACCTGAGGTCCTGGTGGTTCTGAATAGGTGGTGGCTGTGTTTAAAGCAGAAAGCACTCTGTGAAAAGACCCAGGAGAGCCAGGCCTTCTGGAGCATGCCCACAACCCCAGCATTTGTAAGGTTGAGGCAGGAGAGTTACACAACTTCAGGGGCTAGCCTGGGCTGGTAGGAAGATCCTGCCTCAACAAAAAGAAGAAAATAAAATAAAATAAAAATAAACAAACTTTCCAAAGATCCAGGAGTCAGGGCATCTTAATGGGGAGAAAGAGGTGGTGGAGGCAGGGTGGGTCGCTGCTTTTGGGGAGGACTTGGACCTGTTTTGAGTGTGGAAGATGCGGTCATGTTGGCGATCCTGTTCTTATATGCAGAGAAACAGCATGTGGTGAGTCCTGAGCTGGGGCCACGGTGCCTTCTGTGCCATTCCTGATCTTTGAGATGTGGATCCGAATTCGCAGTTGAAGTTAATATGTACCAGCTACGCTGCATGTAATGCCCAGGGTGGGTCAAGGGGAAGGAGGCAGGAATAGGTGTCGAAGGCCTTAGCCCACAGGGTGGATATGTCACCTGTGCAATCAGAACGGGGTTTGCAGTCAGAATTTTGGTTTCCTCCTCCTCCTCCTCCTCCTCCTCCTCGTCCTCCTCCTCCTCCTCCTCCTCCTCCTCCTCCTCCTCCTTCTTCTTCTTCTTCTTCTTCTTCTTCTTCTTCTTCTTCTGCCTCTTCTCCTTCTTCTTCTTTTTGAGACAGGGTTTCTCTGTGTAGACTTCGCTGTCCTGGAATCACTTTGTAGACCAGGCTGGCCTCGAACTCGCATTGATCCACCTGCCTCTGCCTCCCCGAGTGCTGGGATTACAAGTGTGTGCCACTGCACCAGGCTAATTTTTGGTTTTTTTAAAAACACAGAAATGCTTTGGGAATGTAGTTTTATTTTAATCCCAGGTGTGGGAAATAGGGCTGCTTGTCCGCATCAGCTAACTATGGCTCGTGCTCTGGCAGGGACTGATTTTGCCAGCTGAGGATAGTTTGTTGATGTAGGGAATTCTGGGGACTCTTCAGAGGGTATATAAATACTGGATTCCCAAGTGGGGTGGCTGCTGGTCCCCCTGCTGCTTGGAGATACCCTACAATGAAGATCAAACTCACCCCAAGGAACTGGATGCCCCTAATCAGCAGGAACTGGTCTAATGATATCAGTGTTCCCTGTTCCTCTAACCCTTTTTTTTTTTCTTCTTCTTCTTCTTCTTCTTCTTCTTCTTCTTCTTCTTCTTCTT
>NW_026596034.1:34813741-34931080 GCF_907164565.1 Psammomys obesus | reverse complement strand
CTTCTTCTTCTTCTTCTTCTTCTTCTTCTTCTTCTTCTTCTTCTTCTACCTAGTGTGAGGGGGTTGGAAGGAATAGGGGTAATGTAGAGAGGTAGGTAGGAGAAAGAACCCAATAAAGTAAAAAAAAAAAAGTCTGGTTATAGGGGCTGAGCAGTGGTGGTTCATGTCCTTAATCTACCAGCACTTGGGAGGCAGAGGCAAACAGATCTCTGAGTTCGAGGCTAGCCTGGTCTACAGAGGGAGTTCTAGGATAGCCAGAGTTATACACAAAAAACATGTCTCAAACAAAACAAAAAATCAGAATGGGGGGATAGACTCAGCCCCCCAAAAGTCCCAGCTGGGTCATTAGTTAATCCCAGGACAAAGATGACCCAAGGGCGGGGGGGTTCCTTCCTGGGGCCATATGGCTGGCTCCAGGAGCTCCTGATCCTGCTATCATCGCTTTCTTGCAAGGAGGGATACCTCCAGATTCTCTTAGGGAGATATTGGGTAAATGTTCCTGAGGAGATGTAAGTACCACAGACCAAAGAATTCCACTCAAGTCAACCTCTGTGAACGACTATAGTTTTATTTCAGTCACTTTTAGGAGCATGGGTAAAGCGTTACTTATAAAACAGCTGTGTCAGCCTGGTGGCGAAGCCATACCCCTTTAATCCCAGTACTTGGAAGGCAGAGGCACGCGGATCTCTGTGGGTCCAAGACAAGCCTTGTCTACAGTTGGAGTATCAGAACAGCCAAGGCTATACAGAAACCCTGTCTTGGCAAAACAAAAACAAATACAAAACAAAACCCAACCTACCACCCGTCTGAAAATACATAAAAATAAAGCTTCTGCTTTAGTGAAAAGCCCTCTCAGCATGATGCCCACCTTCTGTTTCCCTACCACCTTCTGTGTGCTCTAGCCTCTCCCAAGAGCACATGCAGCTGGGAGAAGGGCACAGGAGGGAGAGGCCGGAGTCTCCAGTGAGAGTCTAAAGTCCTTCCCTTCTTCCAAGAGGAAACATCACCAGGCCCCCCCTCCCCCCAGGCATCAGAGAACTCTGGTCAGATTTGAGGGTTTCTTGTGGGCCTGAGGACAATGGGAGTGGCCTTCCATCTAGGGCAAGCAAGAGCAACTGTGTCCACCACCAGTGTGCATACACGGCAGGCTCAAGGCTGAGCTGTGAGGGGGGACAGAAGTCTGGTACAACATCAAGGTTTGAAGGTGAAGAGGGGCCTGGGAGGAGAGAGGCTGCAGAGGCCCCAGAAGAGGGCCTGCAATCCAAACTGGCGGCCATTGACCAGTCCCTTGTTCTGCCTGTTGGGGGGGCGACCTTTGGAGCCATACTGTCTCATATTGCCTCTGCCTGAGTTGCAGTTGTTGCCACTGATTTTTCAGTGCTGTCCCAGGGCTCCAAAGGAGGCAGAGGCAGGAGGATCTCTGAGGTTCTTTGAGGCCAGTCTGTTCTGCATAATGAGTTCCAGGACAGCCAGGGCTACACAGAGAAACTGTCCTGAAAACCAGAGAGACAAAGAGAGAGAGAGAGGTCTCCCATTGATGCTGAAGGGTCTGGGTCAGTGGTTCCCAACTTCTCTGATGCTGTGAACCTCAACCATAAAATTATTTTATCGCTACTTCCTAACTGTGAATCTGCTGTTACGAATCACAGTGGAAGTGTGTGATGCACACAGGTTGAGAACCGCAGATCTAGGAGTGAATGGATGAGCTCCATCGTGCATGAGAGAAAGGATCCAACAGGCCAAGGCCCCCACATCTGACCCAACCCAGCGTCACCTGCAGTTTCCTGGGAATTTAGAGGAGATGCTGAAGCTAGAGTGGAGGCTGGCACGAAGTGTCTGTGGTCAGAGAGGGTGGGCATCTCACCTGGACACCTTGAATGTGGACGTCTAGCTTCCTGTTGCATCAGGGCGCCCAGTCTCTGAAAATTTCAGTTTCAGAAAAATCAGTGTCTGACACCAGAAGACAACATGGGTCCTCAGAGAACAGACAGGCAGATGGGGTGGGTGGGGTCTCCTGATACCTGTAGGCCTGCTAAGAGAGAGACACATGAACTCACTATATCAAAGCTGCCTGTGGGCTCTTCCCAGCCTGTGTCTTCCTAGCCTCCCTGTGCCTGTGCATGGCCTGGTTAAAATGCAAACCCTGACTGCCCAGTGATGCCAGGCCACTGCCCTTGGACCTGGCATTGGTGACTGGAGGTTTGGGGATAAGAATCTACCTCTAAATATGCCTGAGAGATGGAGCACCAGGCACCCTTCAGGGATGCAGGAGGAGTCCACAGCATGGACAGCCTTGTCCGCTTTCAGCCATTTTAGTCTAGACAGCAGGGAGCTACAGAGAGATAGGCCTTTCTAGACCCCAGGGCCTGGTCCAGCCTCGGTGCTGTGAGCACCTGCCATTGGGTTTCTGTGAAAACGAAGCAGCTGCCTGATGACTCTGCTGGTCTCACTAGGCAGCTGGTTGGGATCACCTCTTCTGTGGTCCCACCTGATGATGGGGAAGCTCTAAATTAGGAGAGCCTGAAGAGCAGGGCTTGGCAATTGGAAACAGGCGGGAGGAACCCTGGGGACTCCTCTTACCAAGATGCTCAGGGGCACCTGAGCTGGAGCCACAAGGTGAGTGTCTCTGTCTCCCTTCTTCCCTCCCAGAAACAACTGCTGGGAACCTGTGGGCCGAGAAGCCACCTGTGTCTATGATTCATTTGCAAAGGGGCATGTTGAACTGGCTGGGACTGGGCACCCTGATGACACAGAAACTTTGTCTCTCAGTCCAGGAAGCTGGAAGTCCACATTTAAGGTGTCCGGGTGTTTGTTTTGTAAGTTTATTATTTTTATGTGTACACGGAGGTCAGAGGACGACTCTGAGGAGGGGTTTTTCTTCTCCCACCTTCACATGAGTCAAACGGGTCACCTCAGGTCACCAGGCTTGAATGGCAAACGCCTTTACCCACTGAGCCATTCTGCCAGCCTGACTTGGTTGCTTTTAAAAATTTTAGTTCCTTCTAAGGTTCAGGTTTTAAGATGATTAAAAAAAAAATGTTTTGAGTCAGGACCTCACTGTGTAGTCCTGGCTGGCCTGACACTTGTTATGTAGACCAGGTTGGGGCCAGACTCATAGAAGTCTGCCTGCCTCTGTGTGCTTGGATTAAAGATATGTCACACCACGTCCAGTCTCAGGTGATTTTTTTTTTAATGAGTTGGGCAATGACAAATGGTTTTACCTTTTTTTTTTTTTTTTTTTTTTAATTTTTTAATGTCCTTTAGTTGCAAAAACAAGAAAGCAGGTACGTACTAGCCCTGTGTTGCTGCATGGGCCCATGAAGCCTGCAGGTCCAGACCCTCTGTATAAACAGAGATACTTGACCCTCTGTATAAATATTAAACTCTGCATAAAGACGCCTGTGCAAGGATGTTAGGTACCAGCTTGTGATGGGCAGGGTGACTGGTGTGCCCAGCAGGATTGGCTGATCCCCAACCGTGCTCCTTTCACATGCTGGGAAAGTGTAGATTTGTGTGGGTCCCAAAAGGCAGTCTTATGTGGAGGGAAGAAGCCGGTGTGGCTCCGTGGTGCTGTCCCGGGTGTAAGGGGGAGCAGGTGGATGTGAATGCGTGTTCACAGAAGTGTGGGAAACCCCCACGGGGACCCTAGTGACAGCTGCAGGGAGCCCTGGGTAGAGATGAGATTATCTTTTCTTTTTTCTTCCTTTCTTTTCCCTTCCTCCTCCCACCATTTCTTTTTCTTTCATGCACTGGGTCTTCTGTTTAGCTAACCTTCAAGCCTTCCGACACTGAGCTATAGCCCCAGCCTGTTCTCTCTCTCTCTCTCCCTCTCTCTCCCTTTCTCTCCCTCCCTCTCTGCTGTTTATTTGGAGATAGTCTCACTGTCCAGTTTGGCCTTGAACTTTCAATCCTCCTGTCTCACACTCTGGAGCAGCTCTGAGGCCTGGCTGAGATTTTCTTTTTCTTCTAATCTCCTCTCAGACTCTTTGACAATTTATTGTGCTCGCATGTTAGGAAGAAAATGCCTGGTATTGTGTGTGTGTGTGTGTGTGTGTGTGTGTGTGTGTGTGTGAAAGAGAGAGAGATCTGGGATGTATGTGTAGGTGTGAGGTGCATGTGTAGATGTGGGTTTTTCCTCACACCTCAGCACTGAGGACAATCTGGAGGGGCTGCAGGAATGGTCTGCTGCCACTCGGAGCCTTCCTCGGAGATGAGGTGAGACTCGGAGGCCTTTCTCTTAGGCATCAGGAAAGCTGTGCTGGGGTCTGTACTGAAAGGGCTGCTGGTGGGCACCCTCCCCTGTGAACACTCTGCCTTTGTACCCGGCAAGAGGCCCCGCTGGGGGACTCACCTTCTGATTCCCCCGACATTAGCAGAGAAAGTGGGTCCATGGGGCTCCCTGGTTGCAGCCTAGAGTATCTTAATTGTCTCAAGTACCCAGGCTGCCTGAGCACACCGTGGCCCATCACACCAGCCTCTCGTGGTGGGCTCAGCCGGGGGAGTCATAACAGCAGGGGGAGTGCCAGAACAGCATAGCTGAGCTTTGAGGATGGATCTGGGTGTTCATCTCATAGGGCAGCTGTAGGGAGGAACCTCAGATGGGAGGTGGGGGTGGGGAGCTGAAACACCACGGTCTGGTCTCCTCTCCCTCCCCTCCCGTTCTGAATTCTGATCGATGTGTGGGCAGGGCTGGTTCCTCCCTCTGCTTCTCTCCGGGGCTGACAGATGGTGTCTTTATGTGTCTGCCGCAGCCGCCTCCTTCATTTGGCCTGTCGGTCGGTCCTTGCCCCGTAGCTGTCTGTGGGGCAGTGGGGACACTTTAGCTTTCTGAGCAAGACTCCTGCCTCTCTGTGTGCAATTGATCCCCCGGCTCACTTTTACCAAACTGTTCTGGGTGCCTGCTCTCAGACCGCCTCCCTCACTGGCGAGTTTTCTACTTTCTGGCACGTGGTGGGTACTCAGGAGCTGTGCAGATGAATGGCCGGTCATGCAACGACTTTACAGACCTGGTTTCCCCCAGGCCTCCCCTAGGAGAGCCAGTGGCATCTGGGGTCTTAACTTCCGTATGCGTGTGCCAGTGTGGGTGCGCGTGTGTACACATATATGTATGTGGAGGCCAAAGAGCATCCATGGTGTCATTCCTCAGGCACTGTATACCTTGTTTTGTTGAGATGTGTGCTTGCTTGAATTCTGAGCACACACTAGCAGGCCTGGCTCTCTCTCTCTCTCTCTTTTAACATAGGTCTGGGGATCAGTACCAAGTCCTCATGTTGCACGGTAAGGGTCTACCAGCTCGGAGTCCACAGATTGAAGGCACTGGGCAACGGTGTGAGCAGGTCTCTGGGGCAAGAGGCTAGGTTTTGTTTCTTTGTTTTTGTCTGTGTTTCAGCCAAGGCCCCCCCTCCCCCATCTGTACTCCCGGTACAATGACTGCACAAGACCTGTGTGTAGTAGCCATTGTCTGTTCTGGTTTAGTGTGTGCCTGGTGGAAAGCCCCCTGGGGGAAACAGCATGAAGAGCATGTAAGACCACGCAAAATTATCTTTGAAACTTTGCAGGAAGTTGTACTTACAACATGGCCTTAAAATCCTTAACTTCTTTTGAAATTTTTAAAATTGCACCTCTCCTCTCTTTTTTTTCTCTCTCTTTTTTTCTCTCTTTCTCTCTCTGTGTGTGTGTATGTGAAGGGTCAGAGGACAATTTGTAGGAGTCAGTACTCTGCTACTTTGTGGGTTCAGGGTATTGATCTGAGGTCATCAGGCTTGGTCGAAAGCCCCTTTACACACCTAGCCTGCTCACTGACCCCATAGTTCACCTGTGTGTTTCACCTTCACACAGCTCAGCTCCTCATGCTTCCTGTGACCAGGTTCAGCCTGTGGCCGCTGTGGTGCCCAGCACAGCTGCAAGCCTCTGCTGCCCTCAGGGCATGGCTACCCCGGAGGCAGAGTTGCTATGCCGCCTCCCCCACTGGCTGCTTGCTTGGAGGACCAGCTACTCATCTTCCGGATGTGGCCCTCTCTCCTGACTGGGAATGACAAGGCTACAGAGTTGTTTTCGGGATAAATGAGCTCTAGCCTGGGTGTTGTTCATTTTAACCACTGTACTGGAAGTTGGACGACCTCATTTAACTTGAACACCTGCCTCTTGGTCTCCCTGGGGACTCTGGCCCTTCTGTAGAGGGTCAGATGGCCGCCATCACAGAGAGAGGTCTTGCAAGCCTCTTGTGAAACTGAGTACTTCCTCCACCTTCCCTGGGCTGTGCTTGGTTGGCTGGTGGGTGGCTGCTTTTGGCCTTATAAGGCAATCCCTCCTTTCAGTGACCCAGGTGAATAGGCAGCCGTGGGCCTCCCATAGCAAAGCCACAAACTCTTCCAGCTGAGCTGTTCACAGGGGACTTCAGCAACTGGATGACTCTGTCGCCTTTTATGGCCTCAGAGGAAGATGAGAGACCTTCGCAAAACAGAAGCACAGAGTCTCACCCTCTGAGATGTGTGGGCTGAACTCAGGGTGACACCACAAAGCCAGCTTTTGCTGTGTCACATGGTGACTGCACAGAGACACAACAGGAGGGCTGGAGACCCTGTGGGGACAGCAATGGGGTAGAGGGCAGAGTGTCCTCCAGGCCCTTTCCCCTGCTCCCTGTGGGGTCCGGCCATGCCTTGGGTCATCAGCACCGATGTCCGCCCTCCTGTTTCTTCATCTCAGGGCTGGGTGAGGGCCATGACTGACGTTTTGAGGGGATATATGAAGGTTCTGAGTTGGGGTAAGGGGAGAGATGAGGAAGTTTGTTCTAGGCAGAAAGGAAGGTGCTGGGGGAGTGGGTGTGGACAAATGTGGGGGGGCCACCTGGCATGGGGCTCTGCTAGGGTGGCAGGCAGTCACAGGCAGGTGTTGAACCAGGTGTGAAGGAGAGAGAGGCAGGCTTCCTGTTGGTGTGGTAGAACTGAGTTGCTGTGGCTGGGACATCATCAGCCAAGTGTCACTCAATGGCCACTTTGAATCAGGGTCTCCTGTAGCCCAGGCTGGCTTCACACTGACTATGTAACTGAAGATGAGCTTGAATTTCTAATCCTTCTGCCTCTACCTCCAAGTGCTGGGATTATACGTATGAACCATGTCAGTTTACACGGTGCTGGGGATGGAACCCTGGCCTTTATGCCTTCTCCCTACCTCTCTCCTTGTTTCCCCAACCCAACCTCTTGGGATAGGTCTTCTTCTGTAGCCATGGCAGAGCTCCATCTTGAAATCCTCCTGCCTCAGCTTTGGAGTAACTGAAATGGCAAGCCTGAGTCATCCAGTCTGGCTAGAATGTAGTTTTGGTTTGTTTCTGTTTTTCCAAATAGGCTTTCTCTGTGTGGCCCTAGCTGTCCTTGCTCTATAGACCAGGCGGGGACCTGCCTGTGCCTCCTGAGTGCTTTGATTAAAGATGTGTGCCACCACCGCCTGGCCTAGAATGCAGTTTTTGGTTAGTATCAATGTAACAATGCCAACTCTTGAATGGTGACAAATGTATTAGAGAAATATCCAGTGGTGATGACAGAGAAGAGGTGTGTTACACAGCAGCCCTCTGATGCATCCAACACTTCCTTGCAAGTTATTTTTAACTTTTAAAAAGATCTATTTTGATGGTGCATGCCTTTAATCCCAGCACATAGGAAGCAGAGGCAAATGAATCTCTGTGAGTTCAAGGCCAGTCTGGTCTACATAGTGAGTTCCAGGACAGTCAGAGGTACATAATAAAGGGACTGCCTTAGGTTCCCTCTTCTCTGATGACTCTAGCATGTGTCAGGTTGCCATAAAACTAGCCAGCACAGTATCTCTGTACAGCCTTGGCTGTCCTAGACTCACTTTGCAGACTAGGCTGGCCTTGAACTCACAGAGATCAGCCTGCCACTGCCTCCCGAGTGCTGGGGTGAAAGGGGTGCACCACCACGCCACCAGGCATTAGTGATTGATGAGAGAAGGCCCAGACCATTGTTGGGGGGACCACCCATGCACTGTAGTCCTGGGTTCTATGGTTCTATAAGAAAGTAAGCTGAGCAAGCCATGAGCAAGCCGGTAAGCAGTGCCCCTCCATGGCTTCCGCATTAGCTCCTGCCTCCAGGTTTTTGCCCAGTTTGAATTCCTGTCCTGACTTTCTTCAGTGATGGATGATGATGATGTGGGTGTATAAGCCAAATGAACCCTTTCTTCCCCAACTTGCTTTTGGCTGTCATAGCAACAGTAACCCTAACTGGGAATGACCTCATGACCAAGGCAACTCTTACAAGAGAAAGCATTTATTTGAAGTCTTGCTTGCAGTTTCAGATGTTTAGTCCATTATCATCATGGCAAGGATTATGGCAGCAGCATAGCAGGCCTGGTGCTGGAGAAGTCATTGAGATCTATGTCCTTCTCTGCAGGCATAGAGAGAGAGGGAGAGAGAGACTAGGCCTGGAATGGGCTTTTACACCTCAAAGCCCACCCCCAGTGACGAACTTCCTCCAACAAGGCCACAACTCTTAATCCTTCTAATCCTTTCAAAGAGGATTAAGTATTCCTCTTTGGTAACTAAGTATTCAAATGTATAAACCTACACAGGACCACTGTCTTTCAAACCACTATTTGTCTCAAGAACAAAACAACAACAAAAGATTTATTTTTACTTTACAAGTGTTTTGCCTGCATGTATGTATATGCACTGTGTACCTGTGTGTCCTGGGGGCCAGAAGAGAGCATTGGATCTCTTAGAGCTGGAGTTACAGGGTTGAGAGCTGGGATCCAAATCTCTGACCTCTGGAAGGACAGCCAGTGCTCTTAACCTCCAGGGCATCTCTCTAACCCCTTCTGCATTCTGTTTTTAAATTTAATTTTATTAATTTTGACTTCACGTATGTTTGTGTAACATGTTCATGCAGTGCCTTTGGAGGCAAGGAGAAGGTGTTGGGTCCCCACAGACAGACGGTTGTGAGCTGCCATGTAACTGTCTTTGGCTACTTTGTGGATTCTTTTTACTTCCACACTTTCAACCCCCTCACGCTTGACAGGAGAGGAAAAAAGGATAGAAGGGAAAGGAAAAAGCTCCCTGAATAAAGTCAGGAGTCAAAAGGGGGGCCATGTTATCGTTACACTACTTCCTGCTGATTAGGGGCGTCAAGTTCCTTGGGGCAAGTTTGATTTTTGTTGTCAGGATATCTAACTACTACTACTTCTTCGCACGCAACTCCTCAACAAACCATGACCAACAGCAACTACCATCACCACTACCAACATCACCAACACTAACCAAGCCCCACTCCACCTAGGGGGCCCTAGCATTTATATATCCTCTAAAAAGCCCTCGGGATTTCCAACATCACAGTATGGTGGGAACTATCTGCAGCTGGCAAAACCTTGCCCTATGGTTTTTGCACGAGGCAAATCGTAGTCAGCTGCTGTGGACAAGCTGAAGCAGCCCCAGATTGCACACCTGGGGATTAAAACAAACAAACAAACAAAAAAAAAAAACAATATTCCCACAATATTTTTATGTTTTCCAAAGAAATAAGAGCTCCGAAATTGTCACTACACTGCCATACGGATGCTGGGTCTCATGGAAGAACGGTTAGTGCCATTAACCCCTGAGTCATTGCTCTAGCTCCCACATTTTGCATTCTTAAAAAACAAAGCAACAACGAAAACATTACGTTGATTTGAGAACAGGGTTCATGTCCTTGAAGCTGGCATCGAATCTCAATCTTCTTGTGTCAACTCCTGAGCGCTGGGATTACAGGTACAGTGTGCCATCAGGCCCTGCAAAGCCATATTATTTTATATTTATTTTTTTGACAATGTTTGCAGCAATCAAGAGTGCCACCTAGTGGACACAAGGCTACATGGCCTTGCTGTACTTAGGAAGAACTTTCCCATGGGTCTGTGGGGCAGAGTGGCCGGGCCTGACTCCTGCTCTCTGGTGGCCCTTATCCAGGGGGGAAAACCTGCAGAACAAGGTTAGGACTCCTGAGCACAACAGCCTCTGCCTGTACCCCCACTTTGAGTTGGACACAGGGCTGATGCATCCCTTTGAACTTGACCCTAGGCAGCCTTTGGGGCTTCATTTCCTGTTCCCCCTGCCCTGTCCTGCTTGGGGATGATGGGGAATTGACTTCCCCTCAGAGAACCCCGAGCTCCCCCCCCCCCCCCGAAAGGGTTTTCTTATGTATTTTCTTCTGTCAACGCATAAGCAGTCAGGTCCCAGAGTCGCTACATCGAGAGTAATTTCAATTCATGAAGGTCTACAGGGGCGGGGGCAGGGTCTCCCCCCTCATTCTCCTGCACCCCCAGTGATTTCTAGCATCAGCACTATGCTCACGTTATTATGAGCTGGGTCCACCTGAGCCGTCTGAGATGCTTTCTTCATCTCAAGGTCCTGGGCTCGGTCCCACCCGCAGAGTCCCTTTGGTTGTGGGAGAGGGCATGTGCAAAGGGGTTACAGATTAGGACATGGCCATGTTGGGAGCATGCAGCTTCGCTCCATCTGAGCCTGGCCCATGTCTCCCTCTGCCTTTGACCTCATGGCCCCCTTTCGCACCTTCCTGCTTCTGCCATCTAGCCCAGAGTGCACAGGGCTGGTGGTTTCCCAGTCACCTGTTGCAGCCCCGTGGACTCTCACTGCTCGTCTCCTGCTGCCTTGCAAAGGCCCCGTCTGTGCCGACTCTAGGCAACAGGCTCATGTGTCCCAGGTCCCCACCTGAGCCTGCTGCTGTGAGCAACTGGTCATGTCCCAGAAGCTAGGCTGGTGCCTGCTGAGGGGACAGCGGCAGGGCTGACTGGTGTCTTTATAGGAGGTTGGAAGGAGAGAAGAAGTACAGCCAGGCCAAACAGTGGCAGGGACAGTGGGGATGCAGAAGATAGCTCAGGGATCACAGGATGAGGAGGACTGAATGAGGCCATGTGGTGCTGCTCCGCTCAGGAGGACGCCGGGCAAGGAAAGGCTGAAGGGTTCCAGGCACTGGCTGTAGCTGAGGCTGGCTGTCACGGAGCGAGGAGGGGGGCAACCCCGGCTGACATGAGAAATTTGGTGGCAGGTGAATTTGAAAAACGGGTCTTGTGAACTGCAGCGGGAAGCCTTAAGAGTCTCTCAGGGAGGGGTGGTGTGATGACATCTTCCTTTTAGGGTGGCCCTGGCCACTGAGAAGACCTGGAGCGAGATGGCAGCAGGTCAGACAGGAGGCTGCAGTGTGGTACAGTGTGGGCAGAGCAGTGGGACGTGTGATGGCAGCGGCCAGGAATGAAGGTGCAGAGAAACAGAGCCCTTCCCACTGTTTTCATATCTGCCTGCCTTGAGTCTGTGTCCTTCAGGCATCACGCGTGCAGAGTTCGCGCCTGCAGAGTTCCGGGGACTCTGCCGGGTGGAGGGCTGCCTATGCCTGGTCGCTGCTCCAGAGTGCAGTAGAATCCCTGGACCGGGCCGGTCTTAGATGCCTTTTCCAGAGGCTCCTCCTGCCGAGCATGGGCACACCTCACAGGGCCTCTAGAAACAAGGCTACCTGCTCAGGCTCCCAGGCTGGACATGTGCCTGTCATCCTAGCGCTTGGAAGGCGGAGGCAGGATTGAAAGTTTAGAGAGACTGCATCCTAAAACACACACACACACACACACACACACAAAACCACAGGTCCAAGCAAGATGGTCTAGTGGGTAAAGTAGCTCGCCACCAAGCCTTATGACATGACTTCAGTCTCTAGCATCCGTACAGTGCAAGGAGAAAAGCAACGCTGACATTGTCCTCTGACATTACACTGTGGCCTAGAACAACAATGAGCTCCTGAGGTCTGAACCCACAGGGCACTCTCTTCCCTGGAAATGACTGCCAAGACACCAAGCCAGGTTACAATGGAAAGAGCCTCCAGTTTGGCATCAGGACTGCCTATGTCCTAGCTGTGTGTCCCTGGCTGTGTCCTGGTTCAGAAGAGGGGCCCTGGCTTCTCATTATGAAAGGCCTGGAGAGACGTTTGACCCATGACACAGAAATTAGCATGCGAGGACGAACTCTTAAGTCTAAACAGCCAATTGGGATCTTTAAGTTTTTGGCTTATGGAGACAGGGTTTCTCTGTGTAGCCCTGGCTGTCCTGGATTCACTTTATAGACCAGGCTGGCCTCACACTCGGAGATCTGCCTGCCTCTGCCTCCTGAGTGCTGGGATTAAAGGCGTGCACCTCTTAAGTTTATACACGTCAGGTGGGGGCTGAATGAGGAAGGAGGGTGCTGAGGGCAGGGGTTGTGGCCTGACACGCCGTATATTATAGACTGAAGACCCATGCTGCCCTGGAGGACTCAAGGGTTGTCCTAGCTGGCTTAGCCTGACTCCCTCATGATGGTTCATGGAGTCTAACATAGCTTGAGGCTGTTCCCACTGACTCAGGTAGTTTTCACAGGGGCTCATAGGAGGGTGGGCCTCAAGTCAATCCAAGACATCTCAAGCAAGGCCAGGACTAGGCTCCTGGTTCTCAAGGACTGGCTGTGGGATGCTGAGAAGAGACAGCACTAGTGAAGCTTGGCTGAGCCAAAGGCTGCAGGCTTTTGATGGTCATGTGACTTCAGTCCACTGGGGGGAACTAGCTGCCCATTTTTTTTTTCTCCTTTGCTTTCTCCTCTCTGCTCTCCTTTTCAAAACTTCCAATCCCTCTATCCCCCCCCTTCCCCCGTCTAGGCCTCTTGGAGTGTTGAGATTACAGGTGTGAGCCACTACACTCAGCTGGGTTGATGTCATTAAAAAAAAAATTATGTGTGTGCTATGCCTCTGGAGGCCAGGGGAGGGCGTCGGATCCCCTGGAATTGGAGTAAGAAGCAGGCATGAGCTTTACCTGTGTCCTCTTCTAGAATAGCAAGTGTTCTTAACTTCTCCGCCACCTTTGCAGCCCCTGGTGTCATTTTTCCGGCTACAATTTCAAACAGCAAAGCTTCTGTTGCTGTGGGCTTCGGAGTAGTTCTCCTGCGCGACTGGGACGGTGGAGTTCTCAAGAAGAAGCTGCCCGTCAGTGAGGGGGCATCGCTGCTGAGAATTCTGGCGCTCCCCTGCACCCAGCCTCGAATTCTGGAGCTTCGCCGCACCCAGCCTCGGCTGTGTCTGTGAGCAGCCTCAGAAAAGGCACAGAAGGGCTGAAGGAAAGCTTTCCCGCTTTGGGGACAAGGCCGGTTGGCGTCTGCTTCTCTGTGTCAGACGCTCCACTAGCCAGCAGGATGGACTGCAGGAGGTTAGACGCTCAGCTTTTCCACCCTAGTTCTGGGGGGCTAGCCCCAGCTTAGGCTTTCTGCTCCCACATCCCTGCGATGCTCCCCGTTCCTCTGCTGCCAGCTCCTCTAATCTGCTCCCAGCCTCCTTGCTGGGAGCCATCTTCTATCAACCCCCCTGCGCTTAGATCCCTGCTAGGATCCCAGCCCCTCCGCCGCTTCCCAGCACCCCTTCAAGCCCCAGGCACCGCCTCCCAGAACCCGAGCGGCTGTCCCGAATACTCAGTTGCTCCTCCCTGCAGACTCAGGTTCTCCGCCCTCAGGCTCCGCCCACTCCATGTGAACTACAACTCCATTGGTTGATCTCTGCCTCGGGCTCCACCGCTAAATGGCCCTTCCCCAATTGGTGCTTGTGACCGTCCATCAGCGCTGTTGGTAGGGAATGGGCTGGGCGACCCAGGGAACCTTGCTGCCCTGGACGCACCGGAAGAAGCTCGGTCCCTGTAGGCTGTAGCGGGTGAGCCGGGGGGAGGGAGACCCGGGCGAGGCTGGGGACAGTTCAAGGAGGGAAGTCCTGCGGGGTGGCCCGAGCAAGCCGCCAAGGAGCCTTCCCACAGTTAAGGCTACTGTCAGAGAAGCGGAGAGCGCCAGGGAAGGGTGAAGCTGGGCTCTGAAGGGGTCTGTGGGCTTACCTTGTTTTCCAAGACAAACCCAGCGGGGTTCCTTTCAGCGGGGAGCTCAAAACCAAGTTTAGGGGGAGACGCCCTGGCCTGCACCCCTGCGCGGGGCTGGGCTGGGCTGGAAGAAGGGCGGTCAGTCGCAGAGGCCTCAGTGGGCTCCAGGACTCAGCATGGGCTTGGTGAGGCTGTTCAGATGGGGTGATGGACATTGCCCCAGGAACCAGGCAGAGGGTCATTTGGAGGCCCTAGTGGAAGAGCCCGAGGCACACCACAGCCTGCCACCAGCTTGGGGCTGTAAAGACCTGGCATTCTAACTCTTCAGAACAGACTCAGGGACCCCCTTTTCTATCATCGTGGGCCCAGCTGTTTCTGTCTTTGGCGGCCAGGAAGCACGACCAGGTGCCCTGGATGGCTTCATTCAGCCTGATGCCCTAATGTTAAAGGGTTCACCTGCGCTTATTAAAGCGTGGCAAGGCAAACTCCACTTAGGCCGTGGAGACGTGACTTGGTGATGGGATTTCACAGCTGGGGAGAGGTTGCGCTCCTCTGGGAATGGATCACCTGGTTGGGGGAGGGCAAGGACGTGATTAGCTACCAAGGGTGCTGGCGTATTGAGGACGGGCTGTAGCTGAGACTGGATTGTTCAAGGACTCGCACTGGTGGGTTTAGGAGACATGAGATCTGGTCAGGCAAAGACCTGGCCCTTGATTGTACCCAGGTGGGAAAGCAGTCACGTGTCCATTGTTCCTGGAACAAGTATTTGATGAGGCTACTCGTGCCCAGAGTGTGACTGCAGAGCTCAGGCCCTGCTGTGTGGCAAATGGCCAGGGCTGTGACTACGGGTGACCTTCGAGGGGCCCCTCCCGTTTGGTCCCTACCCTGTGTTCCCATCAAGCCATGGCTGGATGCACTGTGGTGGTCAGGGTCTCCCTGTGAGGCGTTCAGCAATGTCCCTGGCCTCTGCACAGTGACCATGAGCAGCAACCTCCCACCCTCACCCCCGATGCCACTTCTGAAAAGAAAAATGGCTCTGCTCCTTGCTAAGGCACAGGACAGTGGTCGTGAAGCTGGGTCCCTTTTTGTAGCCTTCAGATTGGAGCCAGGAGTCACATGCATGGCCTGGGGAAGGGCTGTGGGGTCAGGTGTCAGGTTGCCAAGGGGGACAAAGCAGGACAGGAGGGACGGGCTCACCCCTGAGTGAGGGCCACCAGGGAGGTCCTCAGAGGAAGTGACCTCTGAGCGGAGTGAAGGAATCGGCTTACAGCACTTGGAGGAGTCTCTCTGGAGTCTGTGGACTCTGGCACCTCCAAGCTTGTGGGTGGGAGGTCAGGATGGCATGGGCTCTCTGCAGCGTGAGTAGGAGGGGCTTCCCAGGAAAAGTGGCAAATGCTGAACAGTTAGTTGGAAACAAGAGCTGGAGAAGGACAGTGAGGGTTGACAAGTAGGAAGGAATCCACCCTTCGAAGGTGATTCTGACATCTCATGATGCCTTTGGAGCCTGCTTGGTGGGAGCCGCCACCAGCCAGCCTTGAGCCTCCATCCCTGACAGGAGGCTATATACCATGCCTTTAGTAGGCTTCTTCCTCCTCGATATGTATGTTTGTTTGTTTGTGTATATGAGTCCCCTATCTGCATGTACACCTGCATGCCAGAAGGGGGCATCAGATCCCATTATAGATGGTTGTGAGCCACCATGTGGTTGCTGGGAATTGAACTCAGGACCTCTGGGAGAGAGATAATACTCTTAACTGCCGAGCCATGGCTCCAGTCCTCCAGTCCTCAGTAGGCTTCTTGAAGTCTGACACTTAGGTGAGATACAACTCTGTCAGAAGCCCTCAGGCCTTCTGATCCCTGCTTGCTTCTGGACTGACTGACTGACTGACTGACTGAGAAGGACAGGGCCTTACTATGGGACCCAGGCAGGCCTTGAACTCACTACCCCACCACAGCCCCCCAAAAGCCTGGATTACAGATATCACCACCAGGCTAGGAGTGGGACAAACAGGAGTGCTTTGAGGCATGAAGGTCAGCCTGCAGGGGGGAACTATCATGTGCCCGTGTGTTGTCAACACATCTGTCATCTGCAGGAGAGTGCAGGGAGAAACAGACAAGGTTTTCGGTGACTTGGTAAATTCAAATGCCCTTTGGTAAGAGGAAAAATAAAACCCCAAACACTTGTAGCCACAGGTGGTGTCCTGGAAAGGCCCAGGGCTATTGGGGTGTGCTTGGCCTTCAGCCCTTGGTGAGTTTTCTGTGTGTCAGCTGACAGCCACCTTGCGCTACGGGCAGGGCAGGGCTCGGCTCTCCCGAGGCGTGCAGACAGTCTGCAGCAGCAATGGCACCATTCAGCCTCCCTGTGCAGGGCAAGGCCAGGCTGCACAGATGAGAGCAGGCAGCTCTCTACCCTCTTGCTTCTTGGGTAGAAATTAAGATACTGAGCCAGTTGGGTGGTGGAGTCTCACGCCTTTAATCCCAGCACTCAGGAGGCAGAGGCAGGCGGATCTCTGAATTTGAGGCCAGCCTGGTCTTACAGAGTGAGTTCCAGGACAGCCAGAGCTACACAGAGAAACCCTGTCTCAAAAAACCCAAAACCAAAAAAAAAAAAAAAAACCCAAAAACAAAAAAACAAACAAACAAAAAAAAAACCAAGCCACTTTACTGTCCCCTTTCTTGGAGTCTTTCCACTACCACCACCCAGGACAGTTTGGAGTCCTTCCTGAGCCCTCCCCGCACCCCGGTCTGCAGCTCTGACTCCAGGCCTAGTGCCGCGTTGGCATTTTCCATCGTAGATGGCCCAACCCTGCCTCAGAACACTTTGAAGTGGTCCCCACAGGGTTCCTGGTGGCCAGATGGCTTGAGAGAGCTGTAGAAGCCATCCTGTGAAGTCCACTATTCTGGCTGTTCAGGAGCACACTCTTCTTTACTGTCCCCCTCCTGAGCACAGGGCACCACGACTTCCCCTAAACAACTCTGACTTCTCTGGAAGTCAGTGGCTGTTTAAAACTCAGCTGGGGAGACCCATAACCTGAGTCCCAGATGGCTGAGCTGCTGCGCAGAGTTGCAGTCTCCAGGGGTCTGCTCGGTGCGACAGCACAGGCCTCGTCCTTGGAGGGAAGGGCTTCAGCTGTGCTGCTGCCTGCTCTCAAGGGGAGGCCAGCCCCGTGCTTCGTGCCCTGAGTGTAGGCTGGAGCTGCCGCTGAGAGTGTTACGTTGGCAGGGGGCGGGACTGGGTGAGTCCCCTCTCCTGCCTTCGTGATCAGTGTTCCCATGAGCCCTTGGAGGGACATGTCTTCTAGGGGAGCTTAGTAGCATGGAAGCCTGTCAAGAGCAGGGCCCCAGCTCCCTAAAAGACAGCAAAGATGTGGAGAGAGTGGGGCCTTGCACTGGTCTAGTGGGAATGTAAATTGGAGAACAAGATGGCAGCTCCTTAAAACATCAAAGTTCCACTCTCCTGTGTCTGAGGCTTGAGCATGTGGGTAGAATATAGAGAGCTGAAAAGAGGGGCTCAAGTACAAGGGACTGCAGCAACCCTCTCTAATAGTCCCATAGTAGAAGCAGCCCAGATGCTTGCCAGTTAGTGATTGGTGAACAAAATGTGGTACGTCCATACAATGGCATGTTATTCAGCCACGAAAAGAAGTGAGGTATTGATAAGTGCTAAAACATCACCATGTAGCTGGGCTGGCCTCAAGTCACAGCCACCTTACCCTCCTCTGCTTCAGTCTCCCATAGGTTAGGATTATGGGCTGTGCCACCACACCAGGCCAAGCAGTATGCTTCTAGAAGGAATCCAGGCTTCTTCAGTTGACTCGAGGGATCAGAATGGGGCCCCTGTACTTCACTGTGTCAGCTGCTAATTTTTACCCCGACAAATGAAAATGTCCATCAAGAGTGTCTAAGCTGCATCTTACAGTAAGTGGTCATTCACTGACCGTGGTCTTTCAATATTTCTGTGACTCTCATGTTGGGGTTTTTTCTCTTTTTCTGGCCTGCAGAGAGTTCCACCAAGCAGGCAAGATGGGGAATGCTAAGAGCCATTCGAGTCCGAAGACGTGCTCAAGGTTCTTGCCTGAGGAGCAGGCTGAGGTGGACAGGCTGTTTGACACCCTGTCATCTAATAAAGGCAGCTCGGCAACAGGAACATTCTCTCTGGAGGCACTGAAGGCAAGAGCGACCAGGTGGAGGGGATTTAGGGTCTGCAGTTGTGCCAAGCACCAAAAAGCCAATTTTTGGTGAAGGGTCCTTTTTTTTTTTTTTTGGCATTGTGGGCTCTGTGACTACACTGCTCTGTCCTTTAGGGTGAAAACTCGCCATGGGCCATGCACGAACAACACCCCCACCCCATTTTTTTTTTGAGACAGAGTCTTGGCATATGCCAACACTGGCCTAGCCTGGAACCCACTGTATAGCCCAGGGTGGCCTTGGATGGATAGTGATTCTCCCCTCTTAGCCCGCTGAGTGCTGGGCTCAGTGTGAAAGTGTGAAAGCACAGTGTCTTATTATATGAACCAGAGCGAGGACCTGGGACAGGTGTGGTTGCTCCTGCCCCTGGGCCCCACACTCAGGAGGCTGACCAAAAAAACGGCTGCTGAAAATTTGATCCTGGGCTATAGGGAGGCTTGTCTCAGAAAACAGGAAGAAGGGTCAGAGGGAAAGATGGAGGGAAGGAGAGAGGGAGAGGGAGGAGGAGAAGGGAGGGAGAGAGGGGACTTGGAATGGACTGTCACTGGGCCGTTCAGGACATTTCTAACTTGTCACAACATGAGAGGAGGAAACGCTTGACACCTCAGCTTCTGTTACCTGTAGAATGTGACCCTGACATCAGGGAAGGTCACAGCACTCCTTGTCCAGTGCCAAAGTCTCGTCGTAAGAAGTGAGAAGTGGCTATGCCCTCAGGGTGAGCATCCTTGAGCAGGTGTGCCCTTGCTCCTTAAGACACGGACACAAGCAAATATCAGCTTACCCCGGAGGCCTGGGACTGGGTACAGTGTGCAAAGCCATTCTAAAGGCTTAGCTTCCAGAGCAGCGATTCTCAACCCATGGGTCGCGACCCCCCTGGAGCCAACCACTTCTTTCACCGGGTCGCCTAAGACCATCAGAAAACAGATATTTACATTATTATTGGTAACAGTAACAAAATTACAGTTACGAAGGAACAACATAATTTCACGGTTGGGGTCAGTGCAATGGAGGGACTGCATCAAAGGGGTTGCAGTATCAGGAAGGTTGAGAACCGCTGTTCCGGAGCATGGCAGAAGATAACTGATGGGCCTTTAGGGACCCACAGTCACGTGTTGCAGGACATTTGATCACACCGTGAACCCCGAGATTGTGTTATTTCCTGAAAGAACCTGTTACTAGTTGTGGTGTGGCCCAGCCCTTAGCACACACCTTTAATCCCTCTGGCTGGAATATACAGACATGCCCTTGTACAAACCTTTAATCCCAAACAATGAAGGCGAAGTCAGTTTGTAGAAAGAAGAACCCATGTTTGAAAGTGATATCTAATTGAGTGACAGAAAAAGTGATGAACCACAGAAGGATTTGGCAGAATAGGAAATGCCCAACTCTCCCAAGAACAGCACAGGAAAGGGAGGCTAGTTAAGAGCAGAGTAGGAAGAGAAGAGGCAGTTTTACCGGTAGAATTTTACAGAAACAGGTTAAAGAAAAAAGGAATGAGTTGCAGGTGAGGACAGAATGAACTAGAGAATGAGTAGGAGCCAAGAGATTAGAACAGATTGCTGGGGTTAGTTTGAGGCCATGCAGAGCAATGTAGAGGCTGAGAAAGAAACCAGATTGAATAAGTCATCTGGGAGAGGAGTCTGAACCAGAACAGCTGAGTTGGACCAGCCAGGCAGAGCTCAAAAAGAGCTAAAAAGGATGAGCTTATTCAGCACTAAGTCTCAGAGGCTGAAAACATCCTAGGCCTAGAGTAGAGTGTAGAGAGGCTAGAAGCTTCCAGGACTAGGCCTAGGTTAGCAGATGGAGTCAGTAAGCCTCCAAGAGGACAATTACATCGGGCGAATAAAAGTTACATTTACAACTACGTTCAGCCAACCAGCTGCTCCAGAAGTTACCGGAGCCCCAGATTTGGTGTATGTGCGTAAGTGTACGTGTGCATGCATGTATGTGGGTGACTCAGATGCAGCTAGGCCCAGCATAGCGTATGCATGTAGCTGCAGCAGACAGATCAACCATGTATGAGGGAGGAGCCTGGCAGCAAATGCAGCATTCAGAAGGGACAAGCTGCTGGTGTCCTGACCCTGCTCTGCAGGACACCTGTGACTGTGAGACACACTCTCTTTCCACTTCATCACCACATCAGGTGTGATGCTCCAGCCATTTGTAGAACATTAAGGTCTTAAGAGTTGGTCGGTCTGATGGGTGGTGTTGCAGCTCAGTGGGAGAATAATTACTTGGCAATTGTGTGGCTCTGGGTCCCCTCTGCATCAATGCAAAGGGACACAAGGAGTGAAAATAGTTTAAAACATGGAAGGAATAAGAGCCAGCTAATATATAGTGGCCCAGTGTAGAGATCACACCAGCTCCCTACAGACATGGTCCACGTGTTCATGAGCTCAGACCGGTGCTGCGGCTACGAGAATCTATGGACACGGTCCCCAAGCGGCATGAGTAGCAGAGGCAGGAAGGCGATGTCTGGCCTGGAGAGACTGGAGTATGAGGTGTGGTCTGTGACTAGACTGGCAGTCTCTGATGCCCATGGTGAGCTGGAGTGCTTTGGTTCTTTCCTGTTTTACGTGTTTCTTTTGGTTTTGCAAGACAGGGTTTCTCTGTGTAGTCCTGCCTGTCCTGGAACTTGGTCTGTAGACTAGGCTAGCCTTGAACTCTCAAAGATCTGCCTGCCCCTCCCTGGAGTGCTGTGCAATGCCACCACCCAGCTTATTTTATCTCACACCGCAGATCAAATCCTGGATCTTCCACGCGGCAGCAAGTCCTCTAGCACTGAGCTCCACCCCAGCCTGAGCCAGTACACTTCTCTGGTTGGGGGAGATGGTACCGTGGGGTCACAGGCAGATCATGCAGCCATAGGCAGCATCTGTGGGACAGTGGTTGGCCTTGTCCTCAGCTTGTTTTCCAGTGAACCCTGCCTGACCCTCTCTTCTGTTTGTCCCCGACAGAGCCATGTCAAGGAGGATCTCCCCCAGGCGATGGTCACCAGACTATATAACGGCATGTGGAGGGTCAAAACGACCCAGAAGGCACACGGGAGCCAGGGGAGCCAGGGGAGCCAGGGGAATGTTTCCCGGGAGCAGTTCACAGAGTTCCTGTCCCATCTGTTGAAAGGCAGCTTCGAGGAGAAGGGCCATATGGTTATCCAAATGCTCTCAGCTACAGAGAGTACTGTGAAGGCCAGGGACATCCTGAAGGTAGACGCTTGGTGTCCAGGGGTGGGGGATCTGGGACAGCCAGCGGCTTAGGTGAATGCAGCATCATGGTGCTGGCCAGCCTCAGGATGCTGAGCCCACAGGATGGCAAGATTTGTTTACTTATTACATACATAGTTTTCCACCTGCATGTAGGCCTGCAGGCCAGAAGAGGTTACCAGATCTCATTATAGACGGTATGGTTGCTGGGAGCTGCGCTCAGGGCCTCCGGAAGAACAGCCGGTGCTCTTAACTTCGGAGCCATCTGTCCAGCCCGATTCAGAACTCTTGAACTAGGACTTTGGCAAGCTTCTAGGTGGGCTAAGTGTTACCAATGAAATGAAAGCCAGGCCTGGCGTAAAGGTCTGGCATCAGAGGGTCGAAGGCCAGCCTGGCCACCTTGGTAAGATCCTGTGTCAAAATTCTACAAAAAGGGGGGCCAGGAATGTATCCTCACCTGGTGGATGTTGACCTAACATCCATCCGGCCCACCGGCCCATCCCCAGCAGCTTTTAAAACCAGTATAGTGGCCCACATCTGTAATCCCAGCACTTGGCAGGGAGAGGCAGGGTGATCAAGAGTTCAAGGTCATCCTCAGCTACATAGCAAGTTTGGTGCCAGTCCTGGCTACATGAAGTGCCAAAAAAAGAAAAAAAAAAAAAAGAAAAGAAACAAAAGAATGCGTAAATAGGATGGCTCAGAGATTAAGAATACTGGCTGCTCTTCCATAAGACCCAGGTTCAAATCGCAGCACCCACATGGCAACTCACAACTGTTTGTAGCTCCAATTCCAGGGGACCAGGCACCTTAACAGACATACATGCAGGAAAAACACCAATGCACATAGAATAAACACAAATCTTAAAAAAAAAAAAAATGAACATATGAATAGCCACACAAGGCAGGTGATGCCCACACTGGTCCATTTCGATTGATACTAAAAAGATAACTGTCACTGTCCTCACTGCGATGTACTGGGAGTAAGTCGGGGAGGGCTTGGCTCTAACAGCGAAGTATCTCCCAGTTCACAGAGGACCTGGTGGCCTCTTTGGTGCATGTGCTGATCCACTGGCCTGAGCTTCGAGGCTGGACTTGGAAGAAATCCACGGTGTGCCCCGAAAGCATGCAGGCCATGGCTGCCCAGCTGCTCTCAGAGATGAAGTTTCAAGGCAAGTGTGGACTGTCCTCTGTCAGTTTAAAGTGTGGGACTGTCCTGTCAGTGTTAATTTAAAGTACGGGCTATAGTTATTACGTTGCTGTATCTAACCCGCTATCACAATCAGTTTAAGACACAGACGCCTGATAGATTTTAGAATTGCCTTATCTTCCTGGGGCACTAAACTCCCTTTACCTCCCAGCCCCCACCCCAGGCCAGCTCTAATAATTTCTACCTGGCTACATCCCATCCATAATTCCATAAACACTTGTTTATTCTCTCATCTGGGCCGCTTCGTGTGCTGAGGTCAGAGGGACACAGCCGGGGATCTGAGCTCATGTTTTCAGCTTTGCTTGACAGCGTTTTACCAAGCCAGAGATCTCCGATGCCATGAAATTCTTAGTTTCTTCAGCAAGGTTTAGATGATTAATTTGAGGTCTCCTTTCTTCAGTGTAGGTGTTGATAGCTGTAAAGTTTCCGCCTGAACGACCCTTCAGCTGCATCCCAGAGGCTGCCATGTGCTGCTTTGGTTGTTATCCATCGTAGTAGGTTTTTTTTACTTTTCCTTTCTTTCTTTCTTTTGCTTTTTTAAGACAGGGTTCCTCTGTGTAGTCTTGGCTATCCTGGGATTGCTTTGTAGTCCAGGCTGGCCTGGAACTCACAATGATCCTCCTACCTCTGCCTCTCAAGTGCTGGGATTAAAGGTGTGTGCCCTCATGACAGGCCCATCTAGTGTTTTAAGACGTTTATGGATTTAGTTTTATTTGTGTGTGCACAAATGTGTGGGTGCCTGTAGATGCCACGGACTGACCCAGCTGGGTCCCACAACCGCGGGAGAATCAGGGTTTTTGGATATCAGGTTAGACACAGGTAGACGAATGACAGAGGCCATACCGAAGAGTGTTTGATTCTGCTGCAATTTTACTGAAGTCAGGCTAATAATTTTATAATAATTGCATAAGGAAACACCTTAAAGTTGGCATACTTCCCAGAACACTTAGATTTTTACCAAGAATACAAAGTTTACACTTTGACTCAAAAGTGTAGCCAAACATAAAGCAGTGCCCACAAGAAATCTTGGCCTGAGAACTTTTTGATCAAAGCAAACAAAGGACAAAACCTCAAACTGCAGTTTCATTATTGCTAACCAGTGAAGAGGAAAGTCAGGAGCTAAGTCAGATGCCTGCCAAAATCTTTCTCTGCATCAAAGTCTAAATACACCTTTGTTAATCGTCCTCCCATATGTCTTGCTAAAGATTTATAATCTTCCTTAGAAACAAGACGCCGAAGGGAGGCATGCTCGAGCCAGCTGTACTTTCCTATGCTCTCTTTTCCTAAGTAGGAGCCCATTATTTTTTTCACTATTCTTGTAATGCTTTTTAATACTAAATCTGATTCATTACTTCTCTTAAAATTATTTTTCTTCCATTCTATTCTTATTAAAGCTTTTAGTAATCTATCAAAAATATGTTTCCTTGAATAGTTAATTGTGCTGTCCCAAGAATAATAGAGAAAAATCAAAAGGCTCATTAATCCAACCCCACAACCGCAACCGAGAAAGCATAGAAATCTCAGGATACGTCTTTTTAGCTTAGGTGGTGGTGGTGTGTGTGTGGGGGGGGGGACACTTGCCAGGGACCTCCAGGGAGCGTGTTCCCGAAGAAAACGTATCTCCCGTCTATTGGCACAATCTATTGCTATGCTACACTGACGACGCTGGAGTGGGTGTAGCATGTAGAGGCAAGAAGAGGGCGTCAGACCCTCTGGAGCAGGAGTTCCAGGCACTTGAGACACTGGTGCTGGAGATCCAACCTTACCACAGGGTGCAGTGGAGGCAAAGGCAGTCGGATCTTTTTAGTTCAAGGCCAGCCTGGTTTATAGAGTGAGTTCTAGGATGGCCAGACCTACACAGAGAAACCCTGTCTCCAAAACAAAATAAAATAAATCCAACCTTGCTGAGTTCACACCTGGGTTCTACTCCCTGGGATTCCGAGGTGTGAACTGAGCCTTCCATCTCTTTCTGCAAGTTCAACTATGTATGTTCCTCCTGTCTCCATGGCAGTTTAGTAGGGTCTAGCATAACCTCCACTTTAAACCCAGTGACCCCGAATTCAAGATCCAGGGATGCCGTACAGGTTACCCTGTCACCTCCGCTCTTTGGAGTTAGGTAGCGGAGAGCTACACTGGGTATTTTTGGAAAGAGATGTGGTTAGTAGTTGGTAAAACCTGCCTTTCCCAGGCAAGCCAGCGGTGCTCCATGAGCCACAGCCTATCCTGCCAGGGAACAGTACAGGTCTCCAGCCTTCTGCTAATCTTTGGGGCCAAAGTCCTTGGTTGGGTATGGTCACTGGAGCTGTGGGGTTCCCAAGCTGGCCTTCCTTGTAAAGGCCTCCTGTCATCACAGGCTTCCAGAGGGCAGTTTGAGGAGAGGAAAAACCAGAGATCAAGCTGTTCAAATCTGTACCAGCCAATGAAATAGGCCAGCCCACAAGATGTCAGATTTTCTAGTGGTCACATTAAAATAGTACAAAGGTTGGCCTGAGGCTGTGCCTCAGTCAGTAGTGCCTGGTGTGCACAAAGCCCTGGCTTCAAGCCCGGGCACTGCATAAATCAGTTGTGGCACACATCTGTAATCTCAGCATGTGGTAGGTGGAGCCAAGAGGGATGAGAGTTCAAGGCCATCCTCAGTATAGTGAGCTTGAGGTCAGCCTGGATGACATGAGACCCTTTCTCCAACAAGAACAAAATTATACAAAGAAACAGACGTGAGTTTTGCTAATATATCCAAAATATGCTTCCAATATAATGTGAATATTTTGGTATTTCACAGTAAGTCGTCATAGTGGGTGTTTAAAATTAGGAGTGCTCATTAGATCTATGACATGCCTCAGCTCAGACGAGCCGCCTCCCAGTGACTTATGGTTTTTAGCTTGGTCCTTGCAGGCTTGGACAGTGGCCGTAAGGTGACACAATGGGCTCAGTAATGCCAATCCCCTCTTTCCTTAGATGGCCACAAGTTTCTGGGCCCTCAGTTCCTGGACCAGGTCTGCGACCAAGCCATGATCCAGGACTGGGTGTTCCACGTGCCCCACATGGGCATGTTTCTGAGTGTGGTCGTCCACAGGGGCCTTCGCCTCCTGAGCTCATCCTTTGACCTCTCCACACTGGTCCCCGAGTGCCACGTGGACCGAGGGAGGCCGTTTGAGAGCATTCTGGACATGCTGGCCGTCATCTACCTCAACTCCCACCTGGAGGCCGAGCACCGGCACGTCTGGCGCCTGCTGTTCTCCACACAGCTCCACGGGCAGAGCTTCTCCCAGCTGTGCAGCCATATCACGCACCAGGGGCCCTGCCTGCTCGTCCTCAAGGACAAGGACGGCTACGTCTTCGGTGGCTTCGCCTCCTGCTCTTGGGAGCTTAAGCCTCAGTTCCAAGGTAAGACTCCAAGGCGGCAGGGGGTACTGTGCCGGGCAGTGTTAACTCCCTGGAAAGGGAGTCTTAGGCTCGGCCAGAGCAGGCCTTTAATAGATGTGGGAAGATCCCGCCCATTGTTGGTGGTGCCATTTTGTGGGCGGGGCCTAAGCTGTATAAGAGTAATGAAAGCCAGCTGAGAGCCAGTGGGCACTGTGGATGTGCCCTCTCTGTGGTTGTGGTGTGCCCAGCTGCTTGAGTCCTTGCCTGGACTTCCCCAAAATGATGAGCCATAACCTGGAGTTAGTTATGAGACAATCCCCAGTCCCTGTGCTGCTTGTTGCTCGGGTCTTATCGGAGCCACTGAAGTGAAGCTTAGGACACTGATCTTTGTTGCCGTGACCAGCTACCTGCCAAGAGGCTGTGTCATGGCTCAGGGTTTGCAGGGTCACAGGTCATCATGGTGGACAAGGCAGCGGGAGCAGGTGCCGGCTGCTCGCCTACATCTTGGTGGGTTAAGGAGCATTGTAGTGGGGCCGGAGAGACGCTCAGAAGTTAGAGCCCTGGTTTGAGTCCCCGCACTTACGTGGCGGTTCCCAGCTGCCTAGCTCCAGCTCCAGGGGATCTGATGTCCTCTTCTGGCCCCAGGGTCACTGTGCACACATGGGACGCACATACATACATGTAGGCAAAACACGGGTACACACATTTTGTGGGGGGCAGGACAGAAGTAACCTGTGAGTCTCCTCAGCACCCTCCTCCTCCTCTGCCTAGAGGTTCCATAGCAACCCCCAGACAGCCCCACGTGTTCAGACAAGCGAGCCCATGGGGGACATTTCACACTCGAATCATGGCAGGGACCTAAACCCTGAGGGCTTGAAGTCGCCTCGGGAGGGCTGGGGAGATGGCACAACCTTCAGCTTCTGTACAGGTTTGCACACACGTCGGCTTGCACACGCACATGCCTGGCTCCTACGCTGTGATAGAACTATTATGCTTCTCCTGGCATCACAGACTCCTTCTTTGGTCCTGGAAGGGGGGGGGCATCAACCCTGACTCAGATGTCACCTGTCACCAGACAGATGCCCGGATGGGGTGAGTCACCTCTTCACGGGGTGCCTATGCTTGCTGCACTGCCCACTACCGACTGTGGTGGCCTGGCGTGCCCCTCCCCCTTCTGCTTGTATGGCTTTGTTGGCTACAGAAGCTCCATGTGTAACCGGGTCAGCTGTACCCTTCCTTCACTGCCCTCCCAGGAGCTGTCCCCACGGAGGACCCGCTTCCTGTGCCCACACACGGCCAGCTTTCACTCAAGGTGCCATCATGGTGCCCCTCTGTTACAGTGTGCCTCAGTTCTTCCTTCTCTTCCCCCTGCAAATCCAGCTCTGGAGGCCGGGGCGGGGGAGGGAGGGGTCGTGCCAGGCGTGTGTAGGTGGTACTGCCATTCCCAGAGAGCTCCTGGTCAGGCTGATGGTCACAGGGCCGGGAGGGAAAAAGTCGGTTTGTTGAGGCTCGTTGCATGCGTGTGCTGTTTGCCCTGTTGTCCTAGGAAGCGGTTACCCTGCACCCCACTAGAGACTCCGGGTCAGGCTGAGCTTGCCACCTCACTGTACCCCTACAGGCTCCACTCAAGGGTTGAGTGAGGTCTCGGATGAAACCCACTTCCTCCGGAGCCTTTGCTGCAGGACTCCCTGCAGCAAAGGTTTTGAGACAGTCAGGCTTTGGCTCTGGTGCAGAGGGCACTTTCCGGACTCCCACGTGCTCTGCGGCTTGAGCCTGGTGCACAGCAGGTGGTCCACACTGACAATGGGATATGGTGGTGGAGCTCTTGGGTTCAACTCTTGTCGCCTGGTCTGAAGATGGCCACACTGTCTATTCACTGTCATCAGATCGTTGAGCCCTCAGCCTCTCCTCCTAAGTTCTTAGACATCCATAAGTCTTGTCCTGTGTGGGGTCTGGGGCCGGGCCTCTCATCACCACTCCATACCTCCCTCTGAAGATGCACAAGATCTTAGTTGCTGCATCCTGAGGCTCAGCCTGTTGGTGTTGGCAGTTCTTGGTGTCTGGCTCTGAGGCAGTGACTGCTCTCCTTGGCTCTCCGTCATTTCCAGGGGACAGCAAGTGTTTCCTGTTCTCCGTCTTCCCCAGCATGGCCACGTACATGCACACGGGTTACAATGACCACTTTATGTACTTGAATCAGGGTCAGCAGACCATGCCCAACGGACTGGTAAGCAGGAGGGGGAGGGGTGTCCCACCAGCCAGGTGTGAGAGCGTTCTGTCCCCCTGTGGTATGTGCTGAGAGCCAATGCTAGAGCACATCTTCCTTCGCAATAGCCATGCCTTTGCCGGATGTCCCCCTGGTCTGTGTGCAAACAGTCCAGCCGTTTCCCTGGTTCCCGAACGATTGTTCTGCAGCCGTCACAAGCTACTGCCGTCTGCCTCACACCCGCATGTAACTGCACAGTGAGCCCATGTGCTGAGCTTGGTGGTGGCAGAAGGTCCCTGAGCCGGGGCCTCTGGGCACTGGTCTAGTTAGTGGTAACTTCATGAGACAGAAAATGGGCTCTATGTGGTGGCCGTTTTCTTGCCTGTTGCTAGCCACAGGAATAAGAGGAGAGGAGGGGATAGGAGGGGAGGGGAGGAGAGAAGAAATGAATGGGGGAGGTAGAGGGGAGGGGAGAAGAGGGGGCAGGTGAGCAATGGCGGCTGGATGGGTAGTGGTGTAGTGTGACAGATGCTCATAAGGATGTTTGGCATGGGTGAGAGCCATCCAACCTGCTGGCCTCCACCCCCCCACCCCCCGCCCATGCTTCTTGATGAGTCTTCTGGGAAGGCCCAGCTCTGTGCTTGCTGAGCTGAGAGCCAAGGCTGCCAGCTACAGAGGGTCAGGGTTTCCCTCCCAAGCTGCTGCCAAAGCAAATGGGAGGGACATGGTCGGGTTCCCAGGACACCAGAGTTTAGGCATGGGCCCCCTCCCAGAGTAGGCCTGGCTGTCAGCCTCAGGAGTAACCTCAGTATCCACAGGACCATTAGTCTTTGGCCTGGGGACCAAAAGTGGTCTCTAGACATAGGCTCAGACCCCTACAGTCCAAGATGGAAGCAGGTAGCCACCACATGTACCCCAGGCCCACCAGGGACAAGAGGGTGTGACAGAGGCGACCTTAGGACAAAGCTGTCCGGGAGGCAGGGTTACAGCGGGCTTGAGCCTGGCAGAGGGAAAAGCATTTGAGTTGCCGCTCTCAGCCTGCCACCTTTTCTGAGGGAGAGTCATTGGGCAGAGGTCGGTTTCCCGTGGGGACAGGACACAGGGGTCCCTGTGCTTTAGCTCATCCCCAAGTGCTGCCCAGGGCGTCTGCAGATTTTCTAGTCTGCTGTCCCTTGTGTGTAGCCTTGCAGAGAGCTGTGGAGTGTAGTTTGATGGTGTCCATGACCATTTAGCAACTCGGAACATGATTATAATCACAACCCTGCTTTCCCCATGTCGCAGGCTGGTTCCACTACCACCCTCTCTTTCTGAGACAAGGTCTTTTAGCTCAGGCTAGCCTGGAACTTTCTGTAGCTCAGGCTAGTCAAGAACTCAGGCTCCTCCCGGTTCTCTGGAGCGATGAAGCTCATTGTTTCTGAAGTTCTGGACCTGCTGATGGCTGCTGACACTGTTGCCTGCCCCACTCTGCAGGGCATGGGCGGGCAGCACTATTACTTTGGGCTTTGGGTGGCCGCCGACTTCGGGAAAGGACACAGCAAGGCCAAGCCTGCATGCACCACCTACAACAGTCCACAGCTGTCTGCCCAGGAGGAATTCCAGTTTGACAAGATGGAGGTGTGGGGACTTGGCAACCTCCCAGAGACCCATCTGGTGAGTTTTCCATGGCTGTGACCTCATGCAGAGCCACGGTCTTTCTGCTTCTTACTCTTCACTCTGCCTGCTTCTCCATCCAGGGCCAGCTTGTCCTTACCAGCTGTGGGCCATGCCAGGACGCATGCAGCAGAGTGGAGTGTGGGTTTGCCTCAGAGAGGGGGACCTCCATAAGCTCTGCACCCAGCCCAGCTAGCTGGCCCACCCTACCTGTGTGCAAGAACAACAGGTTTCTGCATGACCCTGGCAATTGCATCCCAGCCAGGGAGACTTCAGGGTACCCATGCCACCTGGCCTCCTGTGGCTCCAGTCTGATAAGCCAACCGCTGGGAGGGAGTCACTGTGAGGTCTGGGTTGGGGGGAGCTGCTATCTCCTCCTGTTCGTACTGAACATACCCACCCCTTTCTTCCCAAGGCCAAGAACAAGAAGAGCATCCTCGACTCAAATCCTGATGCCCGGGCCATGCTGGAGGCCAGTGGACGGACCCGCCACAGTGAGGGACTGCGGGAAATCCATGATGATGGTGATGACTGAAGCTCCTGGACAGTGGACTTCCTGGAGCAGGAGCAGGGACTCCCCCAGGGATGCACACAGCACCCAGGTTCCTCACTGCTGGGCCAAGCGGAGCTCTCCAGACCATCCGCCCTCACTCTGGCTTAGCCTTAACTCAGAGCCACATGGTCACACCCAAGGCCATCATGGACATACTTAATCCGAACACAGCCATGCCAAGAAAAATCCCTCTGAAGCCATAATTGATGGGTGTCGCCCCCCAGGGACCCTGAGTGTAGGTTAGAACCTTGGCCTTATACTTTTTTTTTTTTTTTTTTTTGTCGTCAATGGCATCTTAATTCAAAGTGGACAGTTGTAGACTTTAAGATGGACTCCAGCAATCCTGAAAGACTGAAGATTACTCAGGCGGGCAGCTGCCCATCACACCTTGAGCCATCACTGTCCAGTTTCATCCACTCCAAAGAGCTGTGAGCCTCTCTGTGAGACCTCTACCTCTTCCGTTGTTTGCCTTTTGCTGTAAATGTCAACCTTTATAGATCTGATAAAGGTTCTACCTTTGATGATACAGCTTGTTCCAATTAACAGCCATAGTACAGCTGGCTGTGTGCATTTCTCCTATTCTGCATTTTTTGCCCAGGAGGCTCCTGGAATACTCCATGTACCAATCTTGAGCACAGCAGAAAGGTCTGAGGCTAGCACCTTTTGAATACCGGTGCCATTCCTGTGCTGGAGGGCATGTGGTGCTGACAAGAGCTGGGCCATTTTGGTTTTCTTGGTAAGAAGCCTGTGGTCAATGGTTTGTGGGATAGAGACAGAAAATACTAGAATCTTCAGACAGTCCCACTGTAACTTCACAGAATTAGGTCACTGTGCTGTGGAATAGTTTTTGTTTTGTTTTTTAAGTCTGAATCCTCAGACTTTTCTTTCTTTAAAATAATTTATTTACTTTTATTTTATGTGCATTAGTGTAAAGATGTCAGATCTCCAAGTTATAGACAGTTATGAGCTGCCATGGGGGTGCTGGGAATTGAACCCAGTCCAATTGGAAGAGCAGACAGTGCTCTTAATCACTGAGTCATCTCTCCAGCCCCTTGCTTTGTTTTTTGAGACAGGGTTTCTCTGTGTAGCCCTGGCTATCTTGGAACATACTTTGTAGATGAGGCTGACCTCGAACTCAGTGATCTACTTGCCTCTGCCTCCGAGTGCTGGGATTAAAGGCATGCGCCACAACTGCCTGATAAGTGTTTTGTTTGTTTTAAAATAAAAATGTAGTGGTGTGTCTTGTTGGTAACAGACCTGTGGTGACCAAGGCTTGGTGTGACCCCTTGGGAAGTCATGACACTATGGCCCCCATGCTCTCTGACCTCTGTGCTGGGATGGAATTCCACCCCTCAAGACGGCACCCAAAAGTGTTTGCTCACAGTGCAGCCCTCTTGGGGTGGTAGCAGGCTCTGTTCCCCCCACACACACCTGTAATGTTTTTGAGGGCCCAAATGTTTGTGGGGTATCAGCCAGGCCCCAAGGAACTTTCCATTTCTTGCAAATGAGGAGTGTGGCCTTCTGTGAACCAGGAACAAGAATTCAGCTGTAAGTGCCAGAGACCTACCTCCATGCTGAGCTGACCGGACCCAAAAAGTGTTGGAGGGAAACGGTAAAGAAGCACAGACCGCACTGCAAACATGGTTATAACACATGCCTGAGTGAAGTGCTGGAAGGATGGAGATGAGAAAGGACAGCTCTGGAAGGTATGCCCCTCCTCCTGTGTGCCCCCGGGAGGTCACTCTGCACAGTGGGCCACAGCTGTGTGGCCACACGTTATCTCTCAGCGTTGGCTTTTCAGTGAGTTGCTCAGGGTTTCTCCCCATCTGTCAGCTGTGTAGATGCTCCATCTTGTCAGGTAGGTCAGCATCTTATTGGAGACTGACTGTTGCTACAGTGGCCATCCTTGGTGTGTCCATGATTGTGTCTCTGGGATGAACTGAGTGACTAGTTGGTTTAAAAGATGCCTTCTCTCTCTCTCCCCCCCTCCCCCTCTCCTTCCTTCTCTCCTTTTTGGTAATACTGTGGGATGCAACCCAGGGCTTTGAGCACGCTAGGCAAGTGCTCACTACTGTGCTTTGTCCTCAGCCCTTGGCTTTATGAGACAGGGTGTCCTATAGCCTAGGCTAGCCATGGACTCAAGGTCCCCCTGCTTCTGCCTCTCAGACACCGCGGCTACAGTTGTGCCGGCTGAGGTGGGTCAGCGCTCACCGTCACTCACCCTGTAACATACGGAGTGCCTGCCCGCTCACCAAGGAGCGTGGCCGTGGACAGCTTCCTTTTTCAAAGTGTTCTGGCTTTCTAGGGTGTCTTTTTGATTTATGAGATTCTTTTTTTTTTTTTTTCTTTTTGAGGGCGGGAGAGGGGCTCAGCAGTTAGGAGCACTGCGATCACAGAAGACCCCTGTAGCTGGTTTGTAGTCGAGTCCAGGAATTGAGCGTGAGTTGTTGGGCTTTGACACTCCGCTTTCCCTGCCGAGCTGTCTCCTCAGCCCGAGACCGTCTGTTACATGATACGATTTCCTCTTCTTCAGCCACTTTCTTTTAAAAATTGTGTTTATGTGGTATACGTAAAATGGACATTTTGTCTGCATGGATGTCTGCCTGTCTGCAGGTGCGCACGCGTGTGACACATGCCTGTGTGCAGATGTGTGGGGGGGGGACATGTTTTTATGTACATGTGTGACACATGCCTGTGTGCAGATGTGGGGGGGGACATGTTCTTATGTACATGTGTGACATGCCTGTGTGCAGATGTAGATCCACGTGTAAGCGTAACGTGCTTATGCAGGTGCACAGGTGTGTGATGCATGCCTGTAGCAGATGTGTGTGTGGGGGGAACATATGCCGTCATGCATCTCCACGTGTGTGTGATGTGTGCTTGTGAGTACATGTGGGAACACATGAGTCCATGTGTGTGAGATCTGTCCCTGCTGCTTGTTGAATCCCTTCGTGTCATGACCCCCAGCCAGAAGTGTGTCAGGGTCGCCAGTCCGCCTCCTTGAGACCCAGGAGCGTGGGCTTTACCTCACTTGAGGGAAGTGTGGAGGGACCCGAGAGCCTGTGCTGCCAGGGAGATGCCACGCTGCGGGTCCCAGCTCCCCCTGGCAGCCACCATAATGGCTTTTTGTTCAGCTATAGATTGTCTTGAGCGTGCATGGCTCCTCTAGTGGCATTACACATATTCCCACGACTCTTTTGTTTCCAGGGTGGGACTGAGCCCAGGGCCTCATGTGGCAGCGGCTCTAGTGCTAAGTCCCAGTCCTTTTAAGAGGCAGGGGGATCATGAGTCTGCCTGAGGTGCCCAGGCTGCCCTTGAGCTTGTAATCCTCTTGCCTAAGCCTCCTGAGTCACTGGCATGTCAGGTGAGTGCCCAGTCCTGCGATGCCCCCCAAGCTCCTGACCCACATGGAGACTGTTCTTTCTCCACGAGGCATGATGCTGGCATGTATCTGGTTTTCTTGGGGGGGGAGAGGGGGACTTCCATTCGTGTTTGTGTTTGAGGCATTCCTGTCAGGAGTGGAGGTTGATAGAGCGAGAGCTTTGCAAACGCTAGGGGACTTGGCATTTCGGTCACAGCACAGTTTTGTAAAAATCTGTGGCGTTTCAGGTTTTTAGATGACTAAATTCCCTAACCATGCTCGGTTGCCGCCACCCTGTTTTTGCTTTTGAATCAGATTTTACATAAGCAGTACTCGTGGAGTTTTTTGTTTTGTTTTCTGGAGCACTGGGGACTGAACTCAAAACCATGAGGCATAGCTGTTTGTGGAACCGCATCTTCGGTGAGGAAGCCAGGCCCCAAAGGGGACGGCTGTGGGCAGAGAGGCTGCACCCCTGGTTGCCGTGAGGCCCCGTGCTGTCACCTGGGGCCACATTGCTCAAGCACAGAGAGAGACAGGTTAAATAAAAAACACGGTGGTTTTAATAAATAGTTCCATGTTTTAGTGTGAGCCCCACCCTGTCCTGTGCACGACAGGTCCCAGCAGGCCAGGAGGACATGTGGAGCCAGGGTCCTGAGGCTGTGTGGTCCTTCAAATCTTGCCTCTTGGAGTAGACAGTGCTGAAAGACTGGAGAAGAGGCCACAGGCCCCCAAGGACACAGGTTGCTCAGGGCTGTGACACAGCGGTCCCTTTACACGGCCTCTGGGAGCATCTGGGTGGTCCTGGCTCCAGAGCAGAACTTTTCACACAGCTTGAGCAGCTCTGACAGAACGAAGACGGATGAGGCCAGGCCAGTCAACAGCAGCAGGTCTGTGGGAAGAGAGGCCCAGACAGCAGTGCCCACCTGCAGGGCACCCACCACGTCCTGCAGCGCCTCCCTCGGTGCTCTTTGATAGACTTGCGGTGGCGGGGAAGGAGCTTGCCACCCTTGAAGAAACCAGGGTCCTTCTGTGACACTAGATGCAAATCACGGTGGCTTTGGAAGCTGGCTTTCTTCCCCACCACGGAAAAGGCCACTTACAAACTTGCTCATTGGTTCCCTGTCTCTCAGAGGTGGGTCTCAGGTGAGCCCGGGGTTCCCTGTCTTTCAGGTTATGTAGCCCTGATCCTCCTGCCTGCATCTCTCCAGCGCCAGTTGAGATTACAGGCATGCTTAGGTCATGCTGAGGGTTGCTCAGAGCCCCAGGCCCAGCCCAAGGGTTTCTTTGTGTGAGTGCTTTCGTGAATGTGCAGGTATTGATATCGGGGTCTCTGCCCTCCACCTTCTGCGACAGTGTCTCTCACTCACTGAACCTGTAGCTCACCATTTTGAGGCTGGCTGGCCATGGAGGCCCGGAACTTCCCCCATTCCTGCCGTGTGGCCTCTGGGGCTCAAACCTGGGTCCTCATGCTGACCTGTCTCCCCAGCTCCTGAGTTCCTTTTTTCCATTTCATTCCCAGGCCACTCACTGGGCTCCCACGGGGACATGGGTTTTAGGTCACAGGGAGGGGTGTCCATCTGGCCTGCTCCAAGGTCTGAAGTGCCCTATCTGCGTATGTTCACACCCACACGGCCGCTTTGGGCCTGTAGTGAGCTGTGCTGGATCTGGAAGCTGACCCTCCGTCCTCCTGGATGGAGGTGGTCAGTGACCAACTTGGGACAGAAGGAAAGGTAGGGGACCTGCAGCTGCTGCTGTTGGGCTACTTGTCCTACAGGCCTAGGGACTGGTTGCTCCCTGTCCCCACTTCTGTTTGGCGGGGGGAGAGTCCTGCGCTCCAGAGCAGGGCACACAAACGGTAGCCTCTGGGCATCCCTGACTGCTAAATTATGTCCTTTTCAGCAAGAACTGCTGGGTGACCAGCTCTCTCATGAGAGAGCTGTCAAGGCCACACCAGCCCCAGTCAAGCCCCAGACTGTGTGTGACCTGAGGCAGAGGACTCCGCCACCCAGGCCTAGCCCGGGGTCCCACTCTCAGCAGAGGGGCTTCTTTTTGGGCTTCCTGTGTGTTCCTCGTGTCTGTGTGTCAGCTTTCTACCCTATGTGCCACAGAGCAGATGCCTGTGGACGAGCCTGTCTTTTGAGGACGGCCACCTCCCGCGCTCTGGCCCGTCTCAGGTGACCGCTGGTTCTGTTCCCGGCACTCACCGAGCGCTCTCAGGTTTTCTGTCTGGAAGACCTTCTGCAGGGGCGGGGCGTAGATCACAGCCAGCTGCCCGAGGAGGGACCCAAAGACCGAGTACAGGAACATGCGGTTCCGGAAAAAGCCGATCTCAAATATCAGCTTGGTCTGGCAGGGGGGTGGGGTGGGGGGGGAGGCACAAGTGGGCTGCTGCGGGCACACAGCGTGGATTCGGCAGCTGGGCCCCACTGTGCCGTCTGTGTCCCCCCATGATGGCACCTGGGCAGGATGGCAGGCGCCGGACCGGGAGCCACTAGGGGCATGAAGGCTGGTTCCTGCACCCCTCTCCCCAAAACTCTGCCAAGAGTGTAGAGAGGCAGTGGTACAGTGTCCCCAGCCACAGGGGCGTGGCCTGGGGCGGGGTCATCCCTGCTCACCTGAGAGCGGCAGCTCAGGGCATTGAAGAGGTCGAAAAACACGAAGCAGGTAAAGGCCATGGTGGTGGTCCTTGGGGTGCTGGTGCCGTTCTCTGGGATCTGGAATCACAGATGTGCTCATGGCAGAGGAGGAAGGGGGACCCCCTGCCTCAGAGCTGAGGGATACGGTGTGCTGGGGGTGGGGTGGGGTCCCTGGTCAGCCCAGCCCCAAGGGTATATACTAGAAGCTGGCCCTGTGCCATGTTCTGTGCTGGCCCCAGAGAACTCGCACCCTGGGAGGAATGCCAGTTGCCAGCACAGCTGGAAAGTAGCAGAGAAGGGAAAGGCACTTCTCCCGGGGGTCTCAACCCTTCCACAGGGTCGCCTAAGACCATGAGAAAGCACAAGTATTTACAATTCACACAGTAGCAAAATTACAGTTAGGGAGTAGCAATGAAAATAATTGTATGGTTGGGGGTCATCACAGCATGAGGAAGGTTGAGAGTGGATAACTAACTGCCTCTCAGGTCATGCTGCTACACAAACCCACAGACCAGAACCCAGGTCCTATGAGGAGAGTGGGGCAGCTGACAGTTCAGCATGATAAGAGCATCAGTTGCAGTCCAGCTCTGTCTGCCCGGGCTGGCTCATCACTGGGACTGGCCAGAGCCCTGGTGAGATGGATTTGTGGGTGTACGTTTTTAAGACCTTTTTTTTTTTTTTTTGCCTCAGTTTTCCCCTATCTAATGGAATCCTCTCCACCTCAGCTGCCAGGCAGACTTGTTCAGAACCAAGCTCCTCTGGCTATCCCGGAGGACATGTCTAAACACAACGGGGGTCCTCAGCCTACGGGAGGCTCAGATCCCCGCCTAATTCCTCATCTTGGCCATGGACAACCATGCCAGCGATTTCATGGCCCAATGAGACATGAAGATGGACCTGTGCTAAGAGAGCGTCCTATGATAAAATGGCTCTGGTCCCAATGCTTGGCCTATATGCTTCTCCCCACTCACTCTCTGGCCTCTGACAGCACCAAGCTCCTTTGTGTGTGTGACAGAGTCTCTCTCCCCGTTAGAACACCCACGTCTCCAGTGCTCAGTCCTGCACATGCCTCGCTCACCTCCCTCCAGAAGATGAAGAGAGTCCCTCCTATGATGACAGTGGCCGACATGAGGATCTTCAGGATCAGAGCTCTGTTCAGGATGGTGTCCCCGAGGCTCCGTGGAGGCCTCCGAAGGGCATCTCTGTCCACAGGCTCCACCCCCAGGCTGTGGAGAAAAAGGAAAGTGAGGCTTTGAAACGGCCAAAGCCACTTGGAAGCTGTGCCCTGTGGTATACACCTGTCATCCCAGCTTTCGGGAGGCTGAGGCAGGAGGATCTCTGAGTTCAAGGCCAGCCTAGGTTACATAGTGAATCCCCAAGCCAGGCAGAACTACCGAGCGAAAGCCTGCCTCAGAGAACCAAACACTTAAAAAACAGCACTGGTCCAGGCCCACACCTCAGCCTTGCGCTCTGGATTGTTGCCTGGAAGTGAGGCTGTCTTTTCCCCCAGCGACTGCCTCAGAGATAGCCCTGCCTCTCATCTGTCTCCAAGTATCCAGATGTGGAGAGGCCAAGCAGCTAGCCAGGGCCAGCAGTGGGCTCGGGCCTTCCCCATGTCACAGCCCCCCCCCCCCCCCCATGCAGTTCCCACTATCGGAAGGGGTCCTGAGAGCGGCCTGGAGAAATGACAGGAGGTCCCAGATGCACATAGGGTAGAGCCTTGGGTGCTACCCGGCCTGCTGCCTCTCACACAGGAGCCTCCCAGAAGCTGCAGCCCCTCACTGGGCTCGGGGGAAGTCACTGGGCCTCTCCCTCCCTGGAGCACAGCAGATGGTTATGCTTGACACTAATAGTAACATCGCCGCCTTTAGAATGACACCTCCACTAAGGCTGCTGGGCACACAGGTCTCCCGTGCCCTCCCGCCAGCCTGTGCCCTTCCCGTGCACGCCTGTGGCACCGCTGAGTTCCTGAGCATCCAAGTCATGCAAACATCACCGTGGGGGTCAAAGGTGCATGGAGTCCATGGTAACCAGCTACGGTGGGGATGGATCCAATCAGTCAAAACAATGTGACACTTTCCCCTTGAGGGAAAAAGCAGGGCACAGGCCCACGGATGAGGCCACTCCTGTTAAGAGTGCTCAGGGGAGGACTCCCTGCATGTGGGGGGCTGACTTTACGGGGGGACTGAGCCCCGTGCCCCAGGAGTGCGCCATGACCTAGGGAGCACAGGGCTCCAGCCTGCCCTTCCGAAAACTGCTCGCACTTCCGCAGCCTGGAGATCCCTTTCCAAGAAGGGGCGGAAGTGGTCCTGCCTGCAGCCCACTGCCTCACCTCTGCGCTGGCGGCCCATCCATGATGATATTCACCCACAGGATCTGCATGGCGTTGAGGGGGCTGGGCAGGTTGCACACGGTGGACAGGGTGATGAGGCTCAGGGCCGCGATGCTCCTGTGAGACACGGGTGACAGGCAGCCCCTCAACGCATGCGCCAGGCACAGGTGCGGCACCCAGGGACGACGCAGGAGGGTCCACCCCTGCTTACGTGCTCAGCTGGAAGCGGACAAAGTTCTTGATGTTGTAGAAGATGCCCTTGCCTTCCTCCACTGCGCTCCTGAAAGGGAGATGAGTGTGTGTGTGGGCAGAGAGGTCCCGGGGATTGGCTTAGCCACTGTGTGGTCAGGCCCGGTACAGCAGGGCGCTCCCGGGACACACAGGTAGGAAGTGATGTCGGCCCTTCTGTGCAAATCCCGTGTGTGAGCCCTCTCAACTGGAGCTCAGGGCCCCATCTGTGCTCGGGATGTGGAGCCTGCTTGACACAGCAGAATCAAAGAATCCAAACTCCACACTAAAGGGTCAGAGCCATCACCGTCCATCTGTCTTGAGTGTATGTTCCTGTGCAGTTTCTGTGTGTCAGAGCATGTGTGTGGAGCTATAGGAATATGTTGGGTGTCCTGCTCTCTCTCTGACCTATTCCTTTGAGGCAGTGTTTCACAGAGACTGAAGCAAAGCTGGCAGCCAGCAAGTCCCAGGGATCTCCTATTCCTCCCTGCCTCTCACAGTGCCAGAACTACAGGCACGTCTACGGCTATGTCTATGGAACACACACATGAACACACACTCTCTCTCTCTCTAAATCATGCTTGGGAGAGTTTTAATGGCAGAGAAATGTTGCTACAGTGGTGTGTCTGCTGTTAAAAACACTCTTCCAAATGTTCTGGACGCTAAGTATTGTGATTTACTCAAGAGCAAATTCTGAATTAAAGCTGGTTAAAATTAAATCCAGAGGAAGGGAACTTCAGTGCTCCTGTCTCAGCCTCCTGAATTCAGGGATCACAGGTATGTGCCTTTGTTGAGCCTCCAACCATGACTTTCACTTGTGCAAGCGTGCACACGTGTGGAGGCCAGAGAACCTGGTGTCATCCCCAGGAAGGCTGTCAGCCTTCTTGGAGACTAGATCTCTCACTGCTTGGAGCTCACCGGTGAGGTGAGGCCGGCTGGCTGGTTAGTGTCAGACTCAAAGCCCCATGCTTGCCGGCCAAGCACTTCTGCTGGCTGAGCCATCCCCCAGCCCCCAAATATGATTTCTAACATCTGCCTCTGGTTACTGGCCATTCAAGGGGCTCTAGGCCAGCGGTTCTCAACATGTGGGTTGAAATCCCTTTGGTAAACCTCTGTCCCCCAAATATTTACATTATGATTCCTAACAGGAGCACAATTACTTATGAAGTAACAACTGAATAATTGTATGGTTCGGGGGGGGTCACCCCAACACGAGGAACCATTTTAAAGGGTCACAGTATTAGGAAGGTTGAGAACCACTAGGCTAGGTTTTCTTTATATCCCACAGTGATGACGGGATGGCCCCAGGACCCTACCTTGAGAAGCTCCATACATTTGGAGTGGGGGCCCTTGCTACAGTGATGGGCCTGGGATGTCTCCAGGGAGTGCTCTGAACCCCAAGAAAGCCCCCCTCCTATCCACCACAGTCCATCCTGAGGATGCTGGTTATGGCAGCTCACATAATGGTGGAGAAGTCATCATCCACTAGGATCATGTTGGCGGCCTCTTTGCTGACATCCGTCCCTGACTGTCCCATGGCAATCCCGATGTCCGCAGACTTCAGGGCAACCGAGTCGTTCACACCGTCCCCTGTCATGGCCACAATTGCCCCCGACTCCTGCAATGCCTTCGAGAAGAGCAGGTGATGGCGGCCTTCGGCCCTGCAACCCTCTCAGACCCTTCCTGACACCCTGCCTGTACCACGGGGCAGTAGCCACTAGATGCTGGGGTCAGCCCGGCCAGTCACAGTAGCTCTCCTGCTGTGGCCGTGAGGGCGGGCATAGCCCTGACTTATTCAGCTTAGGTTTTCATCTGTAAAGCAGTGTCAGCCACTGTCATGGCCTCTCAGGCTGCCGGGAGACCCCAGTTAGGACAACACATGGGATTTATAAAGGTGCTGTTAGTGAGCAGTAAACTAAGCCATACATCAGGAAAAGACGCTTGAAAGACACTTGTTGCCAATCTTGATAACCTCAGTGTCATTCCCAGGACCCACATGGTCAATAGGAGAGAACTGGTTCCCACAATGCACTGTGTCATTTTTATTTTATCTTAATATATATATATATGTATATGTATATATATATATATATGTAGATGTATGTGTATATATATACACTTTTTTTTTAAAAAAACAGTTTTTCTATGTAGCTCAGGCTGCCCTGGAACTCATGAGCTGTAATCTTCCTGTTTCAGCAGGAGGACTGCTGAGACGGCAGTGTGAGCCACCGTATGTGGTTGGCATTTATTCTTTAGCACTAAAAACTAAATATCCCAGAACCCACTCAAAACACCCCCCAAAGAACAAGCTCCAGCCACCAAAGAGCTCAGTTAATTTCCAGGTACAGATGTGGGGAACGGTCTGAAACTAACAGGTTCTGGTTGATAAAGAGAAACCACGGCAGCGCCATGTGGGCACCTGAATATTCTTTCTTTACATCAGTGATGTAAAGCAGTGATTCTCTGCTGTTTCCAGTGTCTGTGGCCAGTGGTCCCCAGTTTTCCCACAGCCACGTTTTTAGGGCCCACCCATGTTTTAGCTGTGAAGTGCCCATCCCACTAGAGATGGCGTTTCCCAGAATCCTTTGCAGCTGAGCATGTGCTAGCATTCTGGCCTGTAAAGTAGGGATGGGTGCATAGGATGCATGCAGCTGCCTAGAACCTAGAGAAGAAAGCGATGACCAAGGCCAGCTGAGCACCCTGCCTTCTGGACTGTCCCTGTCACTTGGCCAGCTGGGCAGCCTGCCCTCGCCCAGATGGTCCCACCCTGGACAGCCCGTCACTCAGCCCACTTACCTTTATGATCTTAACCTTGTGCTTTGGGCTGGTCCTGAAGAATATGGACACCTGGCATGGAGCCAAAGAGCCATCAGTGGACATGGGAGGTGGAGAATCCCTCCATCGCTGCCCCATCTGCCCCTGGGAGAACCCACCTGCCTCACTCGGGCCGCCAGTGTGCCCTGCTCCATGCTCTCCACCTCCTCTCCAGACATAGCTTTCAGCTTCTCGTTGCACAGGCCGATGGTTCTTCCTTTGAGAGAGTCAGGGCTGAGGGGTGGCTCCAAGGCCTGAACTGTGGTCCTGTCCCACCCAGCAGGCGACACGCCTGACTTTAGTCTGTCTCAGTCACAGTGTCTGACAGGACCGTGGCGAACCTGGATTTACCCATGACGAGGAAGCTGTGGTGAAAACTGGCTTTCCTGAGGCCACACGGCTGGGAGGGGGTATTACTGGCACCTCACATGAGGCCTCTGAGACTCTGGCTTGTGACCTCACAGCACTGGGCTTAGTGGGGCAAAGCCAAATGGACTGCTCTTAACAGGTGATAATTGGAGGAGGCAGAGCAAGCTGCTAGCCCATTGTGATGAAGAGATTTAAGGATCAGAGTGGTTCTATGGCTTATCAAAGATGCCCAGCCAACAGAGGGAGCCAGACTGGAACGCCACAGTGGGAATGCCACCTGTGTGTGTAGATCGAAGCTGAACAGCTCCTACGTGCGTAGTAGGTCCGCAGTTTACACAGACTTTCCCCCCTTTGGATGCAAGGCGGAGAAGGGAGCACTGCTCTGCACAGCCCAGAGCCCTTTCAGATGCATGTTAGGCCCCTCCACTCGCCTCCCCTCACCCCGGTTACCTACGGCCAGGGCGGTCTCCAGAGCGTCCCCTGTCACCATCTTAACCGACACACCAGACTCAGAGAGGACCCGGACGGCCTCCTTCACGCCAGCCCTCGGGGGGTCGATGATGCCCACGAGACCCAGGAATGTAAGTCTCCCCAGCTCGGGCCCAGACGCCAGGGCCAGCACTGTGAGAGACACGGGGACAGTTGCCGGGGGCTGGGGTACCATCTTTTGTCCTAGCAAGCCACACTGTGGCTCTCGGGACAGCACGGATGCACTGGATAGGGAGGGAGGGGGCGCAGGACATAGCCCAGGTGGCACAAGGCAGATTGTCCAGCCACAGCCCCCGGGCGATGGCCTACAGGCATCAGGGGCAAGGGGGGTCAAAGTAATGAAAAGGTGAGCCCAGCTCCTCTCCTACCCCTGCCCCCAAGGAATACTAGTATTTTAGCATGTTTTAAGATGTTTTCTCCAACAAGGGACAGGGCAGCAAACAGCCCAAGGGCTTTAACATCAGTCTGATGGGGAAGCCATGGACCCTGTGGCCGAGAAAACTGCAAGTGGCCAGGAAATGAACTGTCTCCCTTCCTTGGAGGGTTTTCATGGCAGAAGGCAGGGAGCGAAACGGTGCCTGAAATTAGTGTTCATGGCACAGACTTCAATCCTACAGAACTTGGCAAGCAACGCCCCCGTACACAGGCCGGATGACTAGGCACTCTCTCACCCTGGGCATTGCTGTCAGCCGGCCCCTGCCTGCCATCCTGGCTGGCCGCAGGTTCCCCCAGGATCCTGCTCCCACGAATCCCAGCAACAAACACTGAGGCAAACTCAAAGCCCCAGCGGGCAGGGGAGGGAGACAGGGCACCCACCCCGCAGGCCAAGAGACCCCATCATCTTCTCCTCCTGCTGGCAGTAGGACTTCTGTTGGGGCGTCAGAGGCAGGGGGATGCCCCCATTGTTATACATGCTGCAGTGACAGATCACTTCCTCAAAGGCCCCCTTCATGAAGTAAATGTCTTCCCGATCCTTGGAAAAGAAACAGGAAAAAAAAAATCCTCTGTTTCTGGGGTGCCTCCTGCTGCCTCACGCTTGAGCCTGTACCAGGACCCCCAAAACACGCAGGCCCCTGGGTCCACACCTGGACTTTCCAATGTGGGCCAGGAGGAGCCAGAGACCCCAGGGATGCAGGTCCCCATCGTGAGCCCCATGGGTCATAAAGCCAGGTTCCTGGCCGTCACTTTCCTGTTTGGAAGCTCCCGGACACCCTCTTCCCCAGGGTGTTCGTGCCTTACTTTGGTTTGGGGAAAGGATGGCGCTCATACAGCCCACTCCTGTCACCCCAGCTCTCAGACCCTGAGGCAGGCCAGTCTGGGCCCCATAGCGAGGCTGTCTCAACAATAGCCAAGCTCACCTCGTTCTTCAGGCTGCACCTCACTGCCATCCACTTCTGCTCTGAGCTGAAGGGAATCTCCTTTTTCCGTATGTAGGACTCTTTGACGCCACCCAAGTTCATCTAGGGTGTGAGAGGGGATGTTTGCAGGGAGTCACCCCGAGCCAGGCTGCGTGCCAAGTGCCAATGTAACCCCAGCGCACGAACTACAGAAACCCGAGTGACAGCTACGGAAAGGCTGCCTGATTTCAAAGGTCTCGCCCAGGAAAACAATTCCTTTTCTCTGGTCCCAGAACCAAGCCATCGCCTCAGCTCCCTTGGAAACTTCTGGGGAACAAAAATGTTGGGAAGGTGCAGCCTGGGGCCTGCCCAGCCATCACTTCTGTGGTCTTTGGTGGCCTATTGCTCACCAGCTCAAACTCAGTTTTCCAAAAGCAAACCAGTGTTAGCTGGATAGCTCACGGACTAGAGATGGGAGGGAAGAGAATCCAGTATTCCAGTAAAAATGGTAGAAGTGGGAATGACTTGAGGAAGGAGGCAGCCATGAGGATCCTGCTCCTTATGGGCCTGGGATTTGCTATGTAGACCAGGCTGGCCTTGTACTCACAGAGATCTGCCTGGCTCCTCTTCCCTGGATGCTGGATTTAAAGGCATGTGCCACCATGCCTGGAATGAATGCCTCTCCCACTCCCCTCAAAACACAGATATGCTGGCAGTCCCCACAGCAGCGAACAGTGGCTGTGCTGTGGATTGCTGTCCTCTGAGAACCGTCACTATCTTCATCAGAGAAACCGACTCATCCCAAGAGACCCTCGAGATGAGGCCTCAGAAGGAGTAGGGTGGGCCTTAGACCCTTGCCTCCTCATCCAGAGTCCAGTCACCTCAACCCCTCCCTAGCTGTAGCGGGGACAGGCTAGAGTATGTAAGAGGCAGAAGGTCCCCTGCAGGGGACACACCAGAACAGGGCGGGCTTCATCTCTGCGGGAGATGTTTCACCCATGCTGGGGTGGGCTTTGCAGGGATGTGGCTGTTTGGGGTCATGCTACTTTGAACAAATGCAATAAGCTCATTCACTCAGCAAGCTGGGCTCAGGTGGGCTCAGGTGGAATTGGTTCTCTCTGTGGGCGCCCTATCTGGAGTGAATAGATATTTGTTGGCGTCACCTCAGGAGAAGTTCACAAAACCACAGAGATGTATAGTGGGCAGGGTGTGATGGCACGTGCCTGTAATCATAGCTACTCAGATACTGAGGCAGGGCTGTGAGTTCAAGGCTGACCCATGCCACCAGCAAAGGTGAAAAAGGGGGGTGGTGATGGAGTGTGGCTCAGCCAGACACGATACCCTGGGTACCATTCTCAATACTGAAAACTAAGTAATGTAATTGTGAAAGTGTTGTACGAGAGGGTTAGGCAGATGTCTGGGGCTGGGGAGATGGCTCAGCAGGTAAGAGGGCTTGCTGTGCAAACAGGAGGACCTGAGTTCAAATCCCCAGCATTCATGTGTACTAGTCAGGGTTCTCTAGAGGAACAAACTGATAATTTAATGACGTGGAAAAGAAAGAGAAACCACAAATACCTGCTTAACACATGTGTATATATGCACACACACATTCTTAACAAAACGTGACACAGAACATTCATGGCAATCATAATCCTCGTGCCTGCAACTGCTCACGTGACCTTAGCTGGAGTTCAGAACTATCTTTCTCTACTGCCCATCTTGCGTTTCCTCCACCCTCAGCAAAGGCCTCAGCAGGTCTTGGCTCTTCCCCTGGAAGAAAGACCCATACTTTCATTCTGGGCGGGTCTCTGGATGGGTCTGTGCCCTTTGCCTTCCTGCCTGGATTAGGCTGTTGTAGCTTCCCATTGACCTTAATCACGGGACATGGCAGCATCAGGCGATGCCCCAAAGAAACTCCTGCACCCCAGACATGATCTTTCTTGCCTCCGTTGTGGAAAAGCAATCCAATTTCCCCCTAGGAGTCCGGGTCAATCTCCCCTCCTAACCCTGTTATCCCTTTCTTAGCCTGTTGGCTTAAGGACATCAGAAGCCCAAAGTTTCCAGCTCAGTGGAATGTTGTTGTGTCTCCGGGCAGGGGTTCTCCCAGCTCTGGAACCAAAACTTCTAGGCATGCCAGTGGTCATGTGTGTTCTAACCTCAGTGCTGGGGTGGGGATGGGGGGTGGGGCAGTAACAGGAAATTTCTGAGGATTGTTAGCCTGGCTCCAGGTTCAGCGAGAGATTCTGTCTCAAGGGAACAAATGGAGAGCCACAGAGGACATGGACGCCCTCTTCTGACCTCTTACCTTCATGGCCAGCGCCATCAGGGCTCCTTCTGTGGGCTGTCCCATTACAGTGTTCTTTCTGATGACAGCATTGTTGGCGACACAGCCTGCCTGAAGCGGGGATTGCAATATCCGAGGTCAGTGCTGGGAACCAGCGCCCGGGCCCTGGACTCGCTCACACCGTGAGAAGGTTGGACACTGGTGGGCCTGGCCTTGGAGCTGGACCCGGCCCAAATAAGTCAGGGTCTCAGACACACACGGGGGTGTGTCCGTTCTCCCCACCCCATCTTCAGGCATTGAACTCAAGGCTCTCTAAGTTGCCCAGGCTGGCCTTGAACTTGCAGTCCTTCTGCTTTTAGCTTCTTGAATAGCTGGGATATCAGGCCTATGCCACCAGGCTGGGACGTGGCTTAGGAGGAAGGTTGGGTCCAGAAGCTGTTGTAGGGGAACACCTGGTGCAGGTGGACTAGGGTCTGAGGGGGTGGGAGGGTAGCAGTGACCACCGGTGGGTCTCTGCTTGGGATGACCCTGTGCTCAGGGGCTGGAGAGGGGCGGTGGCTGTGGGGGGGGGTGGGGGGAGGAGCAGGCGTCACTGAACTACAGGGCTTATGGAAGTGCTCTGCAGGACACAACTGGCTTAGAGAAACTGACAAAGCATGGCTAACTATCGCCACTTCCCTGCCACACTGGAGCTGAGCTCAGCCCTCCGGTGGCTTCCCCAGATCTAGGGGGGCTGAGGGGAGGGAAGGCAGCCAAGCAGGGACCACCAAAGGAGGAACTATGGGGGAAGAGGCTCTGACTCCCTGGAGGCTGCCTGCCACCCAGGGAGGGCAGATGGCTTAGGTGGAGGAGGACCACGCCTGACACGAAAATGCCAACAGTGATGGGGAAAGGCTCCCCACCAAGGAACCCAGCCAGGCGCCAGCCTTCCTTTCCCCTCCCCCCTCCTCCAGCGGGGGTGAGGTCTGCAGCTAAGCCCTGAGGTAGATCAGTCACCTCCTTCACTTCCGGCACGTGGCACACCCCTCCCTGGTGAACCAATACTCACCTCCACCAGCTTCCCCACCGACACATTGCTGAACCCCTTGATTACTTCCTTGGAGGGGAGGAGGCACACAGTCCCTTCGCCACTGTACCCGACTCCACTGACCTGGTAGAACATGGCAGAGAGAGGCTGTCATCAAGAGCCCAACCCCCAAACCATGCATGGCCACTCTCCTAGGGTCCACCCTCAAGCCATGAGCCCACCCACGAGGATGACCCTGCAGACTGCAGGCTGCTCAGGCCCTCTCCCCGACAGTAGAGGCCACCCGCTCTATGACAAACTGCCTCCTGGGTGGAGGCTGTGGCCGCACAAGCTAAGGTGCAAACAGAGAGGGCTTGGGAGAGAGCGTACACTCAGCCAGGAGGAAATGTCAAGGCCTCTGTAGCTCGTAAACCTCTATCAGTCAAGATGGTGCGGCCTGGGGCTGAAAGGCAACCAGCCATGGAATGTTTACAGATGGGCATGACGGTGCAACCAAAGTTATTGAGGGCCGGAGGTGCCTACTGGTCTCATAAGGGACAAGTTCAGTTCCCAGCGTCACCACTAGATGGCCTCAAACTACCTGCAACACCAGGTTCAGGGATCCGACGCCCTCTTCTGGCCACCACGGGCACTGCATTTATGTGCATACACTGGCACGCAGGCATATTAGACATACACATAATCTTTTTTAAAAAAGAAAAGATTTATTCATTTCATGTATATGAGTGTTCTATTCTATCTGCACGTATACCAGAATGTTAAAAGAGGGCAGCAGATCACATTATAGATGGTTGGAAGCTACCATATGCTTGCTGGGAATTGAACTCAGGACCTCTGGAAGAGCACTTAACTGCTGAGTCATCTCTCCAGCCCCAAAGAAATCTTTAAAAAGAAGTTAACGCTATTGACAAGTGCAGGCCATGGCCTGTGAGTCTCCACTTGCTGATCCTTTGCTCTGGAAAGTTCTAAATTGCTGGTGAAGGGAGGGTACAGCTGTCCCACGGGGGACAGAGAAGCACAGTGACTCAGGGTGGCTTTGCCATGGGTGGTGACAGGCACTTCTGTGGCTTTTAAATTTGGTAAAGAGCTGGGCGTGATGATTCCCGCCTAGAAATGACAGCATGTGGGAAGCTGAGACAAGAGGCTTTATTACACAGTAAATCTTGGGCTATATAGTGAATTCCAGCCCAGCCTAGGTGGTGAGATTCTTGTTTCAAAAGCCCCAAAGCAGCCAGGCCTGTAATCCTAGCTACTGGAAGAAGCCAAGGGAGGCAGATCTCAAGTTCAAAGTCAGCCTGGCTACAGAGTAAGACCTTGTTGCCAAAGGAAAGGGAAGAGCGAGCTGGAATACAGCTCAGTGGTGGAATGTTTACCCAGAATGCCAGTCAATCCCCAGCACCACAAAATCGGGGCAGGGTGTAAATGAGGGCGCATGGGCTGGTAGCTAGTGCCTGTCTAGCATGGAGGAGACCCTGGGCTCCATGCTGCAAAAATACAAAAAAAAAAAAAATTGATAATAAAAAAAAAAAAAATCAAAGCTGAGCCGGGCAGAGATGGTACACACCTTTAATCCCAGGCAGAGGCAGGTGGGTCTCTGAGTTGAAGGCCTGGATCTACAGAGTGAGTTCCAGGACAGCCAGTGCTACATAGAGAAACCCTGTTTCAAAAATCAATCAATCAATCAATGAGAATGGGTCATAATACTTTCTTAGGCAGACCTCCAAGGTAATTACTTCTTCCTTGATGTTCTAGAGGACTCTGTAATTCCCCTGGGTGGATGGACTCGCAAGGCACACCTACGTCTCCTGCCCTGTGAGATAGCTTTAGGCTCACCTCAGCTCGGAACCCATCGGATGTGAAGAGCTGGGTCGCTGTCATTTCATTGGCCGTCAGAGTGCCCGTCTTGTCAGAGCAGATGACAGTACAGCAGCCTGGAAGGATGGGGATGGGATTAGAGAGACAGGTTGTCACCAAGCCTGGGCTTCAGGCAAGCCAACCCCAATCCTCCACCCGACTCAGCATCGGAGCGGGAGCCCTCACCAAGAGTCTCCACAATGGGCAGCTTCTTCACGATGACCCGCTTCTTAGCCATCCGCAGCACCCCCAGGACCAGCGTCACCATGACGACGATGGGAAGCCCCTCTGGAATGGCCGCCACTGCCAGGCTGGGTAGAGAAGTGGAACCAGACTTAACATGCTAAGGGCGGTGTGAGTCTCACCTGCTGCTGGTGACGACGCCATCATCCAGGGAAGCTCGGCTTTGCCTCTGCTGAACATCCTATTCAATTTCTAATCCCACAACGCACTTGCCTTCTTCACTATTGCTGCCCTGACCACTTCCCTGGTAAACCACCTCCGCAGCCAGGCAGTCACACGTTCCTGCGAATTGGTGCCTGCTCAGTCTTTCAGCATTTCAACCGTTCTCATTTATTAAAAGTAGCTTCTGGGGGGGGGGCTCCGAGATTCCAGAGACAGAGAGCGAGGGAGGGTGGCAGGTTTTGGCACGCAGCCTCTTCTCTGGGTGCTTTGAATGGCAGTTGTCACTGGCTAATGGTTTGGCTGTTTTTCCTGTGGATACCAAAGGAACCAAAGCAGAGGGCGCCCCCACCCCGCCCCGTGCACACTTCACAACAGAGCAGATCTGATGGGTGCTCACTTCCGTACCACCCCCTCCAGCACTGTGAACCCCAAGCTGAGATCCCAGGAGAAGCTGGCCACACCCACCATCTAGCCCCACTCCTTGAGCCCTAGAGTGGAAGTGCAAGTGTGAAAGACTAACCTCAGTGGACTGTCAAGTCTTCTCCTCGCAGGGAACCACCCGCAGTAATGTCTCGAAAGGGACCACTTGGGGTGTGGCAGTACAGGGACCGCTGTTACCCGAGAAGCCTCACACTAGCTAAGAGAAGGGCTAGTCCAAGCCATGCTGAGCATGTGACCTCCAGGCCAGGCCTGCCTGAAGCAAACTGTCACCCGGAGGTCTGGGACAAGAGTACTGCTAGACCAACTCTCCTTCCCAAGAAATTGGAGACCAGGCATCGTTTTTGATACAGCGGCTATATTTGTTTTTTTTACAAGCCAGGGTCTCATGTAGCTCAGGCTGGTCTTGAACTCACTGTGTAGCCAAAGACAACCTTGATCTTACTTCAATCCCAGTCTCCTGCCTGCTAGGCAAGTGCTGTACCAACTGAGCCACACGTCAGCCTTACAAGGACCAACTCTTAAGCATTAGTAATGACAACATAAAAAAAAAATTAAATACCACAGAGTTCAAATTGACACATGCTAAAGGGATAGATGTGAACCTGTGAATATCTGTGAGGACCGGACCCTGAGTGGCCTGGTGCAGGGTGAGCCCTCAGCTCAGGCTGGTGAAGAGTCAGCAAAATCGGCAGAGGCTCCCAGCCCCCTCATACCCAGGGGACCTCCCTGCCTTAAATAGTGAAGGCTGTCAAGATTTGGTGTCCCACTGAGAAAAGAAAGAGAGGCTGGTGAAATGGCTCAGGTGGCAAAGCTACTTGTCACCAAGCACTGAGGCTCTGAGTTCTACCCCAGGGACCCACGTGGTGGGAGGAGAGAACTCACCTCCTGAAATCTGTGGCCTGATCTTTAAACATGTACCGTATCACATGTACGTCCTTACCACTACCCCCAAATAGATAAATGTAAAAAAAAAAAAGCAGCAGTGCTCTGTCTGTGTGCGTGTGTGTATGTGTGTGTGTGTGTCTGTGTGTCTGTGTGTGTGGTAGTATAGGCTTTCTGGTCACCCTGATATAAGCAGTCCTTTGGCCAAGCAGTGTCTCCCACCTGTAATCGCAGAGCTCAGGGGGATCTCCGAGAATATGAGGCCAGCCTGAGCTACATCACCAGACTCTGGTCTTTAAAAACACAAAACAAAACAAAAAAACCCAGAATCTGAATAGTGACCTTTCACCCGAGACAATGGGCCATTCAGAGACAAGTTATATAAACTAAGATTGCTGAATTTGGCGGGGGTTGAGGGGAGTCGTTTCCATGGCGACGGCAAAGCCAGCTTCCTTGGTTTTATGGCCCCGGCTGGGTAGATTGGCTAAGCAAACATTTACTCTAGATTATGAGGGGGACGCCTCGTATGTCAAGGATGGGCGTAGCGTGCACACACCTGAATATGTTCATAGGAATTAAAAAAAAAAATCAACCCCAGACTAATAAATATCAGGAGAGACCAGGAAGAGCAAGTTCCTTGAAGCATCTTAATAACTCCGGCCACCAGGGCCTGAGGTAAAGTATTTAGAAGAACAATTCTTTGTTTTCATTTACTTTGGAACGTCTCCTCATTGGCTTTTCTGCCATTTCTACCTGCCAGTTCAGTGGTTTGGGGTGATTAATCTATCATGTTGAAGGGCTTTGTCTCTTGAGTGTTCCAGGGAAAGGAAGGAATTCTTGTTTGGGTGTACCATGAGCCACGTGGGGAAAGGATCAAGGTGGGCTTTGGGGTTTTTAGCCTTCAAACATGTTTTTTTTTTTTTTTTTTTTTGGCTCTGGGAACTTGTGGTGGTTTCTAAAATGTGAGAAAGTACAGCGTGTGTGGTAGGGGTTACCTTGTGTACACCAGGCAAGCCCTGGGCTTCAGTATCACGTAGAAAACACCCCCCCCAAGCTCTAGCTGCACTCTTTGTTTTTAAAGATTTTTAATTTTGCATCGGTAGTTTGCCTGCACGTATGTCTGTGAAGGTGTGAGACCCCCCCCCCCCAAGGAATTGGAGCTTCAGATGGTTGTGAGCTGCTAAGTGGTTTCTGGGAATTGAACCCAGGTCCTTTGGAAGAGCAGCCAGTGCTCTTAAACCATGGAGCCATCTCTCTGGCCCCCGTAACTGCACGGTCAAGCCACACTTAAAGAGCTCACATTCACTTTCTCCTCCAGCCTGAAAACCTTATACAGGGCCAGGCCTGCTCCTCAGCCAGTACTCTGATGACGTAACAGACACTCCATCAATGCTCAGTCAATATTTGTGGGCCGACGGCTGCCAGCTGCCAAGGGTAGGAACAGAACCTCAGCAAGCGAAGGGCCCCATGCCGCCTAGTGGCCTGGGAGGGATGCCTCAGTCTCCCCTGCACTCCCGGATTCTGTAGCCATGGGCAGTTGTGGATCACTTCCCTACTTGTAAGATGGAGCATGTGTGGCCTCGTGGAGCTGAGCAAGGGCTAGCTAGGACCACATGTAAGTCCTTGCTCCTCGTCCCAGTATCAGGAGATCCAGGCTCCCACTCCTGGGCACCCAAAGCCCTGGGCTCGATTCCCATCAGGGCATAAACCAGGTGCATACCCAGGGACTGGAAGTGCAAGGCCATCCTTGGCTAGATAAGAAGTTTAAAGCCAGCCTTGGCTACATGAGGTCCTGTCTTTAGAGGCAGAGGTGCAGAGAGGCAGGGGCAGACTGATGGGTTCATCCAGGTCCTAACCCCGGGTGTATGGCTGACCCTATCTGAGAACAGGGTTTTTGCGGATGTAATCAAGCCAAGGTGAGGTGTTGTGCTGATCTTTTGAGGTGCAGGGATGGAACCCAGGGCCTTGTACATGCCATATGCTTTATCCCTGGGCTGTGCCCTCGCCCATCTTAGAGTCTCTGCACTGTCCGCTTGGTTGGACGGAGGAATCAGCAGGAGATTACTAAAGCGTGCCCCTGGGCATGTGTGAGAGAATCGACTGGGAATGTACGTGAGCAGTACCCAGGTGGAATGAAAGGGGAGAGGAGAGAGCCAGGAGCACCCACAAGTCTCCCTGCTTCCTGCTTCGACACCTCCCACTGTCACGCCCTGCTCACCCGGGGAGCCAGGTGACCATGGGCAGAGCCCTCTGAAACCCTGAGCCAAGCTGTTTCTCCCTTACTTCCTAGAAACTGATTAAGGCACAGGGTCACACCCTGCCTGTTGTTGGAGGCATAATCTTATTAGGCAGGTGGCTGTGTGGCCCTCAGCTGGATAGACCCCAACCCTCAGCAAAGAGGGGCGAGAAGGATGTGCACACCCTGCACAGTGCCCCTACCCACAGGCCACTGGAGACCCTATTTGGTGGGGTCGAGGGGTATCTCCCCATCCATGCCTCTCGTGCAGGGAGGGGACCCGGAGCCTCAACAACATACCTGACCCCAATGGTGAACATGCTGAGAAGGGGTTTCCCTTGCACCCAGCCAACCAGCATCAGGAGACCTGAAAGAGACAGGACAGCGTCAGTCTGGGCTCCTGTGTCCCCAGTGCCTCTCCGTGCCTTTAGCTGCTCCCTGAGGGGCCGTCTGGGAACCCAAGTGCTGGAAATAAGGAGCGACCTCAGGAGCTTGCTGCTGCAGGGCCGGAGACTAACAATGACCTAGCATGCATGAAGGTCTAATCTCCAGAACTGAGGGGTGGGGGGCGGGGCGGAAGTAGTTTGAAGGGAATTAAACTGAATATGTAGGCATGGTGGCTTATGTTTATAATCCCAGCACTCTGGAGGCCGAGGCAGGAGGATAGCCGGGGGTTTGAATGCAGTATGGGCCTTGCTTCAAATGGACAAAAACAAAGAAACAAAAAGAACCTGCAAGCACTCATCTTTCCTAGTTAAAGAAGACACATCTTATTGGGGGAAAAAAATCCTGTTTTCTTTTATCCCTCTCCCTAAGATTCCCACCAAGCATTGAAGATGCCAATCACCAGTTCACACTGCAATGTTCTTTATATTCTCCTTCATATTCTGTGCTACTTCAAGGGCTGGGTAAACCTCTGTTGCTTTCTCTTGGCTTGTTTGTTGTTGTTGTTTTTCTTTTTGCAGTGTTGGAGATCCCAGAGCCTCACACACACACCAGCAAGCCCTCTACCACAGAGCCACACCCCAATCCCTGGGTCACTGTTTTTTTAAAATATGTCTTAGGTCTTGATCAAATTTCCTCTTCCTCCTTTGCCTGATCGGATCTCAAATGTTTACTAAACACCCTGGCAGTGTGGGGAAGAAGTGGCCTGAGTCACAACTGAGACCCGTGAACAAATTCATAGGACGTCCCAGCAATGGAGAAAAGGACTGAGGGTAGCAAGGTTAGGCCTCAGTTTCTACACCTGTAAAACGGGGTCATGACTGCACCTTCCTGCCCTTGCAATTGACATAAATAACAGTGAGAAGGACTCGGGCACGGGCTTGTTGACTGTGATTAGGGGATGCCAGCTTTGTTCCGCAGGGCACAGAACACCGGGAACGGCCTCTGCTGGTGTGCGCATGTGCACGCATGCGTATGTATGTGTTTGTAGGAGTTATAGGATATGACTGGCCAGAGAACTCCGCTCTCGACTGAAAACTTTCTTGAGATCCAGATGAATCAAGGTGAAATGAAATAGAGGGCTCTGTTAGAAACGAGAGGGGCGAATGGGGAGCCAAGGCCCCCTCTTTACCTGCCCTCTGAGCTACCCTCAGTGACCTGCCACAGACAGCTTGAAGTTGGCCATGCCAAGAGGAATTGGCAGATACCGTCATCCCCTGGAGCGCCTTTGCCATCTGCACAGCCCCCGGGGGGCTCCCAGGAGTCCCAGGGAACTCAGCTGAACCCCCTAACCTGCTGGGAAGGCTCTTCATCAGGGACTCCCTGAGTGAGCCGTGCCTTGCCGTGGGCGCGCTGTGGGATCAAGCTTTGCTTTAATGCAGGGAATATGTTTCTACAAGGTGGTCTCCCACGAGACTTCCACCTTGAACATGTGCGTGCATGCGTGTGATCGAGTGTGTGCAGGTGCCGGTGTGTGTGTGCCTATGTGAGCACAGGTGTTCATGTTGTGGCCAGAGGGCGGCCATAGTTCTTGGTGAGGCTGTCGTCGTTTTCTTACATGGGTCTCCCGTGGAGACTTAGGGCTTGCTGATTTGGTTTGGCTGGCTGGCTGGCAAGCCTCCCAAAGCCACACATCACTATATCCAGATTTTATTTTGAACATTCCTTTAAAACTTTTAAATGACAAATGTTTTTGTGTGTTCATGTATATGTCTGTGTATGTTTGGGTTCACATGCCATGACGTACGTACGGGGGTCGGAGGACAAGTTGCAGGAATCAATTCTCTCTTTTTACCTTGTGTTCTAGAAATTGAACTTGGCTCATCATTGCAATTGGTGGCAGGAACTGATACTCACTGAACCAACTCAATGGCCCACGCCAGGCTTTTTAAATGAGTTTGGGGACTGAATTTAGGTCCAAGGCAGGCACTTCATGGACTGAGCTAACTCTCAGGCCTGACATTATGTGTTTATTGAGACAAAGTCTCACTGTGTAGCCGAGGCTGGCCTCAAAATCACAGAGTTCTGTCTGTCTCATCTAGAGTGCTGGGATTAAAGGTTTTTGCCACTAAGTCTGGCCTCCATCACTTTTTTTAATTCTTTTTTAAAGAAATTTCATCTTGCTGGGCATGGTGGTGCAGCACACCTTTAATCCCAGCTGTGAGTTCGAGGCCAGCCTGGTCTACAAAGCGAGTCTAGGACAGTCAAGGCTACACAGAGAAACCCTGTCTTGAAAAGCAAACAAACAAATTTCCTCTCTGGACAAGCCTGCTCTTGCCCTCTTCCTGACAACGCTCTGTAAGCATCAGGATCCAAGTTCAAACCGCCAGCCCCATCCCATGTAAAGAGCTGGGCATGGCTGTGTGTGCTTTTAATTCCAGCCCCGTGGGACAGAGAAAGGCAGATCCCAGAGCTCTTAGGGCAATTAGAAAAACTGGAAACCCTCCCTTTTGGGGCCGAAGGCAACAACACAGAGCATGTGGGAGATGTCCCAGAGCAGGGCTCTGTGTAAATGACCGCTGGAAGGGACGCTGGGCTGGAGTCTGGGCCCCGATTTTACCCTCTCACCCACTCCATTCTCCACAATGCCTTTCTCTTCCTGAATAAAGTTGTTCTGCTTCTCAAACCATTCCCAAGCTTCTGGTCCAGTTCTTTCTTCCAGGATACAAGAACCTGGGTCTCTCAGGAGCTGCCTTTCCTGACCTGACTCATTCTACCAGCAGTGTAGTTATGGAATCTGCGAAGGCCACTGAGGGTAGGCTCCTTCCTAACGGCTCTACCTTTGGCCCTTGGTAGAGACGGGGCATTCTGATCTGTTCCAAAGTTGGGAACATCACAGGCCGCTGTCTCTTTCCTTATGAGCTGGGTCTGGGGGTACTAGAGGCCGCCCCCAGGAAGGCTGATTCACCCTAAGTCTTCCAAGGGTGGGAGGAGTAAGTATCCCCTTTAGGACAGGATGTACTTTTATGTACTTTAAAACCTGCCCTTGTAGCCGTCCTTCACAGAGCCTCACCAGGAAGCTCAGAGAAGTTGGCTCCATTTCTGAGTCCTAACTCAGAAAAGTGTAACTTTTCCTTTTTATTCCTTTCTATTTTTTTTCTTTCAGGTATTAGCCAAAGCCAAAACATATTTTTTTTTTTTTCTGGTGCATTGGGTTTTCTTGTTCTCTCTCTGAAGCCATCCCTGCCTGACCCTTTCTCTTTCTACAAATGACTGCCTGTTGATGTCCATTGCATAACATTCTAGAAAGACATGGATTTTTGTCTTCCTCTTTCCCCACATTCTTCTCCCCAAAAGATGCCCTATTATCTTCTCTCAAACTCTAATAAAAAATATCTCCAAACTTCCTTCCAAGCTCATTTAAACATTCTTTTATTGCTGGGTGGTGGTGACGCACACCTTTAATTCCAGCACGCTGGAGGCAGAGGCAGGAGGATGTCTGTGAGTTCGAGGCCAGCCTGGTTTACAAAGGGAGTTCTAGGACAGCCAAGGCCACACAGAGAAACCCTGTCTCAAAAAAAAAAATTATTAATGAGACCAGGAACCCAAAGAAGGGACCCCGGTTTCCCCAGTAATATGCAGTGCCGAACCTAGAGCCCCTAAGTTTCACCAGCCCTGCGAGGTCTGCAGAACCCAGCAGGAAATGACTCCACTCACCGATGATGCCAAAAGAGAAGATCGTCAGCTGCTTGCCCAGCTTGTCCATGCTCTTCTGTAGTGGAGTTTTCGGGGTCTGTGGGTGGGAGGGGGGATGTTAGGACCCCACGGTCCTTTTGCCTGTTCTGAGTGATGCCTACGTGGGGTACAGGTGCACATATATTTAATAAACATGGTAAATCTTATCTTTTGGTTTCTTTGGCAGGGACACACGTGGGAGTTCTGAGGATTTGGGGGGTTGGTTCCCTCTTTCCCATGAGTCATCAGGCTTGGCAGCACGTTCCCTTGACCCGTTGAGCTAGCTCACCTGCACACGTGCTAAGTTTTCAAAATGAAAAGCGAAGAGCGCGCTGCTAACTCCCATGTCCCCCAACTGCGTGTAGGTGAGCAGGCCCTGACTCTGGCTTAGGACAAGCCTGACGGAAACTGTGGCCACCCGCAGCCCTGCTGCTCTCACCTCTTCCGCCTGCATCATCTTGAACACTTCTCCGAACTGAGACCGCTCCCCGGTTCCGATCACAACTCCCTGTGTGGAGGAGAGAGGGGGGTAGCACAAGCCCGGAGCTATACTGGCAGGACCCCGCGCTCTGCTCACCTGACCCTTGCCACACTGCACCAGTGTGCCCATGAAGACCACGTTGCTCAGGGTGCTGAGGCCCCCTCCGCCTGGCAATGCGCTGTCCGTTTTGCTGCATGGCTCCACTTCTCCCGTGAAACTGGATTCATCCACCAGGAGGTCTGTGACCTGGGGGGGCGAGGGAGCAAAGGGGAGGCCCTGCCATCGCCTCTTGCCCTTCAGAGGGTTTGAGGACTGGAACAGTACCCAAAGCCCTGAGAGAGATCAGTTAGAGAAGGAGCCTTGGAAACCCAGATTCAGAATCAGAAAAGCTTGGCGCTCCGGGCCCCTCCAGGAAGACATGCAAGTCTCACACCCTCTCTAATGTGATTTGCAATGTCAGAATCACCAGAAAACGGGCTCAACTGTCCCTTGGAACACTTCTTTGCCTCCCCAAGCGCCTGGGCCTGCCTCCCGCCCAGCAGTGGCCACCACTGAGAGAGCACGTGGGCATGGTAACCCAAGGCTCCATCTGGATACCGAGGGAGCATCTCCAGGGATCTGAGTGCTGCCCCTCAGTTCCCACCGTGAGGTGGAACAGGCCTAGTGAGATGGCTAGCAGGGAAAGATGCAGGGCAGGAAGGATGGACAGACCTGAGCTGAGACCTCAGGACGGGAAGGGACATAGTGGGGAAACAGGGCCAGCAGCAGGTGGGGCCCCTTCGTGGAGACAGCAGTGCCTCTGGGCAGAGGTTAGGCCGGGCTTGTAACGGGGGCCTTTTCTGTTCATAACAGCCAATTCCTGTCCATTTAACCTTTGTGGTCCTCCCCAAAGTGCATGTCTCCAGGAAGCCCTTCCTGCCCTCCACAGGCGGGGCCGGGCTCCAGGACTTTCTAGCATACTCTCCAAACAGCCACTGATCAGCTACCTCCAAGAGCAGCCTCAGCCTCAGGCCTGCTCCTCTGGGCTGTAAACCCAGAAGTTCAGGGCCAGGGCTGTTCTGTGCCATATTCTTGGCACCACCACAGTGCCAAGAAACAGAAGAGCTGGGCCTGGCAGTGCCAGTCTGTCATCCAGAACTTGGGAGGCTCAACACTCATATCCCCACCTTCAGAACATGTGGATGTGTTACCCAGGTCAGCAGAGGGAACTTGGGAGCTGTGACAGGCACTCTGAAATGGGGAGGTGATACTGACTCCCAAGAGAGTAAGGGCAACGGCACCCCAAGATCCTTGGGGAGGATAGGTGATCAGAGAGGGGCTAAGGGTTGGAAGGAGCCGTAAGAGACACAGGGGGCTGGCACCTCCCATCACTGGGAAGCTGCTGCTCTCTAGGGGAGGGGAAACTTGGGGAATATTACAGCTGCTGCTGGCGCATGACAGGCAGAAGTGACATAGAAGGATAGAAGAGTGGGGAAAGGAGAGTAGATCGGAGCCTCACAGCTCAGGTACAAAGCTACCCTGGTGTCACCTCAGGAGGCCGTACAGCCGTGTAGGCCACCAGGAGATGACGAGAAGGACTCCCACAGTGTCAACAGGCTCCTTAAGGACAAACACAGCCACCTGTGCTAACGCTGGGGAAGTGGCTCTGACAAACGTGTCTTCATGCAACTTCAGTTGCAGCTGACACCACAGATGTGTGGACAAAGGCAGGATGCCTGTGACATCACTAGGGGTCCGGGTCTGGTGGGGCCAACACTGTGTGTGCACATGATTATAGATAAACACCAGCCCCTTCCCCGGAGCCTCGGACGGAGTGTCTGAATGAGAAGCGGGTAGTTGTGGGAAGGAGGGCACAATCTCAGGGGTGACACAGGAGCTGAGTGGGCAGAGACATGAGGAGGCCTGACATAGAACTGGGGACCTAACTCCCACAGCCCCGCCCAGCATGACCAAGGTGGCTGTGCTGGAGGATGAGGGCCAGAAAGGCTCCCTCCTTCCCCAGGCCATGTGTGTGTACGCTCCTATTCCCTCCACCCCCTTACATTCCTGTCCCTAGTTCTAGAGCCTCTTGATAAAGCTTACTTGGAGTTCTGACAACCCCGTTCCATTGTCTTCACTCTAGACTCCACAGGAGGAAGGACAGCCAAGAAGCCTCGCCTTTGTTCCCAGCCAGAGGAACAGAACGTAAGGCTTTGTGACCCCGTGCAGCTATGCACAGGCTATTGTGGGTCCCGTCTGCAGGCTTGAGAGCCTCCTGTTCCCGGAACTCAGTCTCGGAGCTTAATCACTGATAAAGGTTTTCTGCTGTGAATAAACAAAGCTATTGATTGTCCCAGGGAGCTGCAAAAATGCCAACAGGGAGATGTGTGGGGCGTGATGGTGTCACCTTTGCACTACCAACACGCACAGGGCGTTACTGAAGTGAATATGAGCTGCGGGAGCCAGTGGCGGCAGACGGGGTGATGCCGAAAGGGACCTAGAGGCCTGTGGCCTGCTCAAGGCTGCATGAATGGAAATCGTCCGCCAGCATCCCGGGCTGGGCCATTGCAGGTTGTGGATTGTCTGGTCCTCACAGAAGCTCGGTACAGTCAGGACAAACACGTTATGCAATGAGACGCCCTGGCAAGGACTTACAGGCCATGGTTCCCCTGCTCCTCACACACAGGAGCCAGCTGGTGTCCACACAGCCCTGCATCTGTGAAGCTAGTTAATCCTAACTGCCCGGGCTGTTATCACCTCCCATGTTACACATAAAGAAACTGAAGCACGAAGAGCTCCAGGTTACACTGTTGGCATTTCAGGTGCTGAGTTCAAGACCAGGCTCACCTGCAGCCCCTCGTGGCCCTGCCTCTTTGCCTCCCAAGAATACTTGGCAGCAGAGTGGGCTTCCTGAAGGGATGGCTGTGTAGCATCCCCAGAACTCTGTAAATAAATCCCTCAGTTACCTGCCATTCATCCTGCTCCCTAGGAGCCCAAGCGGTAACTCTCCTGCTCTTGAGGAGTTCCTCACTCGTGTTACTGTCACCCAGGCCTTTCTCCAGAATGTGGCATCGTATCGTGTACGGTTCGGCTAGACGGTAAACTGAACCTTCAAGGTGTGTGAGGAGACACCAGAGTAGCCAAACCAGACCTCTGCTGCCCTTGATGGTCCTCTGCCTCAGTTTCCCTCATTGCGTTGAAGCAGCCCATAGCCCACCCCCTTCCCCCAGCCCTGGATGATTTTGCCATGATGATCTACTCTGTAAACCACACAACCAGGGCTAGGGGATAGCTTAGTTGGTAAAGTGCTTGCCTTGCTAATACAAGGACCTGACTGGAGCCCAGAGCCACGTAGGGAGAAAAGAGAGAAGACAACGATGAAGAGGAGGGGGAGAAGAAGAGAAGGACGACGAGAAAGAGGAGGGGGTGGTGGCTGGGGCGTGGCAGTGAACACGGAACTAGGGAGGCAGAGACAGGTAGGTCCGTGGGGCTGTTGAGCCAGTTGTGGCTACTTGGTGAGCTCTGGGCCAGTGAGAGATTCTGTCTCAAAACCCAAGGCACACAGTGCCCAAGAAATGACACCCAAGCCTCTACACTCACATGCACACATATGAGCTTGCACACATATGCACAAAACCGCACATAGCCAACTGCCTGGAAGATGCTCAACTAAAAGAACAGATTATAGTAAATGGTCTCTCTGTGCCTCTGCCTGTCTCTCAAGAGTGAAGACAATTGCTAACATTTCAGGACCACGGTTGGCTGTGGGTAGCAAGCTGGAATGGAAGCCACCCAGCCAGGGGGGCCTCTGTTCTTGGGAATGGTGAGTTCGGGGGGTCTGCTCACCTCAGTGAGACGGATGTCAGCAGGAATCCGGTCTCCTGTGGACAGGAAGACGATGTCTCCTGGAACCAGGTCTCGTGCGAGCAGGTGCTGCAGCTTGCCCTCCCTCAGGCTGCGTGGGAGAGGAGGCAGCATGGTGACCCCCGTTTCATGACCTCTGAGAACTGGATTCACAGATCAACTCGGCATTTTTTTTTTTTTTTTTTTTTGCAGGCAAACTCTCGAGACTTTTACAGCTCTGTTTTCTAAACTCCTGCCTCTCACAGTGCTTTGGGGAGGCGTCTGGCTACTGACTAGAAGCTTCTGCAGGTGGAGGCCAACTGTTCTATGGCCTCCAAATGGCACCCAGGAAAACACTCTTTGGTGCTGAGAGAACATACTACCCTGGCCTAGAGGCTAGGGAGGAAGGATGTCATCAGGGTCAGCTCCAGTGCCTGGGACCCTGGCCCTCCTCAGTGCATGGCCACCTCTGGCTGTCTGGGCGCACGTTCCTACTGCAAATGCCCCTCTTCTAATTCCCCTATCCCAGCAGCTAGGGAGAGCTAGGGCAAGCTCCCTCCTGCCTCAGACTCTCTGGTAGCTCCTCACATCCTTGGATTTAACCACCACAAAAATCTGCCACCTGATCTGCCTTCCTGTTATTCCTGGTTCCACTCAGGCCTTAAGCACATCCCCTTTTTGTGGTCTTAGGGTCTTTATAGACCTTAAAAGATAGGGGAGGAATCCCCTTCCTCCTAGCAGGGGATTTGATTTTGCTCAGGCCTCCTCCCTTATCCATAGCCATGTGTTTATTTAGCTAGTGGTTTCATCCTTGCCTGTGACAGGCTTAGACATGAACACGACACAGAGCCCTGGCGTAAGAGACAGGAAATGATGCTGGAACGTGGGAGAAAGGCTTCCTTGCCTTGTACACACAAACTCTCTTCAGTGGGACCTTTGTATGTTTGTGACTGTGGTGTCTGGAGCTGTGGCAGCCATCTTGGCACCGCAAGGGAAGCCAGTCAGAGTGCAATGCCAACAACCTGAAGATGTCCAAGCCCAAGCCCCTGGCGCCATGTCAATCAACCTCCACTCCGATCCCTTGCTATGACACGATATCATTTCCTTGTGTCCTCTGCAATTAAGTTTTCCATTCTCTGTAGCCAAGAGCACCTGGCACACCGCTGCTGCTCCATGGCTCCTTCCTTCAATGTCATCTCAAAGTTGTCCTTGTCCCTCCCCCCATCACTGCGACACCCCTGGGGGGTTGGTTGGTTTGGTGTATGTGGTGCAGGCTTTGGGAAGCGGTGAGCACCTGCTGCTTCCCAGTTTTCCGGTCTCTTAGCTCACTATCCTGTCTCTGAGCTCTCGGGGGCCCAGTCTCCCCATTGCTCCCACAGGGATGACCTCATTGCTGTGCACTCCACCGTGTCTTGCTTTGAAAAGAAAATTGTCTCTGAAGTGGGCCTCTGGGGATATTAGTGATGCACGCAGTTATGGAAAGATCAAAGCTTGGTGTTTAAACTTAAAGTCAAGTGGTCATCACCGATCATTCACGTTTCCGGCTGCTCGGGTGATAATGTCACTTGTCTGGCTTTGTGACAGCCTCACTGTCCAGCCAGTGAGCCCAGGTATTCAGGGTTCCCTGCAGCTTCTGGGATGTTCACCCTACCCATGGCTCCATCTCTCCCTCGCCATCCTCACTGTGCCCGTCTTCCTCTGTCTGGCATGTGTGCTTCTCTGTCTTTGTCCTTCCCTGTCTCTCTGTCTGTCTCGCACACCTGTGACTGTTGGCACCTTGGGAGGCCTCTCAGCAGGCCTAGGGCTGAGTATCTGAGTCTCTCAGCATCTCAGGCCACCATGGGCCTCTAGTCCTCGTTTTGAGAAGCACAGGTACTGAGGGGAACTGGGCCTCAGCCGGGTCTGTGGGCAGGGTGAGGACAAGTCTTTTCTGAGTCTCTTCAGTTCCAGCAGGCACCTTGTGAATGCTATACAGTGCCCTGAAAAGCTGGCCCCAGAGCTGGGAGACGGCGCATCAGGTTCAAAGGTGACCACCTTTTCACTCAGCTGCATTTAAAGTCCTTCCCAGGCACCCGTGGCTCATGACCCCACACTTCTAGAAGTTTCTAGAACTTGCTGCACGTTGCGCTAGGTTGAAGCCCCAACCTAGCTGTCGAGGACACATGGTTGCTTTTACTATTTTCCTTTTCAAACCTCACTAATAGATGCTGGGGACAGTAAATGGCCGAGGAGTAACATGTCGCCTGGCAAGAGGCTGCCATCTGCCCAGAGCTGCTGAGCCAACCAGTGGGAGTTTGGGTAAGAATGGCCCCCACAGTCTCCTGTGTGAATGCTTGGTCCCCGTTTATGGATATGTTTGGGAAAGGCCAGGAGGTGTGTTCAGGTTGGATGAAGTGTGTCACTGGGGGTTTCTAAAAGCTCATGCCATCCCACTTGGCTCTGTCTGTCTGTCTGTCTTCCACATGGCTGTTGTCCCAACATGTAAACTCTCAGTTAACTGCCCCAGTGCCATGCCTGCCCTCCTTGCCCAATGCCATGCTCCCTGCTATGACGATTATGAACTCACCCTCTGAAGCCGTGAACCCCAAATAAACTTCCCTTATAGGCTGCCTCGGTCACAGTGTCTTCAGAGCACTAGGACAGTCAGCAAGCCACCTTGCCACATACAGCCACGCCATAGCCACACTGTGCTCTCTGCTGCTGGTCCTGTAACTGTCTCAGTTTAACTTCTTGGTCCCTCCCTCCAGGTAAAACTCGGGTTTTGGCTTCATTTTCCAGGCTCTTCCCCTCTATCTGTAGCCCCAAGTCAAGTTAGATCCTAATGCCAGAGCAGAGGCCCAGAGAGATGGAACACCTCCTGTCTTTGGTCACACAGCAAGCCACCACCAGGGCAGACACCGGGTCTCCTCACCCACAGTGAGACTGAGGCAGCTCTCCCCATGTCACACCACGAAGGAGCGAACCCTGGCCCATCATTTGTCAAACCCATCGGTTGCTTCCAAGGACCACTGTCTCGAAAAGCCCTGACTTACCAGTTGCACTCTGGAGGCACCAGCTTGGTCAGCTCTTCCAGAGACTTCTCCGACCTGTATTCCTGGCAGGAAGCACATCAGATGTGCTGTTCAAAGGTGGGAACCCCGACAAGTTCCTGTCATGTCCCAGGTACCCCACCCAAATGGGACTCAGGGTGCACACACCTGGATGAAGCCGACAGTCACCACAATGAGCACGGCCTGGAAGACAGGGTGTCGGGAGGGAGGCCATGAACACTACTCACAGCTGGAGCACGGGGATTCTGAAAGCACACTGTACTCCAAGCCCCGTGCTGCAGGCTCGTGATCCAAGCCACTCAGGAGGTGGAGGCAGAAAGCAACTTTTTGGGACTAGGTCTCAAACAGCAAAACTAGGGCTTCAGGGGTGTGTGGGGGCCTCAGAGGAGCCCCTGCTTAAGATCCCCCAGTCAGTGACAGGACAATAGCTTGGGAACAAAGCTCTTGCCCTGCATGGATGAGGTGCTGTGTTCCATCGCCGGAGCCACCAGCACAGAATAAACAGAACACATTGCCGTTCTCTTTGCAAACCAGCTGCTCTGTACAGAAACTTAGAAAGCCGCCAAGTGTCCCCCGGCTCATAGCAGAAAAATTACCAAATCCTACTCCCCAGGGCCTCCCACACTGGGGAGCCTTTCCAGATTTTCCTGTAGACATACCTTCCTTATTGCATTCTGCTTGACACAGACTGTTCCTTGACAGCCTGCCGTTTTCACCCTTTAGCTCCAGGCCTCTCCTACCCCTGCACGTGTGGCTCTCCTCACCCTCCCACCCCCCGTGTTCAGAGAGATGCAGGGAATGCTGAATGCCGAGTATGACACGATGATGTGATTAAACCCAGAGAGGTGTGAGGGTCGAGGCCAGCAGGGCAACATAAATGACTGTCATTGGCACAGGGTTTCTCTTAGGGCAATGAAAAGTGTTTTTGAACTGATAAGAGGTGATCAAATGGATGTGCAAAATCCCACTGAATTCTTCTCTTTAAAACCACCAGACTGGTTTTTGTTGTGTTTGGTTTGTTTGTTTTAGCAGTCTCTCTGTGTAGCCCTGGCTGTCCTGGAACTTGCTCTGTAGACCAGGTTTACCTTGAACTCCCAGAGACCCACGTGCCCCTGCTGATATTAAAGGTGTCCACCACTACACCTAACTAAACTCAGCAGTTTTAATGTCTCGCTCACTAAGGTGAGAAACGTTTTAAAGGTGAGGACACCTCTGGGGTGAGTTAGGGGTAAGGGTGTCATGCCTCTCACAGGCTCATGCACTTAAACACTTGGTCCTGGAGAGTGGTGCCATTCTGGGAAGGCGGTGAAGCCTTTGGGAGGTGGGAGCAGAGCTGGAGGGCAGGGTTGGCTGGGGGAGGGTGGAGGTTTCTATGCTGGCTCTGCTTCCTGAGGTGAGCAAGCAGCCTTCTCTGCAGGCACAGCTGAGCACTGCTCCCAGAGCCATGCCTTCACCATGCTGCCACCACAACCGCGCCTTCACCACACAGCCACCGCAGCCACCACCACCCTTCACCACCAGGTGGACTGCCCCCCTCTCCAAGCTGGAGCCAAAAATAGGACCTTTCCTGGGATGTTTCTTTTCGGTATTTGGTTGCAGCAGAGGGAAAAGTAACATGTAGGGAGTAACTGCGTCTCATAACAGACACTCAGATCTCATGGAGAGGGGCGAAGACGTCAAAACAGCCTCCCCCAAACAGACCCCTTCATCCTGGGGCCGCCTCTGCCACGCAGACCCCTCTATGCTGGCGGATTTGCTTGTTTTAATCTGTCCTTTTTTCGCTCTGTTCACAGTAAACTCCCTACCCCCTTCTTGTGCAATAGCCGGCCACAGCGGGGGATAGCTCCATTGGTAAAGAACTTGCTTTGTGGGTATGAAGAGCTAAGTTACATCCCCAGAACCCAAGTAAAAGGCCAGGCGCAGCGGTGCGTGCCTGCAACCCCAGCACTGGGCAGGCAGAGACAGGGGGATTCCTGGGACTCACTGGCCAGCCTAGTGAGCTCTGGGCCAGTGAGAGGCCCTGTCTCAGAAAACAAGAGGAATGGTTTCTGAGAACCGGCAGCTGAGGCAGACCTCTAGCCCTGTGCACGTGCGTTCCCACGTGTACCTGTACATAACACCCGACATAACGACTTTCTGAAAAACAAGTGCAGCAGACACGGCTAGCCCCGAGCAGCCCAGCCCGGGAGCAGAGGCCACCAGTCACTCACCAGTGCGATGCTGATGGCATCTTCGTACTCTTTGGTGAGGACGCTCACCACGGCGGAGCCCAGCAGCAGCAGGATCAGGGGGCTGCTGAACTGAAAAGACCAACAGCAGAAGCTTAGTGTCACAAAGGCCGGCTGGTGGTGGGCAGCTCAGGCCTTCTCGAGAGGCCAGGCTTCCAGTTGGGCCTAGCGTGGCTGAGGGCTTGAGGAGGGGGTCCCTCATTCCTCCTCTGCAGGGATGCCCACCACTGACAGACTTCTGGGCTAATCCTGACACTGTCCTCACCCAGACCCGGTCCTGACTTTGAGTTCTCTGGCTCACCTAGCCACACCCCATCAAGGATCTCATGGTGGAAGCCCACGCTGGCTGCTGTCACCAAGAGCTCCTCTCTTGCCACAACAGACCCCCCAAACCTATGAACCACAATCATCTTGCCCCTGTGATAACCCCTGGGACTCTGGTTTTAGTCCCCACACGTGTCACATGTGTCACGTAGGGTCTGAAGTCCCAAATCTCTCTCCCGAGAACTTCCCATTATTGCTCTGTCCATCGACATTTCACGTCACGACCGCTCAAGAACTATAAACACAGAACCAGGGTCAGGGAGCAGAGGAAAGGGGATCAAAAGATCCACAAGCATGCCTCTGCCTCTGAGCTTCCCGGTGGCCAAGGCGCAAAAGCAAATATGACCCACTGCCTGGGTCCCACAACTCGAGAGAAGTGCTTCTGTGTGCGTTGGTGTGACTTGTGAAGGGACCGAATCCCACTCTCACCCCTGGGGCCACCAGGTACATGTTCTCCGTGGGAGGACCCGGTGGCTGGGGCAGCTCAGCAGCAGCCCTGAGCTGGCCCCAGCAAATGTCTCAACTCTCCCATGCAGGGAGGCACAGGGGCGTTTTAGTTTTGAGTGATGATTTGTCTGTGCTTCCCTCCCTCTCTCCTCTCTCTCTCTCTTTCTTTTTCTTGCAGCCCAGTGTCTCCTCAAACTTGCTACATGGCCAAGGATGGGCTTGAATTCTTGGTCCTGTTCACGTTCAAGTGCTGGGGTCGCAGCCATCCACACCATGCCTGGCTAGTTCTCTGGGTCAGCATTTCACTATGTAGCACAGGCTGACCCAGAACTCACCAGCAATCCTTCTGCCTCAGCCTCTTGAGTGTTGGGATTACATGTATGAGTCTCTGTGCCAGTTTCTCCTGGCTCTTGAGAATCCTGCCCAGGGCTAAAGAAGTGTCTGCTTCCCACAGACGCAGGCTGACCACAATGCCGTTTGGTATTGGTGGAATGGAGAAACGTGGCTGTGTGCTCCAGGAACGGCTCCCAACCCAGCAAGCAGTTTCTCATCCTCCTTGCCAGAGCCAGAGAAGAGAGGAATGATGGGAAGGGAAGGGAACCCCACCACACAGTGGGATGCTTGCAAGCTCTGGAACTTGGGTCTGACACATGGGGTGGGGTCTGCTGGCACGGAGAAGGGGCCTGCTACCCAACAAAGCCCACGACCTACTTCAAAGTACAGTTTCATCCAGAAGGCTGTATTCTCCTCAAGAACAACGTCACAGGATCCAGACCCTCTAGACCCCACTGTGTGCCAAAGACCTTCACAAGCCATTTAAGGAGACTGGCTACCCAAAACGATGAGTGGGTCTTGTTCATACCCCCTGTCAGACTCAGCAGCCAGCCCACTGGTCACAGAAGGAGGCAGATAGGAGGGTCCCCCGAAGCTGCCTCATAGCAGTCCGGGGGTGAGCGTAGGAAGGGGAGAATATGCACAGTGTGTACAGAGAGAAGCTCTGTACACGTGGGCCCACAGGGCTTGCACATGCGCACTCCAGCCCCTCTCCCATAGGTGTGTCCTTGAACTTATGGAGGGAGGAGAGGTGTGAGCAGGTCTTTAGCACACAGGGAGACTGAGAGAGGCTTCGAGGGCTATGTACGTGGGTCCTGAGCAGCGCTGCAGGAAGCCTTCAGTGTGCAAATAGAGGCTCCAAGGGACTTGACGGGGCAGATGTTGGATGAGGTCCCCAGAGGAAAGGAAGACAGGGTAGGCACCTAGCAGAAGCCAGTGGGACAGAGCTTTCTCAGCCCTCCATGGTTTGAGCCTCCATCCTTAGACTCTAACTTCCAGGAGCCTCCAATGCCTGAACAACAGAATTTCAGGAACCTTCTGCATTTGGCTGGAGCTACCTGGTGCCTATGGACCAGTTTTGGTGCAAAAACCGTCAATGCAGGATACTGAGAACTGAATGGTGATCAGGGTGAAGGGTACAAGGTGTGTGTGTGTGTGGGGGGAGATGCTGCCTGAACTGTGATTGGTTCTTGAGCCAGCCAATCAGGAAAGCTTTACACATAGACCCAATCAGGGGGCAGCAGGAGTCTATAAATAGGAAGAATGTGGCCTGGCCTGGAGTGAGAAACGGCCTGGTGGCTTCAGGTGTCAAAGATCTGTGCCTGGTCACTGGGATTGGGTACTGGCACTAGGCTGGGGCAAAGTACAGACTTCTAGACCAGAAGGGACAGCCGTGGTCATTCCCTGTTTTCTAATGGTGGCCATATTTGACTTGTAGACTGCCCATAAGCACCAGGCCAGCATGGAGCTCAGCAGCCAAGATTGGTGGGTGCCCCGGGGCAGGCTGCGACGGCATGACCTCAGCACCAAAACCTTCTTCTGGGTGACTTTGGGCTCCTGCACCCAAGATGAGCAGGTCAACTTGAAGTTCAGAAACACAGGTGTGTGAGTGCGTGCTCGTGGGCGTGCGTGGACAAAGCACCAAACTCAGCTTTGAAAAAGTAGCTTCTGGGAGCCAAACTCAGGTCCTAGGTGCTCGTATGGCAAAAACGCTGAGCTGTCTCTCCAGCCTGACAGTAGCTTCACTTTCACAGTCTCTTGAGGCACACTTCTGCTTAATTTTTTCTACCTTGGCCTTCTGAAATGCCGATTTGCCAGGGCACCCTGTGTCTCTCCTTGCTTCCTCCAGCTGTGTGCCCTGGGGAAAGCCTTCCCGCTCCTCTGCCCCACCCTCCCACGCCCTCCCCACTTTGCAAATGCCTTTAGGGGGTTGATAAAATAAATTAACACTACTTATTTACTTAGCATTCAGCGTGGTGCCTGGCATGGGGTAAGTGTTCCTAGCATTGATAGTAAGAGTTATGGCTATCTGTATCTGTAGTCACCTATGCAGGGTTCTTCCTACAGGCACCGGGCATCCGAAAGGACAAAACTGTTTATCTTGAAACTCATTCATCCCCACACCCCAGGTGGGACCTGTCTGAGGACACCCAGGGTCAATATTTAAAGAATGAGCGCTCGGCCCGCCCTTCCTGGCCAGTGCCCCTAGTGAACCCTTCCTGGCCAGTGCCCCTACTGAAGGCAGAGACGTCTGTCCTGCCCCTCACCTGATCCAGGTATTTCTTCCACACCGGCTCAGTGTTATCAGTGACAAACTCATTCCAGCCGTGGACCAGCCTACGCTGGGCCACTGCGAACTCCGACAGGCCGCTGTCCAGGTCTACCTGAAAGGAGAGCGCCAGTGTGGGATGAGTACGGCGGCAGGCCCAGCAACAGCCCTAAGAGCCAAGTCACAGGTGCCAGGCCTCTTTTGGGGGAGACTAGGAAAACGGGCTTATCCCTGCCTCAGAGGTGGCAGCGGGAGGCACAGGGAGAGAAGGGACACAGTAAGCCCACAGGTCAACACACACCTGCGGCAGGGACAACGGCCTTGAGCCACAGCACCAGCAAATGGAGCTGGAGAGGGGAGAGTGAAAGGCCGAAACATGGCCTCTTCAAAAAGAAGAGAGAAAAAGCTTTGGCAGCTAGGGAGATGAGTCAGTCAATGCTTGCCTTGCATGCACGAGGACCTAGGTCAAACCCTAGACTTGGGAAAGCTGTGTGTGGTTGTGTGTGATGGCAACTTCAGCACCAGGGAGACACAGAAAGATCCCTGGGGCTCTCTGGCCAGCCAGACGAAGCCAGTGAAGCTCAGGCCTGGGAAAGACCCTGCCTCAAAGCACAAGGTCTCTCTCTCACACACACACACACACACACACACACACACACACACACACACACACACAGGTTTAGCTGCCACCTAGCAGCATTTCAGAATATTAAACAGAATTACCACGTGAGTCAGCCATTTCACTATGGGTATGTAGGCCCAAAGGCATTGAAAGCGGACACAAGGAGGTGCTTACACCCCACACTGTAAGTAAGCATCATCTGTCTCAGCAGTCAAGAGGAGGAGGCAGCCTGTATCTATGAGGTGAATGGCTAAGCTGTGTCACACAGGCCCGTGACAGGGCTACTCAGCTTCAGAAAGGAGAATCATCCTGTTGCTATAACAAAGTGTGGATCTTGAGAGCAGAGCTAAGGGGGACAAAACATTCCCAAGAGAAAAGCCGTAAGATTTCATCAAGCCCCCACCCTGGCAGTACAGTTCATATCATATAGGCTGGATGTAAACTGGGCTGTGAGGCCAGCAAGAAGGAGGTGGGAGCTGCTACTGCTGCTGCTTAGTGAGGACAGAACCCAGGCTGGCAAGATGGGCACAATTCCAGAGACAGATACCGAACGGTGCCATTGGCAAAGACTGGCAGCTGTCCTTAGTAAGACATTCACTTACAAACGTCAAGAAACCCTGGGCTGATGAGGCATAGCTGTGATCCCGGGGCTTGGTAGGCCAAGGCAGGAAGATAGGAAGTTTGAGGACAGCTTCAACTACAGAGTTAATCTGAGGCAGCCTGGGCTACATGATGTCAGAGAGCTTTGTGCTACAAGGAACTCACCGAGAAAGCTGCACAGAGCTGAGAGCGAGAGGAAAGCTGGGTGGAAAGGAAGGCTGAGCTCATTTTCTAGCTGGGGAAATGTATGGGCAAGAAAGAAATTTCCTCCTCTGTCACTAAGAAACAGGACCTGAGATGGACAGCTAGGTCATTCTTAAGGCCTTTTCATAGCACCATGCGCCCTTTCCCTGCTGGGCTTTTGTTTTCCCAAAGCGCGATGAAGTAAGGTATGTAGGTACCACTCACACTTGTACATATCTGTGTTCACACATGCCCACGCAGACACTTATGCATATGCCCATGTAACATATATAAGCATGCACACACACGTGTACATACATGCACATGTGTACATACGTACAAGCACACACCTACAGCACGTGTGCACGCAAACCCCTCCACATGTACACGCACAGGCACTGCAATGCCCACATGTTTACATATGTACATGCACACACATCCCGACACCCATGCACAGACACACACACGCTCTTGTCATACATAGATGCATGCATACACCTAATACATACATACAGGCACACACATGTGCTACCATGTCTGCCCGGTATCCCAAGTAACAGGAGCTAAAGACATGATGGCTGGCTCCAGGGACAGCAGCACTGCCGTCGCACGCTCCACACCGACAGCTCTGCGGTGCCGTCTCCTGATCCGCAAACCGCCTCACAGTGGCAATCCCGGGCACGGCTTATTACGACAGCAGGACTTAGAATCCCCATAAACGAGGTTCTGGAAGCACCTATGAGGGCATTTCCGAGGACTGCTCCCCCCCCCTCGCCCGGATGTAGGGGAGGGGCCTAGCTGAGCCCCAGCGCTCCTCTCTCCCTCTTCCTGACTGCAGAGGCAGTGTGACCCGGTGCACCGCGCCCCTGTCGCCATGTCCTTCTGTGATGGGCAGAACCTGGAACTGTGAGTCAGAGCAGACCCGTCTTCAGGCTGCTTTCGGGCGGTGTTTTTGTCACGACGAAGAGAAAAGCAATGGGTGCAGACGCAACGTTCTTACGTGGAAGGCTCTGGCCAAGTCCTCCTTGCTGCATTTACACGCCTCCCCGGGCGGGAGGGCTGCGACTGTCTTTTCTCTGTCGATGGCTTTCAGCTCGCACTGCTCGCCGATCTGTGGAGAGAGCAGTGTGGCTGGTGAACACTGGCCGTTTTGCTGCGAGGCCCCTGCCTAAGGCGGGGCACACGTGTGCAAAGCGTGCATTCCTCGAGGACACGCGCCAGCCCGTGGGATCTGCTCCCACACTGGGAGACGTCCGTGCCCAAGCTCCCTCCCTGACCTCCCAAAGTGGTTTTTCCGGTGTGAACTCCACAGAAATCGACAGGCGCCCGGCACCCTCCGACTGCTTTCCCTGCCCGCTGGCGATGGGCGCAGCGTGCCACACTGCTCTTTCCGAGGCTGCTCACGTTTCCTCCGAGTGGTGGATTCGGCGCCTACCCAGCCTGTGAGGGCCATGCGGGGTTTAGTTATAGACATTTGCTATTACTGACACATCTGCTTAGAAATAACCTCTTCCTGTCGTTACTATGCTCCAGTGTGTGTGTAAGGTGTGTGTGGTGTGGGTGCATATGTACTGTGCACGTACGCATACGTGTGGCCGGCACTTGGTGCTCTCTATTAGCCTGTTCACTCTTTCTTTTTGTCTCTTTTCTTTCTCAGGACCGGGTCTCTCACTGAACTCAGAGCTCACCCACGGGCTACCCTGGCTGACCAGTGAGCTCCGAGGCCCCACCTGGTTCTGCAGGCCTGTGCCCTGGGTTGGGTTACAGATGTGCCACACATGTGTGTCAGCACGCTCATGTCTATGTGGACACTGGGGATCTGAGTTCAGCTTCCCTGTTTGTGGACCGAAGCACGTTGCCATCTGAATGATCCGTCCGGCCACACGAAACCATGGGATTAGGGTGAGATTTTACGCGTACGTGTTCAAAACCCTGACCTCCCGCTGCGGGAATCTAGGTTAAGTATAAGCTGAAGAGAACGCCTCCCGAGGCAATGTGGAACCCTGGTCCCGTGAGCCTTTGTAAATGGCTTGAGGGAAGGAGTGGAGGCTGCCGACAGAGTCTACAGGCCTGAGATCTGTGCCCAGGGCCCCAGGCACAAACACCCAGAGGCCTGGGACACTGGGACAACACAGGGCTCTCAAGATGCTTACAGTGCTCTTCCCAGAATTCTGACCCTGGGACATGATAGCATCTTTTCCTTCTCGAGCCATCGTGGGAACTGGGAAGGAGGAAGGGAAGGAGGTGCTGACAGCTTCCTTTAGCTGAGGTGCAGTCCAAGTTCCTCTTCCTTTTCTCACCAGTGCGGCACCCGACCTCTAGTTAGCACCTGCTGGCCCATTTGTCCTCAGGAGCCAGCAACCACATTCGTCTCCTGGGAGTCTGCTCCTGGTGTCAACGACCAGAGCCTGGCAGCGAGGGCCCAGCTTCTTGCCGGGCTCCATGGTCCCCAAATGTCCCCATGCCATTAATGAGCTTGCTGCACAGCCCCTTAACAGGGAAATATACACCTCTGGGCTGTAGGCTCTAGTCCTGCTGTGCCCATCCTGCCCTCACCTTGCGCCCTCTGTATGGGAGACAGCCTGGGTGTGAGCACACCTGCCCCCCACCCTCCGGCTATACCACACTTACTCTCTAAATGCAGTGTTCTGTGACCTTGAAACATCATATGTGTATATACACACATACATATAGACAGACACAGACACACATACATACATAAATATGCAATACCTACATATATATGTGTATATATATATACACATACACCCAGAGGCATACATAGATATACACCATATACACATATGCACACACAAATACACAACACACACACACACACACACACACACACACACACAGGCTTGGTGACACTCAGATCCTGGCTGCTATCCAGACATACCTATGTCTTACAACCTGGCTGTGGTGGCTGACATCCCCCGACCCCACCCCAAGTCTTTGCAGCCACAGCCTCATTTTCTCTGAGGTTCAGCCTCTGTGCATTTCCTACCACAGAATCCCCACACCAGCTGACCTTCCCTGCCCCCGTGCCGCCTCTGTGACTCTGGAGTATTGTTTGCCTGCAGCAAACAGCCTGCTGCTCCCATGTGGGGCCCTGAGGCAGCGGTCCAGGAAACAGACTTCTCCAAGAAGCTTCCCCCACAGCGGCTCACACGGGAACTGAGCCCGTTAGAGACCCACAAAGAACAAACATGGTCTCCTATGAAAGACATAAGCTCAGCAGACAGCCTGGAGCTCGGTGCAGAGGCACCAAGTAGGCGGCAGCATGCAGGCCCCTCAGTCCCATCCGGGCCTTCAGCCTCCCTGTCTGTCCAGTGCCGGGATCCGTTCATTTCCCTTCTATCCCAGGGATCTCTGTCTTGTTCTGGGCTGACATCGTGCGTATTCTTCCAACACGCCTCCAGTTAAAACCGGCCCCTGCCTCGGCTTCCTCCTCTGAGTAGTAGGGATTGTCGCAAGCCTTCAGGAATTCCTTTGTGTATATGAACCCAAGGCTGCCAGAGACACAGATCTACTATTAAAACATTAAAATAAATAAAAAATTACTCAAACTGGACATACAGCTGGAATCTCAGCACTTGGGAGGCTGAGGCAGGAGGATTACTGAGAATGCAAGGCCACTGTGAGATACATGGCAAGGTCCTGGTTTGTTTGTTTGTTTGTTTGTTTGTTTTAAATACTATGACTAAAAAAAAAAGAAAGCCATAGGTCATGTGTGTGTGTGTGTGTGTGTGTGTGTGTGTGTGTGTGTACATCTTGCAATGGCATTAGGTATGAAGAATTTGAGAGACGCTTAGAAATGCGTGCTACTGCCTTGATGGAGTCAATGAGTTCTGTGATGGAGATTGGGGAGTCACAAGCTAAGGCCAGCAGCGGCCTCCCAGAACTGGGAGAGGCAGGGAAATAGTTTTCCCCTGGAACCTCAGCAAGGAGCCACTCTGCTCAGACTGGCTTTTACGTGTGAGACCCAGGTTGAACTCTGTTCTCCAACCACCAGGGAACATGTGTGTGCGGCTTGGAGCGATGGAAGTTTGTGGTGCTGTCAGAGCAACAGTGGTAATTCCGGTGTTGCCATCACCTGCCTGCCGAGCTCCAAGCTCCAGCACCTCCATGTACCTAGACACCCAGGGCCCCTGCATGGCTCTCTGCTGGCCTTATGGGAGAGGGGCTGCCGGAACCCAGCTAACGCAGGAGCGCAGGAGCAGCAGCACAGCGCATGAGGAACGGAAGATGCCACAACATTCCGTAGATCGGAGAGGAGATGAGAACAGCCTCAGCATTGCTACCAGAAAGGAAGGGGGCGGGTGGCCACGCTGATGCGTGCACAGCCACGCACAGGAAGGCAGTCAGAAGGGAGTGATGTTCACAGCACAGGGGCCCCCTATGGTGGCACCGCCCCTCATGCCCACAGCAGCCAAGCCTGTGCTGTGGCCTCTGCAGCTGGCCAGAGTCTACCCTAACAATGCCTCGCTCCTTTATTCCCTGGCTTCTTCCTGAATGCAGGGCGCCCTGCCCGCCGACTGGGAGACCACAGTTCCTGTGCTATGCCAAGAAATTACGCAAGCCCCTTCACTTAAATCAACAAGAAGGAACACGGGGACAAAGATGAAGCCATCCGAGTGCCAGGGGCAGCCAAGGCCTGCCTTTTCTTAGGATCACAGAATGAGAAAGGCCTTTCTAAGTACAAGATAAAACCCAGATAAGTACTACACTCAAGACCCAGATAGAATGGGGGCACTGGGCGGCCTAACACCCAGGGTGAGCACTGTCAGCAGAATCCCAAGATAAAACCGCTACAGAAGAAGGCGAGTGTCCAGCCTCGAGAGAGAACATGATCGCTCAGTTGGCTTCTTGTGTGTGTGTGTGTGTGTGTGTGTGTGACAACTGGGCAGAAGATGTGGACTGAGGACGTGAGGCCTGTGATAAAATCCAAGGACATTTACACACCACAGTTTTGTGTACATAGTTCATGCCCCGCACTAGCACTGGTGTGGGGGACAGCCCCTCAGAGCTGTGGGGCATGAGCCAGGACGGTCCCCACTGCAGAGCGTGTGGCACCATCCACCTTGATGTGTGGCACAGCGCTGTCCCTGAACGAAGACCCAGAGACCCTCCCAAGTTCCCTGAGCGGAGATGTTAACTCTGTACTGAAGTAGTCGTGTGCGCACGTCATGCACAGCCGTGTGGACACTCACGTGTACATACGCCTGAGTGAGCACCTCCCGGAGCCAGGATGGGACTTATAGCTCCCAGAATCCTCCTGGCACTGGGCCTTCTCGCACACACCACCTTCTTGAAAGATTAAACGTACTGACTTCTTTACACACGGATCTGCCCTGCCTGCTTTAGAAGCCTGCAGAAGTGTCACACGCAGGGACCCCGGTCCTCCCGTTATCTTTGTGAGAGTGGCTGTTTCTCTACCAGCGATCGCAGGGCATGCTGTGTGGAACCACGTGCATTTCATTCCATCGGGATACAGCAACCTGGCATCGTGATTTGTTATCTGACTGGAAGGGCGGGCATGCAGGCTGTGCCCAGTTTGAGCTGCGACATCGTACACAGCATTGTTGGGCCCCATGGACACTTCCACAGAATTGTCTCCATAGAGGTGTGTGATATGTATATGGTGGCCAGTGCAAAACATGGAGAAAAAGACGATGGAAGAACACACTTCCGTCAGAATCCACCAGACGATGGGAACGCAAGGGGCGTTCCCCAAAACCTTTGGGTCTGGGGACAATGGGAAGTGGTGTGTGCCTCTGTGAGTCTTGAACTATGAGTAAGAATTACTGATTCAAGGTACACCAGAGAAAAGAGGAGACAGACGGCCGTAAGTGAACCAGGAGGGCCCACGTTGCAGTTTTAGTATCAAGAGGAAAAATTCTTCAATGCAACAACCCAGGCAGCTGTGCGCATACAGGAGGCAGCTTGCTCAGAATTCAAATTTTGGTTCCCTATTTGCCTCCTGGGCCTCCTTCAGCAAAGCCTATGCCTCTCTTGAATCTTGGTGTGCCGTCCTGTGATACGAACTTGACAAAAGCACGCAGCAAGAATGCTGAGAGAACAGCCTTAGTTGCAACTTTTCGTCAGGACGGGTAATGAGTTCCCGCCTGGGCTGCAATGGTGTCTAGTGTGTGCGTGCATGAGAATGTGTATGTGCATGCGTGTGTGTGTGTGTGTGTGTGTGTGTGTGTACGCGCTCGTGTGCATGTACACCTGCTTGTATGTGAAGTAAGGCCTAAAGGAGTGTCCGGCTCTCAGCCAGGCACATTGTGGCCCACCATGTGCCGTTCAGGAGGAGCAGCATAGCCAGGGATGAGGGGACACAGCCGGGCTGAGTGGCAGCCACTGTAACTGGGAACGGACGTGTAGCTGACGGAGAGGAGAGCGCTCACACACGGGAGAGCGCATGATTCAGAAAGAGCCAATAAGCGTGGTAACCGGTGTTCTGGGACCAAGCACAGGCTGGTAGCATGCGTTGGATTGGAATGTAAGGGCGCATATACGCACAGAAACAACACTGAATAGAGACCAAGTGTCCGAGTGCACACATCCCTCATCCCGCTAGCGGAGACCAACAGAGGCAGATTTGTTTGTTTCTCAACACGGTGGCTCAAGCAAAATGCACTCCCACGATCCAAGAGACAAGGCTGGTCAGCTAAGCCTAGCGTGTCTTTCTATCTCAACAGGCTCGTCACTTCTGAGCAAGGTCAGGAGGGCACGGAGGCTTTATGAAGGGTTTCCCACAGCCGGATCTGGGACCCTACAGCAAGCTGCACCGGATACTGACAGCCACAGACATTAGCAGAACCAAATAGGAACGTGTGCATTCACACCGGCCTGAAGGACTCAAGGGGTGGAAGAAGGAGGAAGCTTTTCCCAGCGTGGGCAGTGAGCTAATGACTGAAGAGTGGGTTAGGAAATCACTCAGTGATTTAGTCAGGAGAGCATCACCGTGCAGGCTGAGATCAGAGAGCGACCCATTAGCACTCCGAGGAGACAGGCGCCGACGTCAGCAGCAGCGGCACAGACAGCATCACAAGGACGCTGGGCATGTGGCTCTGTCGGTAAACCATGTACCACCATGTACACGTACGGCCATGAGGACCTGAGTTCACTACCCACCAGCAGCCGTGTAAAAAGCCAGGCAGGGCAGGGCACGTCTGCAATCCCGGCACCGGGGAAACGGAGGCAGGCAGTCAGGCTGAGCCAGGATGCTCCAAGTTCAGTGAGAAACGCCGTTTCAACAAGTGGAGAAGAAAACATCCACCTGAGGTGTTATTTGGCTAGTGTGTGTGTGTGTGTGTGTGTGTGTGTGTGTGTGTGTGTGTGTGTATGTAAAAAACCTCCAGGTTCACATTCCACCACTGAAAAGAATTTGTGCAGGTCCATGAACCACATTACAACACAGTGAGGGCACACACGTGATACTTGTGCAACACAGCAGCTAACTTCTCTGCTCTTGTTTCCAATGACCTCCCGAGTGATGCACAATGCCCTCATCCCCAGATAAAATCATGTGACCTCCACTAAAGGGAGAGTCGGGGCAGCAGATGGAGACGCGGCTCCACATGTTGGGACCCTCAGAGTGTGACTGCTGCTTGGGATAAGACATGACTTTGAAACCGCCAGTATCACAGTATCACATCATCAGGGTTTACGGCCCAAATTACCCTCTGCAAAGAGCTGTTTAAAGTCAGCGATGGGGGAGAGCGGCCTTCGAGACTTCACGTCAACATGCAAGCCCTCGGCACAGCTCTATTCACATAGCGAAGTCCTTTGGATTAATGATTTTCTATTCAACTGTGTCCCCCAGCCTTGCTTTGTCTTATTTGGGCGAGGAAGGGACGGATCTTAAATTCTCATACTAGGGGCTGGCACCTTGGGGGGCCATGACAGTAATCAGAACCGAGCTCTGCACAAGAGGAAAATCACATTACTGTCCCAATTAATCCACAAATGGTCACAATGCTAATAAGGTACAGGCAGGGCGCGCTCGAGCGCGTGTACACACACTCACACCAAATACCGCCTCAGGCTTCTTGACACAGTGGACAGAGTGGGACCCGGCACAACGCCCTCTGCAAGGCCTCTCCAGAGGGTGGAATCGGTATCTACCCGAGGAAACGCCAGACCAGCCTGAACGGGGGACATTCCACAGAGTCATGAGGAGCTTGGGCTCTTTAAGCACACAAGGGACCTCAAAGACCAGGAAAACCCCAGGAACCATCACATAAAGCAGTCGACAAGGAACACATGACCCCAGGAGGTTCCGTGAATCGCAGAAATGTGCCCCTGGCCGGGCAGAGGCACCAAGTGTACTGTACGGGCTTTAATTGTGATCAGGAATTAATGTCTTTAAGTGTTTAGGGACAATAAATCACCATGGAATTTGTGCCCAGGTGGGGGTGGCAAGGATGACGCTGAGGCAGTCAGCGTCATGTATTGACTAGAAGGGTCTGGGTGAAGGACGTTCTGTGTCTGTTCCATGGTCTTCTAACAGTCACCTTTACAGCTGCAGCCCCAGTTTGCATTTACTAAGCACAACTGGCCCAACACAGCTGCCCATTCTGCGAGTACCAGCTCCCAAGTCTGACCAAAAGGCTCAGCTAGCTGTGACGCACAGCACTCTGTTGAAGGGGAAAGTGGTGTCCCTGAATCAAAAGACTTCACCCAAGGTCACGGTAGGTGGGTTCTGAGTGAGGGCTGAGCCTAACTCTCTGCTGGTCCCACAATCTATTTCCTTACATTCAGGCAGAGCTGGACCTCCACATCACCCATTCATTCTGGGAATGAACAGTTGTACAAGGTGGGTTTCCCTAAGGTCCTCTGTGGTCTGTGAAGCAGGAAGTAGCAGAGCCTGGGCTGAGCCCAGGATGGTAGGGAAGGCGGCTCCAGGAACTACCATACCTGTGTTCCTGGAAGCAGAGTCACACCTCTGTTTTCACCTCCAGGCTCTGCCTGCCTTTCTTTTTTTTTTTTTTATGATAACATTGCCATCGAAGCTATAATTATAAGAAATGAAACTCAGAGTATGTAGGACATTTGTTCAAACGTAGATAATTAATAAAAATAGAGAATTCTGAATGTACATCTCTATCTGCCTGCCTTTCTTGAGGCCACTTCTGTGGTCCTCGATTCTGGAGATCAGCAGATCAGGGCTGCTTTCCTCCAGCCCCGGGAAAACCCCTCCTGTTTATTCCTGCAATGCCAAGTCCTGTGGGCAGCACTCCCTCCTAACCACAGCGAGGTTGGGTATCTGACCTATGGTCTTAGACACATTTGGCCCCGGATCCCTGGCTGGAGCAGTGTTGGGCAGCTGGCTTCCGCCTGGCCAGGAGGAGACGGGAAGGATGACTTGCTTACTCCCTTGACAGTCAGTCCATGTGCAAAGGGCTATTTGCATAAACCATTTTGAAAGAGCTTGGGTAGCAAAGAGAAGATTAGCCAGTGGCACAGAGAAGTAAAACATCAGAGGACCAGCCTCCAAATTCCCAGGCGGGCTGTCTAACTGTAGACAAGCTCCTGAAATCTTAGAACCTCTGGTTGCCATGGGGGATTTTCTCTAAGGGTTCAGAACCAAAAGGAAACTAGCTGTTCTGAGCCCCATCCAAAGTGAATGTGCCCACTCCTAAGGCAGCAGGCCTCAGGGGATGGGGGGTAACAGAGGGTTGGAGGGTAGCTGGGATGGCTCTCTGCAGGTGGAGAAAAGATAGTCAGAGTCATGTAATAACACCAACCTGCGATTAAAGAGTGTCAACAGGGGCTAGGGAAATGGCCTTACAAGCATGCGAATCCTAAGTTCAATTTCCAGAAACCATATTTTAAAAACAAAACAAAACAAAACAAACAAACAAAAAAAAAAAAAAACCCCAAGGATCCCTAGGAGGAGGCAGCCTGGAGGCAGAGGCAGACGGATCATTCTCTGTCCAGCCAGCCTAGCCTACCTGGCAATTTTCAGGCCAGAGGGAAAGAAAAAAGGGCATTTGAAGAATGAACCCAGCTCAAGGCTGTGGCCTGACCTCCATGCAGCTGTATTCACAGGAACTGCTCACAGATGGCACACTCCTTGTTTAACGTTTACTCACCATTTAATGAGCCAAATATTTAATCCTGTCTTTAATCACTCTTTCCCAGGAGGCACCTCTAATGGACGCCTATCCCCTTGCACAGAGGGAAGACTCAGGCACAGGGATGTGAAGGCATCACACAAGTTCTCACAGGGCAACGGAGTTCACAGGAAAGCAGCCCGGGCTGGAGAATCTTGCAACACACCCCACGGCCTTTAGAGTAGCGCAGAGAAGGGACCAGAACACCCATGACCATCAGAGTCTTGACTGTCACACAGTGACAGAGCAAACAGTGACCAGGAGGAAACCCACCAGTGTGGCATTGTGCCCATTGAGATTTGCTTTCAGGACTGGAGAGATGGCTCAGCAGTTAAGAACATTTGCTGCTCTTGCACAGGACCAGGGTTCGATTCCTAGCACCTAGATGGTAACTCACAACCATTTGTCAGTCCAGTTCCAGGGAAACAATGCCCTCTTATAAGGTCTATTGAGAGCAAGCACTCACATAAGGACCATACATAAATGTAGAGAAAACACACATAGAATAAAACAAATAAACGTAACAAGATTTGCTTTCAGTCCAAGAAGAAAAAAAAATGAGGATGGGTGTAGAAAAAAAGAAAAATAAAAGAAAAAGAGGGAAAAGTCACATTCTGTCCTAGGTACTTCAGAGACAGTAAAGAATAAATAACAATGGATACAGGCAGAATTGAATGAAAACAGAAGGCAGGGCACACTAAGATTTCACTACCTCCACACTCGGGGGAGGGGTTGAGAAGAGGTGCTGTGAAGAGAAATCTTCAGAAACAAGAGGGAAAGTGACACAGAGAAGAGACCTGCCCACAGGGCTTCCTGGGGGAACAGCCACCTCCCAGATCAGAGGAGGAAGACTGGCCTTATTTCCCAGGAATCCACCGCCATGGCCAGACTGTGGGCTCTATGGCTAGAGAGGGAGCACAGGAGGTGATATCCAACCAATGAGAAGCTGCTGATTTATTGAGCGCATCTCTTGGTCCAGGGAGCACCAGAGCCACCAAGGCCAGCTGAGGCCCAGAGTGCCCGCGTCATCCTAGTTGCCAGGGTCTAAGGTGGAGCCAGCCCAAGACTGGACACTTCTCACACACTCCTGGGGCCACTAGGAGTCAGGCAGCCTCTTAGTCATTCCATAGTCTCCTTGGGTTTTGAGCAAAGGCCTACAGGTGTGCAAATTTCATGCAAATTCTGCTAATGCAGCCTAAAAGCTATGAGGAGCCATGGAGGGGCCAAAGGAAGAACCCGGAAGCCTGGGGGTGAACCTGACTCTCGCTGATCCTGTCTCCTTACACAGCAGGACACAGGGATGAGTCACCTCAGCCTCCTCCGTACACCAGGAAGGGATGGACCCTCCAGGTGCTGCAGCTGGAACTCCAGGTGGCAGACACACGCGTGGTCTTGCAGGTGACACACAGACTAACCAGGCCTCATATTCACGGCTGTTCAAGAGATCATGTGCAATGCTGACCCTGGTTCCGGAAGCTTCCAGAAACACAAGTCACGGGCACGTTGTCTTCACTGTCTACACTTGATGGTGCTTCGCTGGGCTCTCTTCCCTCCAGTAAGTCAGCAGAAGGTTCTGGAAGAGGCCTTGCAGTGGCACAGAGCGGGGCTTAGCCTAACTTTGAGAATTCTGCAGCCCCCGTGGTTTTCTCATAGTGGCTGCAGCTCCTGGAAGGACAGTGACTCTTCAGGAGATTTTGCCATAAGGCACTTGGAGCTATGTGCTGCGCCCCGTCCCATGACCACCATCACTCTAGCCTCGGGGTATGACTTCCTTACAGGCGGGGCTGCTTTCAAAGCCGTGATGCGATGAAGCGAGGATACAGAGGGCGGTCCATCAGGTTGGAGTTCTCAGCTGAGGACACAAGATGCCTGCAGAGGAAATTGGGGCAGGGCCAGGGAGGATCATGCTTTCTGGTTTAGGCGAAGCCAGCTACCAACACCTCCATCCCAGGCCTCCAGAATGAGCCATAGCAAGCTGTAGAGAAACGGCACCTCCTCCGAGGGAGGGCATCTGCTCCCATGAGGGACAATACTATTGAATCCTCACCCCCAGCTGTGCCCGTAGACAGGAAGCAGGCAAGAGGCCACAGAAAGCGCCCAGGCCTTCAACCCCGGAGACCATAGTGACCACAGGCCCCACTGAATGGTGCTGTGCTCCCAATGTCTCACAGGTCAAAAGCCTCACAAGGACATGAGTGTGATGGCTCAGTGAACAAAGAAAGATCCTTGTTGTCAGGCCTGATGATCTGAGTTCAAGTCCTGGGACCCATAGGGTAGGAGGAGAGAACTGATCCCCACAAGTTGTCCTCTGACCTCCAAACGCACAAAATAATTTTTAATACTCTGTAACAGACCAAGGTAGCACAGACACGACTGTGCGTAGGTACTAATCTTCCCCTCCTCTCAGCATGGACCATGACTGTGCTTCAGTGTTAATCTTCCCCCACATTTCCAATGAGAGCCCAAGGGACAGCCACTTTGTGGCTTCCTGAGTATGCAAGCACAGGTACTGAGTGAGAGCTCAGCTCTTAAGGGACGGGAGAAGTGGTACTTGGAGCTCACTGCTACGTGCTCGCCATCTTGATTTTAGCTTTAAGTTTGTGCCACACAGAAGTCCACGGGGACATGGGTCTTGGTGGCTCTGCTCCTGCAGGGTTCCGCTGCTCACACCCACTATTCCAGGGGCTGTGACTACCCTCCCTCTGCAGTCTCTGCTGTGGGAAAGCCCAGGAATGGCAGCCTGGGTCCCCCTCCCATCCTCTTCCCACTGGCACCTCGTGTGATAGGCTTCAGTCTGGCCCGACAGTGTTGCTCACACTCACAGTCACCTCATCCAGCTTCTGCAACCCCAGCTCTTGACTCTGCTAGGGTCATTGGCCAAGGCCCATTTTGTCCCAGTTAGGAGGTCCCTGGATGCACTTTCTGCCAGTGCTCATTTCAATTGGTCATTGGCAGGGCAGGAGGAGAGCTCAAACACTCTCTATAAGCCAGGCTGCTTTGGGCATAGACAGACTAGTTCCCACCCTGGTGGAAGTAGCTTCCTTATTGAGGAGGGACACCTATCCATCTGGTGGATGACCCATGAGGCCACTGAGAGTGCTCAGGAGCCCCAACTCCTAGCTTGAGCCCCTCCCGCACCACACACACAGGCACACACCTGTATAGGTAGATCCTGGCTCCAGAGCTCTGACTCTAGGCTTCTTTACCCTTGAGGACAAGGCTTGCAGCATTAGGACTAAACATGTCCTAGGGTGTCATCTCTGCATTGATTCTTCAGGACCTTCAGGCTTCCCTGAGAACTAAGTTGAACCTGCTTCAGCAACTGTGCCTGATAGGCACAGGCCTGGTGGCACCAGTGACAACAATCTCAACACACCTCAGTGACAGGAGACCAGAGACATTATAGATCTCAGTTGGGGGATGCTCCAGTATAAACCACAGAGGTTGGCAGGGCAGAGAAGGGCAGCCAGTAGCAATCAAGTGCTTGGCATGGGCCTGCCACCACCAAGGAGCCCTGGAGTGAGCTATGAAACACAACAGAGAGCAGTGAAGAAACAGCAGCTCTGCAATCCAGATGTTCCTTATCTGTAAGCGGCCAAGCCAGTTCTGCAGCTGTTGGTCACAGCCTGCTTGATGGCAGATTCACAGAATGATCTCCTTAAACTAGCAAGCTCCTGGTCAGCGCACACACACTTTGAATGTCCATCCTCCTCTCTCCAGCTCCAGAATGCTGGGTGACAGATCTGCATATCGGGCTGGAAATCTTGCTACTACCGTGGAAGGGCAGCCTGAGGGAAATCCCCTCCCCCAGTTCCCACCCAGCTCCCGGGTATCCACGTGAGCGGTGTGTCTTCCCTTCCCTGTGGAGGGGGCTGACTCTGGACTTCCATCACAGAATGGCAAAGAGGTACATCAGAGGTTGTAAGTCCTCATTCTCGGGAGGGGTTGCGGCTATTCTGAGTCTGCCTTTAGGCCTTCATACCGCACAACCCATCAAGCTTGCAGCAGGGAGCCCCGTGGAAAGGACTGCATGACCAGGAAACTGGCCTGGCACAGCCATAGCGCTTAGGAGTGGATGGCTCCAGCTGAGGCCACAGCCCTGCACACAGTGTGGCCACGCCTTCGTGGGAGACCCTGAGCCAGGAAGACTCACCACACACACAGGCACTGGCTGCGAGCTCGGGGGCAAAGCGTTATTCAGTCAGGGGTGGAGAAGGAAACCAGCTGCTGCACATCGTGTGTTGGGTCTTAGTCTTTCCTGTCTGTCAGGAGCAGCTTTGAGCTCTATACTGACAAGCCTGTACCCACAGCTGAGCTGTAAGCCTGTGGCTCCTTCCATTGGCAGGTTGAATGATAATATGGATTGAAGTCACACCTCAGAAGATGACAAAGGGCCTTGAAGATGACAAGGGGCAGAGGATGCCACCATCTTCTCTAAGCTCCCCACAGATTGGTGACTTCTGAGGGGCGTGGGTCAGCCTCAGGCTAAGAATATGTATGTATAAGTCCTGTGATATATTATGGGGAGATAGAACCCAGGGCCTTGCACATGTTTAGACAAGTGTCAGGCCTTTTTTTTTTTTTTTAAATTATTTTTTACTTTTATTTTTTAGTGTATATGGGTGTTTTCTCTCTCTCTCTCTCTCTCTTTCTCTCTCTCTCTCTCTCTCTCTCTGTGTGTGTGTGTGTGTATACACACTACATGCATGCAGTGATCCCAGAGGTCAGAAGAGTATGTGGATTCCCTGGAACTAGAATTGCAGATGGCTGTGAGCTGCCATGTGGGTCTTGGAATTGAGCCTGGGTCCTCTGAAAAGCGACCGGTACTCTTTACCAAGAAGCTGTCTCTTCAGCCTGAGTGTTGGGTCTTAAACACGGAAATCTGTGATTTTTTTCCCCTTTACCACGTCTCTAAAGTCTGGCATAGTTATGAATTTGTGGACAACTGCCAAGTCCTGACTTAAAACTATTCAAAGGCCCCCACTGCTGTCAGTAGAAAGGCCAGATTCCTCCTGACAAGGCTCCTGGGGTCACCTGGGTAGCCTGACCTTTTCAGTCCAGCCCCTGTTCGTCCCTCCTCCTGTCTGGAACTCTGCCTAGTTCACTCATCTTTCCACTGCTGTTAATCTCAGACATTATTCTCTCCCAGGCACCACACTCCACAGTCAAGGTCAACTGTAACCTGCTTCCACCCACCACCACAGATGCCTAAGGGTAGAGAGTGCGAGCATTTTCCTCAGCTCTGCCCCCCCCCCACACACACACAACAGGGGCTGGGGGCCGAGTTGAATGACAAGGTATCCACTGTACGTGCACATCTTCTGGCACCCAGACCTCCATCCGGAGAGCCCAGAAGGGTGACAAGCTCAATAGTCGGGATGGCAGGGCAAGCGGGAGTCACACCCACCTCAGGAGCAGCCTCGGGGGCAGAGTCAAGATCCCGGATCTAGCACCTGGCCTTCCCACAACAGGAATTTCTAGTCTAATGTTTCTCTCCTACTCAGCTGGATGTCAGGGAGAGCTTTGTCCAGCGGCAAAAACAAGGAGTCCTTCAAACGCCTGTCCACTTATCACCCTCAAAACAGCAAAAAGGAGCTCTCGTCCCAACTTGGGAAGCTGAACTTCAGTTAACTGACCTGTGAATACTTCTGTCCTCAGCTCTGACTAGGACCGTCCAGTCCATACTCAGCAAGAACCCGCTGGTGTCTGCCTGGAACCCCGACACTCTTCTCTATCCCAAAATTGCCGTAGAGTTCATCCAGAGGCCTTTGAGGGGACGTGGCCAGTTCTTAGGACCGATTCCTCTCAAAGCTGGGCAGCTGTGACGCTGACCAGCACCTGGGACACAGCACAAACCCCACTGATCATGAAACCAAGTCAGAAGTGATCCCAGAGGGAACTGGGGGTCCTTCCAAGGCCTCTTGGGGGCCACCAACCCCCAGCAGGAAGCGGTGTCACCTCTGGCCTTCTTCCCTCACCTCATTCCTGGGGACTGGTTTTCAGTGCGGTTGTTTTGTTTCTCGCGGTTCTGAGGGTGGAAGCCAGGGTCTCACGCACTGACCCCCTGCAGGTTCCACTCTCCCCTGAGCCCCTACTGCAAGCCTTCTGCAAAGGCCCGCTTTGGAGACGGCACATCGGCAACGGCTAGCCTTTTCTGAGCACTGCCAGTATCACCAGCCTCCTCACAGGTCTACCGTTAGGCTCACCACGTGCCCAGGGGACTCCCTCACCTCCACGCACCTGCAGATGGGGAATACACCTGCAGACAGCTCTTCTGAACCGCTCAGAACCCAAGTCCACCTGGCTTAAAGTGTCTCCATGTGAGTCACACCAAACCCAGGCCCGCACACTCTGAGACTCCCTGATGACCACCAGCTACACATCAGTAGGCCTTGGAGATGCCCAGCCTTGCACAAAACATCAAAAGACAGAGAGAGAAAAATAGAAGGTGGAAGGAAGCCATCTGTGTCAACAAACACACTTCAAACCCCTGTTAACCACACATTACAAACATGTAAGGAGACACTTGGCATCAGCAAAGGATTATGGTACGCCGCTAACCAGGGAGGCTGCAGAGAAACATGGATGGTTTTGGGGCCAGCCCTAACACCAGAATTCTGACACCAACACTGACACTGACTCATACAATAACCTTTGTGGATAAATGCATAAACATTCAAGAACCATACAATCAAATGTTTTGATTATGGCATTCTTTGGGGGAAAAAAAAAGCTGAAATGTTACAAAACATTTTCTGTTTTACAAAAAAAATTTTACAAAACAAATTTAACCTGGGCACACACACCCCCCTTCCCCTCTTCCCCCGTATGGGCCATGGACAGACATGGTGTTCTGGGTGTTCCTCAGACCTTACAAAGCTGGCAGTGGGGGTGGGGGGCTGTGCTGGATCACCAACCCACTGGCGTACCCCAGCTGCCCTATCAGAGTCACAGAACAACTAACTATACGGTTGTTGGTCCTGGAGAGAAACTCCCGCCGCTGAAGTTCTGAAGGGTTATCCCAGAGAGAGCTCTGGAGGTCCAGGGTCATACAGCTCAGACTGGGTCTTTTTTGGAGGGGGACAGGGTTTCTCTGTGTCACTCTGGCTGACCTGGAACTCAGAGATCCACCTGTCCCTGCCTCCCGAGGGCCGGGATGAAAGGCGGCGTGTGCCACCCTGCCTGGCTCAGAACACCTTTTAAAAACCACAGCGATGTAGACGAAATAAAGTCGGGAGCCCTATTGTGCCGTTTCGGTTTTCACTCTTCAACTTGGCCAGGATTTTGTGTGGCTTTTTGGTCCCCATCTCCACCCCACCCCTTTCAATTACAGCAGCGTTGAAAAGCCCGTACAACTGCCTGTGTGTGCAGAGGCATTTAAATTCCCTGGAGTCGGAGAAACCTAAGTCATGACCAGATGGGGAATACGGGTCCCGGGCTGGGTGGTCTGCCAGCAGCGAGCCCTTAAAACGCGCAGGCCTCAGTTTCTCATTCCCAGAATGGGCTGGCCTTCCCCGGTTAACTGAGTTCTCTGCCTTGAGCCCGGTTGAGCTGCTTCCTCCGAAGCCAGCTTCTTTTCAGTCGTAGGAGGTGTTGAGAATGATCTCGGTGTAAAGTGACCCATGGGGTTCTGGGGCTCAGATGCAGCGCCCCAGGGGACAGATGTGGAATCCGATCCCTTGCTTCACACCGGATCGCCCAGACTCACCAGGGTCTCCACTTCGTCTCTCTCCAGCGGCTTGTACCGATGGTCCTGGCCCAGGAAGGGCAGTTTCTGCAGAAACTTGAGGCGTCTCCCCATGGTGAGCTGGCGTCCTGGCTGCTCCACGGCCGGGCGTGGGGCGGGCCGCAGTCCCTGCCCGCGTCCCTGGAGCCCTAGCGAGGCCGAGGCTGCTGCGCGCCCAGGCTTCCCCGGCGGCCGGGTTGCCCGGGAGCTGCCTACCTGATCCCCAGGTGAGCTCCGCCCCTGGGCAGGGCTGCAGCGGCGCCGCCCTCTGCACACCTGGCCCGCCCCGCTGGCGCCTGGACCCCAAACTCCCAGGGTCAACCGCGGGGGGCTCTGGAAGGACCAGGAAGCTACTGTGTGGTCTCAGAGCTGTGGTTTTTGTCCAAACCTGCCAGAGTATGAGAATCACCTGAAAGGGGGAAGATCTTGAGCCAAAAGCCTTAATTGGGGTGGTGCAGCTGGGGCCAGTCAATCATCTGGCCTCTCCGAGCCACCTGGCTGCATCTGTAATTGAAATACAGCAGGAAGCTGAGACCTTACCTCCCGGAGCCTTACCTGCACCTCCCAGGGAGTGTCCGTGGGAGTAGGGAAACTGGGGGCACCACAGCCACGGGTGGAAGATCCCTGAATGGTGGGTGAGTGTTGTACATTTCCTGAGTCTTTGGTTATTGCCCTGTCAACTAGCCATCAGGACGGCGCCCCCTTTCCAGGAAAGGGGGGGGGGCTTCCTGAAGGCAATGTGATGCCAGCATCCTGCAGGGCTCAGCACAGAGCGCGTTTGCATCAGCAGCACGCTGGCACCCTGCAGCAGGGTGGCACACGCTCTGGGCTGCCCAGGGTGGGCTGCGGAAAGCCATGAGGCTTCAGGGTGCACCGGGGCCCCCAACTCCACAGAGCAGAGAGGGCTGGGCCAGGCCCCATCCTGGGTTTACTTTTGACCACAGGCAACTGATCAACTGACAGCCTATTTGTGTAACTAAACTTCCCCCCCTTTGACCAAATATCTGCCACCTGCCTCACTGGCTCCCCCAAGTGGTGGGCACTGCAGCCCTAGCCAACCTGATGGGTCACGCCCGTGGGCTTCACGTCTCCCCTGCATCCTTCTTAACAGAACCAAAGCTCCTCCATCCCGTTCCCCTTCCCCCATTACAATGCCTGTTCCCCACCAAGACCCCTCCCCCAGCCTGAGACCTCACCCCACTCCTACTGCACCTCACCCCCCAGTTCCAAAAAAGAAGGGGAACTGCTGTATTCCCTCAACTTTCCCATCCAGGCCACTTCCCTCCAGATGTGTGAGCTTGGGTGACTTCTCCCACCTCTTTCCACCTCAGTTTACCTCTCCATGAAATGGGGGGAGGGTGACACTATCTACCCACTTGTATGAGTCGGGGGTCCCAGAATGAAATAGCACCCTCAGGCTGAAAGCTGAAGTGAGAGGCTGTCCCCAAAGATGTGGGAACAGGTAGGGGAGCTGGCAGGGACCTGAGATAGGGCCTGCAGGATAGGCACATAGAGAGGACAGAGCCACTCTGTGCGAGTCGGAGCTTCAGGGGATCGGAAGCCAGCAAGCCACGGGTGACAGTCCGGGCCTGAGTCCCTGAGAGAAACGGAAGAAGGTATTCTGTGGCAGCAGCAGAGAAACTTCCAGAACAAACGCCAGGGCCTGTTGTGTTGCTGGTGAGGGCTTGTGCAGTGGGAGACCTCTGCCACCTCCTGGCACTGAGAGCTCCTGGGAGAGGCTGCGGTTCGTTTGGAGAACAGGTGGGAATGTGGCTCTTCTCTCTCCTGGGTCCTCTGCAACTTGTCTCCCATGATTCTAAGAAGGATGCCGTGGTGGCGTGGAACCTCTCAGCTTTCCGGCCGTGTTGCTGAAGGGGGCAAGGCCCCAGCAGCAGCAGCAGCAGCAGCAGCAGCAGCAGCAATGGGTTGGTTGGTCATCCCTCTCCCTCCCAGAACAGCCCAGCTCCTGGATCCTCACCACAGCCTCACTCCCACTGGATGTGTGGCAGCTAGAATTTGTGGGCAGGTATACAAATGCACGGGAAGCCTGAGCTGAAACACTGGGTGTTTCGTCACGGAACGACAGCAGATCATGAAAAGATGTGCACAGCAATGGGACGAAATGGCTGGGTGGGCACGCTCAGTCTTCAGAGACTGAGGTTTGCACGTAGCCGCCACACACCTCTGCTGGAGTTTAACATCCTGAACATGCAGGCCATGTTCTCAGGCCATGTCCATGGCAAAGCGTGCTGTTTGTAAACTGGAGTAGCGTGGGCTTTCTGGTCCTGTGGTCATGTGCTTTTTTTGGAGGCTGGGGATGGATAACGGGGGGTGAGCAGCAGCCACTTGATCTGACCGGGGGAGAAGGGTTTTGAAATTTCCTTCCCAGCCATTCTCCTGTTCTTCCTGGGTTCACACTTCCCACATTTGTGTTTCTAGTTGCCTCCCTCCACCTCTCTCACACTTCATGCCTGCTTTTTGAGGCGAGTACTCTCTGTGGCTCGTCTTTTGCTTTGACTGGGGTAAGTAGGGCTCTTGTTCAGGTGTGCCCAGCAGTGACACCTGGGCTTCTCTTTGTTTTCAGCTTCTCAGTTTTGTCGCTTGTCACATCACAGTAGCTCCTATGGCCTCAGAGGGTCTTTATTTTGTCTTTGAGACATTTTGGTGATTTTATCTCTTGGTAATAAAATTTTTATTTTCAAGGCATCCTTCTTAGAATCATGGGAGGCAAGTTGCAGAGGACCCAGGAGATAGAGGAGACACGTTTTATTTCTAGACTCTTGGAAGATTCCAGAACCCACACTTGAAGGACTACCCTCAGAGAAAACAACCAGCTGGGAAGCCTTGAGGTGTGCAGGTTGGAGATGGTCCTGACAGCTGGGCCGGGGATGAGAGCCAAGGGCGGAGCCTCACCAGAAGCATGTAGCCTTTCTTGAAATGTGTGCTCTGGACTCCTTGAGCAATGAGTGAGGTCACATCGGTCAACTCCCTTCACTCTCACCTTGAAAGTGGACTCCTTTCATTCTGTATGAATTAGCTCCCAAGAATGCATCTCAAAGAGCTTGACACAATCTCAAGGCGCCTGAAATTTATTTGGTCATAAATTACACTCCCGGGTTTGGCAACTGAAGGCATCCTCTTCTGAAAGGCTACGCCGCACACAGGTGTATCTCAGACATGTTTTTACGTCGTGGGAGTGAGCTGGGAGTGATGCCTCCTTGCACAAACACTTCCCCTGCTCGTGGGCTGGTAGCACACACGATAGCAGGTGCGGCATGACTGTAATCCCAGCACTGGAGAGTTGGAGGCGGGAAGATTGCTGTGAGGTTAAGGCCAGCCTGAGCTACAGTGTGGGTCCCAGGCCAGCCTGAGCTACAGTGTGAGACATTGTCTCAAAACAGCAGGAACAATACGATGTACAGTTCAAGAGAGCTAAGTTGCTGGGGAAAAAAATACCATTGATTCAACAACTATTCTGCGTGTGTGTGTGTGTGTGTGTGTGTGTGTGTGTGTGTGTGTGGTCATGTGTGTGAAAGTGCATAGGCATGTGTGTGTGCGTATGTGTGGAGGCCAGAGGTCAACCTTGTGCATCTTCCTTAGTGAATCTCTACCTTGGTTTTTGAAACGAGGTCTCTCACTGGTGTGGGCCACCCCGGTATAACTGGGTGGCCAGGGAACCCTGGGAATCTACTCCTCTTTGTCTTCCAAGCACTGGGGTTCCCCGTGTCTCATCACATCTTGGACTCTGCCTCTGTCTACCCTTGCCTCCTGTGTGCTGGGATTAAAGAAGGAGTTCACCACCACTGTCCCGCTTAGTTTTTTGGGTTTTTTTTTTTTTGTTTGTTTGTTTGTTTGTTTGTTTTGTGTGTGTGTGTGTATGTGTATTTGTTTGTTTGTTTCTCTGTGTAGCCTTGGCTGTCCTGGACTGGCCTTGAACTCACAGAGATCCACCTGCTTCTGCCTCCCCAAGTGCCAGGATTACAGGTGTGTGCCACTGAGCCTGTCTTGTTTGGCTTTATACGGGTCCTGGGGATTGAACTCACCTTCATGTTTGCACGGGACATGCTTTACGGACTGAGCCATCTCCTGGCCCCTCCACAAGATCTTTTAAGCTGTTGTACAGGGATTTGGGACAGCCACAACCACAGCACACTCTGGCCCTGTCCTCTCCTATGGGTGAGATGGCCGCCGTGACTCTCTGTGTGGTGCACTGCCAGGCGGTGAGGGTGGCCGGCTGAATAACTGGGTGAAGGCATGTCCCTAACCCCTGCCATGTCACTTTCCCACTGTTGTGACAAAATGCCTTAAGGAAAGATTCGTTTGTTCTTTCCTTTGTTTTTTACCCACAGTTTTAAGAAGTACATTCCATCATGGTAGGGAGGTCATGGTGGCAGGAGAGTGAGGCAGCCAGTCATAGTGTACACAGTCAGGATGTCAGGAAGCAGAGAGAGGTGGCCGCTGGTATAGCCAGCTGATTTCTCCTTTTTAGGAAGCCCAGGACCCCGGCCCAGGGCATGCTGGACTCATCTTTAGGCCAGTTCTCTTTCCACCTCAGTAGCCCAGATAACCCCTCAGAGAGAAGCACAAAGCTTTGTTTTCATGGAGACTCTATCTAACCCTATCCTGTCAGCCATCACATCTGAGGGTGGATCCTTATCTGGAATGGCGATCTTCATTGCTCTTAAGCTCCTGGGGGTAAATTCAGCCTGGGCCAACTCTGGGTCCTGGTTGTGGGGTATCCCCCAGAGAAGACTGCCTGGACACAGGTCTAAGCCAATAGAAAGTCTTTGCTAGCCAGCTGATGGCTACACTGTGTGTGTTCCAGATCCCAGTGTACCACTGAGCCTTTCTCATGTTCTGGGTTGACATACTTCAGTGAACAAGAACAGTTAACCAGAAGCAGAACTACGGAAGCCAAAAAGCAAGGTTAGTACACTTAGAGACTTTCCCAGAACTGTGGACTTTGATTGATGAGGCCTTTGTTTTGTTTTTGGCAGGTGTCTCCATGCTGAGTTTTACAGCCTGAATGGTACTTCCACCATGGAGTCAGTTGTGCTAATGTCTCAGCCAAGGCCCTGTTTCAGTTCTGACTCCAGAACTGGTGATGTCATCAGAGTGACAGAAGTGGAAATAGGTAAGCTCCGAAGCTGAAGTGTCACCAAGGAAGACCCAGGACCACCCAACACCGGAAGAAGCTAGAAGGACCCTGCCCCAGAGCTGCAGAGGGGCTGTGGCCCAGCCGGCACCAGATTTCAGGCTGTGACTTCTGGAGTGGAGGAATAAATCCTGGGAATCCCTGAGGTGTGTGGGTTGGAGCTGGAGATGGCCCTGACAGCTGGGCTGGGGGGAGTGAGAGCCAAGGGCGGAGGCTGACCAGAGCTGTTCACTGTTCCAGCCCAGAGCTGGCGACAAGCAACAGAAAGAATACTGGGGGTGGAAAGGTATAGCAGGGGCAGGGCTGGGGATCGGGGAAATGGGGGATCCTCCCAAACCGAGTGGGAATGGGGTCCCATAGTGAAATCTGAACACTAATTTTAAAAGGGGGCTAGGGTGCGGTGGGGGCTGGAGAAATGGCTCAGCAGTTAAGAGCACTTGCTCTTCCAGAAGATTCCAGATCAGTTCCTAGCTTCACGTCAGGGAGCTCACAACTGTCTGTAACCCCAGCCTCTCCAACACCCTCTTCTGACCTCCGTAGCCTTCAGGCTTGTACATGGTACATACACATATATGCAGGCAAAACACTTATACATAAAATATAATTTTTTAAAAAATATATCTTTGAAAAAAAAAGCAAAAGAAATAAGCAGGATGGCCTGGTGGGGATGTTCAGTGAAAGTGATTGGCAGGTGACTTAAGGGCAGACAACTGAGGATGAGGAAAAGGGTCCTAGGGAGGGCAGACTCCAATCACAAAGGGCAGGCCAAGGTCAGGGAAAAGGCCTGGCAGTCTGGGCCACAGCTGCGGAATCCCCTTCCTGTGTGGACTTGCTCTCAGACTGTCTCCAGACCTGTCCTGCTTCGAGCACTTCTCCACAGCCTGCTGACATCAGCGGCCTCTCAGGGTTTTCATTCCAGTGGGAGGGACAAGCTCCTATCTGTTCATGGTGATACCAGGGACCCAGTGAAGGTGCCCCAGGACACTCTGGAGCCCAACGGGTAAACACATAGCTCGGATGCCTGGATCCCTCCTCCTCCCACAGCTATAGGCATCTCTATTCAGTCATAAAGTCACAGGCAAAGGGTCATTTTCACTGGGCTGACCCTTCTTTCATAGTCCTTAGTAGCCACCATAATTGTTGACACCTGACATAATGATGTATCTGTTTACCGAAGGGTTTTCACAGGTAGAAGGCAGAGCCTGGCTTCGAGGACTTCAAGAAAACTTCTAGATGATAGACATATAGATGAAAATCTCCGAGCTCTCTCTTTACATGTTCTCCCTAGGCCAATGTCACGGTGTGGTAGGAATTTGTGGTTCAGCATAAATGGCTCCTATGGGCCGGAGAGATGGCTCACTGGGTCACACGCTTGCTATGAAGATTGAGGGCTTAAACTTGGGTCCCCAGAACCAAGGCAAACCATGACACAATAGCCCGCATCTGTGACCCCAGCACCCCTACAACAAGATAGGAGGCAGAGACAGGGGAATCCCCGGGAGCTCCTGGAATAAGAGTTAGCCTGCTCTACCCAGGGGCGAATGGGGGATCTTGTCTCAAAGTCGAAGGGGAGGGCTGATACCCAAGGTCAACCTTTGACCTTCACCCACAGCGGCACACATGCACCCCACTCTCACACGCAGAGATGAAGGAGAAGGTGAAGGAGGAGAAAGAGTGGTGACAGGCAATTAAGAGAGACACCTGTCATCGATCTCCGGCCTCTGCATGCTCATGCTCTCTCATGCATGGACACATATGAATACACACACGTGAGTGAAGCAGGTGGCGTTGGAGAGGAAGAGGCCTTCTGCGAGGCTTTGAAACATGTGCCCACAAGGCACTTGCCAATCAATTGCCAGGGGGCCAGGGAGCCAACCTAGCCGCCACCAGGAAGGGACAACAGTGTCCCCTGCCCTGGTCAGAAAGATGCATGGAGGGCACGCGTCACCTCAAGGGCGTCCCTGCCTGAAAGCCCAGCCTGTATATCAGTCCTGTGGTGTTGAGCTTTCTTGGGGAGTCTTTCTATCCACCCGCAAGGAGGACAGTGAGCGACAGACCAAAGAGACGATTCCACGCATGTCCGGTGTGGTGAGCCGGGGAGCATGGCTGCCTCAAAGGCAGTTACATCACCCAAGTGTGGATGATGCCCAGATGGAGTGTCCATCCTGGGTCTTCTCCTCAACACTCCAACATCTCCAGAAGGGTGACACACGGGGGGGGGGGGAAGTAGTGAGTGGCTGTGACTACAGGAGAGGCTCTGATGCCCCGCCCCCATTCTACCGGAACTGCTGAAGGTCTCGGGAGCCCCCGGGTGACCACAGTTGTCCTGAGACTGAGACAGCAGTGGCCATCTCACAGTGTTACACAGTGGGGATGCCGGTCACAAAGGGAAGGTGTCCCCAAAAGTCGCTGGCTGATTTCTTAAAAAAAAAAAAAAAAAAAAAGTAGCCGTGAGGCATCAGGAAGAGATTGCAGAGCATTGCAGAAGGAAGGAAGATGCATCCCAGTCAAATACATCTTGCCATCCTGGACTCAGAGGAAAACGCTTTTGCTTTCTTCCACAGAGGGCATCATGGGGCCAGGGGGGTGCAATGAGCTCTGTAGGTGACGGCTCTCGGCAGCGGGGCCCTGCAGCTTTTATTATTGGACAGTGTGCTCTAGTTATACGAGAGAGAGGCCCTGTGTTTGGGGACATGCACACTGAAGTTTATAGGGACAAAGGAGAGAGGAGAAAAGGAAGGAGGGAGGAAGGGAAGGAGAAAGAGAAGGAGGGAGGGAGGGTGTGAGAGCCGAGGGAGGGGACCAGGAGAGGATACTTGTGGCTCAGAAGGTTGGTGCTACTGCACTCCACTTGCGGATTGTCCTGGAGATGCCGTGGAATAGCAGCACAGATGAGGGATGGGAGGGTGGAGGGGTAGGGGGAGGGTAGGGGGCCAGGCCAGAGACAGCATGGTGGGGGCACCTGCATGGTAGTGGTCCATTCTGTTCTGATGGGGGTGAAAGTCACCTACACCCATGCAAGTTGCCCAGTGGCACAGAACCCGCACACTCGCCCCGAAGCCAGGCTGTGTTCCCGCCTCTGATGTCACACTACAGCCATGTAGGATGTAACTGTTGGGGAAACAGTTCCCCCCAAGATTCCCCATACCTGCTCATTCTCTCTGCCTCTGGAGACCTGGGGCCCATTTTGGCACCATTTGGTAGCCCTATAATTATTCCAAAATAAACAAAGGTTCTTCCCACCCAAGTTCTTCTGTGGTTCCCCCAGTTGCCTCTGCCCACCCACGTGAGCTAGAGTGATGCCAACTGTCTGTCCCCCATGGGCTGTCATCCCACGAGAGCCAGGCAGCATCTGCCTTTTGCTCGTGGCACCCCCAGCCCCTGGAAGAGTATAAGCAGTAGGTGCTTATGGTCTGTCGCTAGATAAGCAACTGAGAGAGCTGTGGCTAGCCTTAATGCAATATGCAGCCAAGGATGGAGCAGAACTCTTGACCCTCTTGCGTGCACCTCCTGGCTGCTAGGATAACAGGTATTAACCAAGAAGCCGGTTAATGCCATGCTGGGGATTGAACCCAGGGCTTTGAGCATGGAAGTATCTACCAATTAAACTACATACCCAGCCCAAAGAAAGACTACCGTTTGGACAACGCAGGAAGAGCAGGCACCAGCAGCCTGTTTAACCAGTAACATTGGGCAGATGTCTACAGAGAGTCGAAGGATAGAGGGGCTGGATGGTGGCACCAGCGGCAACCCGGCAGAATAAAGCCTGGCTCTGTGCTCAGGTTCTGCTCCTCCATGCACTTTGGCACCCCATTCTACAGCATGGGAAATGATATCAAACAATGAGGAGCTCCACCCAGGTCCCCTAGGTCCCTCCCTTCCAGGTTTCTGCTCCATCGCCCCATCCATTACCTTGGTGTTGGTGGCTCCCCCTCTGACACCCTGTCCCTGAAGTTTGGGAGTCATCCCTGGGATCATGTGCAAGCTCAGACGGTAAAGCATGACCTGCCTCCTCTCCACCCCCTCCTTGTCTGCCAAGGCCACTTCCAAGCCTCATGTCCAGACCTTCTATGAACCAGAGACAGGTTCCAAGATACAGTGCAGCTGAGTAACTACCATATAGCCACAGTGAGAGCAGAGGGAAAGTCAGATTTCATGGCCCTGGTGTCTGCAGACTGTAACCGCAACACCTCCAGGTGGTGTCATATCAGTCCATCTGTGTGACAGTCCACCCATCCGTCTGTCTGCAAACCCAGTTCAATGACCCCTCCTATAGGCATGGTAGGAGGCTCCAAGTCAGAGGGAGGGTGGAGGTGAACTAGCTCCATGCTGCTTATTGGGTCTCTCCTTGGAAGCTCTCAGTCTTTTTAGGAAGGCAGATCTGACCTCTTGATCAGTCACTGGTTCAATGCTGCTGTCAATGACTACTGTGCGGCTGGAGGGATGGTGGGGTCAGAGATGCATGAGCTCTCAGTCCAGGAGAAGGCAAGGATTACAGTGTCACCATGCAGAACCTGAGAAGAACGTGGTGCCATGTTGGTCTCTCTGGGAGGCCCAGGATAGGGTGGTGGCAATGGACCTGATGACCTTGCAGGAGTCTTGTTGGGGGAGGTGCACATACAATAGGTGAGAGACCATTACGTAACCTCTAAGGCTCTTGATTGGCAGGCAGGCAATCAACAAGATTTCTCTTGGCCCACTCTGGAAGCAGCACCTTTGGAGGTGGCTCGCAGGCCTTCTCCAGCAACAGATAAGCATCGCAGCCTCCACATGACAGCAGGGCTGAGCTCGGCCCAGGATAGACTCCCAGGGGACCTCCGACCACATCTCAGCCCATCTCAGCCTCTCATCTGCAAAGGTATCGGTCCACATGGGGCAAACAATATCGCAAAGGACCCATGAGCATCCCTAGTCTGGAGAGCCTGGGGGACCCGACTGGATTGGCAGGTATGCTTGCACAGGAAGGAGAGCTCGGGGCCTCAGTCATGCGCTGCTGTGATGGGCAGAGCTGATGTTTGAGGATGAGCTCCCGCTCTTGACCCCCACAGTACATCTGTGGTGCTGAGCCGTGGAGGAGATAAACGTTTCCGTTTTGGTCCCAGGTGTGGGAAGTGGGACTGATTCAGATGGGCCACAGCAGCAGACTATTTGCCTCATGCTCTCTGCCAAAGGCTCTGAGAGGAGCTCTTTGCCAGCTGCAGATGATTTAAGTCTGAGGACTCTGGAGAGAGAATCAGTGCCAGAGCCCAGAGAGTCAGTAGATCAGAGAAAGAACAAGGCTGCTCCTGCTTCCTCCTTGCTGCTCCCAGTTGCTGTTGTGAGACATGAAGTTGGAGATCTCCTGAAACAAGGATTGGACTGGCTCCAAGGAACCCGACAACCCTAACCAGCAGGAATCAGCTAAGAAAGAAAACTGTGCTCCCTCTCCCACTAGCCCTTTCTCTCTCCTACCTGGATTGGGGTGGAGTAGGGAGAAAAAGATAAAGAATGTAAATAAAAGAATTTTTAAAAGTGCACCAACACTGAGCCATGCTGGGACCTGGCCGAGGAAGGAAACTCACTGTCCGTTGCAAGCTCCTCAATGGAGAAGCCGTTCGTGGGCGCCCGCAAGCTCCAGGCTCCTCCATGAGCCTTTGGGCTGCAGTGTACGCTATGCTGGTAAATTGTGTGTTGTTTGAGCTTGTAGAAAGTGGAGTGTGGGAGGTAGGAGGCCTTTGTCTCCTCCCAAACCTCCTGTTCCGGGTCGGACTGAACTCCTGGATCTGGACAGCCCCCTTTCCAGCTGCTTTTTGATATTGGGCCAGTTGCACATGGCCTCGGGCAGTGCTGGAGTAGATACAGGGTGGAAGGCACCTGAAGGGGGACCTGCTTTCCTGCAGCTACGGGGCAGGAGTCACCCACGGCGGGATGAGACTTTGCAGTGATGTGTCTCCTTTGGAATCATGCATGCTCCTGTAGGTAACCCTTCCCCCAATCCTGTAAGCATCCCAGTTTGTTTTCTGTTGCTGTGATAAAACATGGACCAAAACCAACTTAGAAAGGAAAGGGCTTATTTGGCGTATTACACACTCTTATTACCTATTCTGGGTCATAGTCTATTGAGGGAAGCCAAGGCAGGAACTCAAGCAGGGTAGGAACCTGGAGGCAGGAGCTGATGCGGAGGCTGTGAAGGGTGCTGCTTACCAGCTTGCTCCCCATGGCTTGCTCAGCCTACTTTCTTATACAGCACTCGGGTCCACCAGCCCAGGGGTGGTGCCGCTGCTCCCTGATGAGATGGGCCCTCTCACATCAATCACTAATCAAGAAAGTGGCCCACCGTTTTGTCTGTAGGCCACCATGATGGGCCTATTCGAGGTTTCCTTTTTCTAGATAACTCTAAAACAAAAACAAAACAAACAAGAACAAAACCAACCAACCAAACAAAAACTAACCAGGACAGTAAAGAAGAACAACAAACTCATTGGTGGCCTTATTTCTTTAGCTGTGAAATATATGTGTGTGTGTGTATATACATGTGTGTATACATATACATATGTATATATTCATGCATGTATGTATATGTGAAATCTTTCTAAGACTGGTTCATAATCTTAAAGGGTCAGAACTGTAATCCAGCAGTTTATAATTTGGCATATGTGTTAGTAATAAAGTGTTGATTTCCCAGAAGGAACGTCCCGACTGGAGCCTGGGTAACAGGAGCGGGAGGCTTCCTGTGGTGTCTCAGCGGCAGCTGATGGCTGATGGCACACAGCTAGTGAGCAGGTATGACTCGGCTCTGCGGTTACTCGTGAAATGACAGTCAGCCTGCTCCTCCACTCTCCCCGTCTCCCGGGCTGGCTGGGGCAGCACTCCTTCATCTAATGGGCGTTGCCATCTCCAGACACCTGTTGAACAACTCTGAGTGTGACCTGGTGAGGAGCTGGCGTCTCTGTGAGCAGCAGAGGCAGGCTTGGGGTAGGTGTGGATTGGGGAGGTGGCCGTGCCTGTCCCTAGCTATGAGATTCAGGCATAGGGGGCATCCCCACCAAAGAGCTCCATTGTTGCCGCTTTGTGACTGTGGCCTGCTGGACTTTCTCTCCCTGGTCTCGGGGTCCAGGGCAGGAGATTTTCAGGATGCAGGTCCAAGGTGGTTCTAATAGGCCTGTACCAACCGAGAGGATGTGCCATTTCAGCTTTCTTTTTTATTTTTTCTGAGACAGGGTTTCTCTGTGTAGCCTTGGCTGTCCTCAAACTCACAGTGATCTGCCTGCCTCTGCCTCCCTGAACACTGGGATTAAAGTACCATCAACCCAGCTTCGGTTCACCTTTCAAACAGGACAAACCCATTGAGCAAGTCTAAGCCAAAATTAAGGGAGCTAGATACTGAGGACCCCACAGTTACTGCCTGTTGCCAAGTGGGTTAAAAGCCCTTGAAACACTGTCAAGAGCTCTTTCTCTTTCTCTCCCCGTCCCACCCTCCTTCCCTCCCTCTCTCCTATCTTCTTTCTCCCCCCCCTCCCCTTCCCTCCCCCTAGATTTATCTAGCCTACCCTCTTTTCTCCTGCACTCACTGCAGTGTATTCACATTTGTTCAGCATTTTCTTTGTGCCAGACCCGGGGTTAAAACTTTCGCCACCGGCATCCCCGATAATCCCATGGTAGTCAAGGGGCTGGAAAGGTCAGAAGAGCTACCCAAGACCTCCAGGTGAGGGTCAGGCTCTGAGGCAGGCTCAACTACATGGCTGTTCTGCTGTCTTTAGCTAGTTGGCTGGGGACCACTTGGCATGGCAACCCCCGAGACCAATACCCAGAAACTTAGCTCAGACATTCCCCCACCTCCAGGAAGCCCTCTCTGGCTTCTCCCCAGGAGCCCACGAATGGCTTTCTCCCACACTTCTCTCACAGCCCTGGAGGGCTCAGACACCGCACATCACCTTGACTCAGCCGGGTTAGTCACTGTGCCTGCAGATGGAAGGGTTCTGGGATCTAGGGTCGTTTCTGCTTTGCCCAGGATCATGTGACTGCCCTATGGAGCAGTACAAGAGGACCCTCCCCGGGGGTCATAGATGCCGTGTATGGTAGCTCAGGGCCACCTGAAGGGGACCGCCCTGCTCTTGCCTTAGATCAGCCTACTGATCTTGGGAGAATGTCCTAGAAAAGAAAGAGCGGGGTTGGGAGTTAAAACTAAAAGACTTGATGGAAAACCCCAAGAAGGACCGAGCCAAGGTCAGCAGGACCAGGGCACAAAGCGGTTATTTAATTAAATCTGTTCTTACAGGGAAGTCCTTGTTGAGGGACTTGGCCCCCGGGAGGCAACTGGCCTGAGGCAGCTTCCAGCTTGCCTACTCTCCCCAGCTCCCCAGGGCCCCTCCCTGCTGTGGGGACTGTGCTCCCAGGACTCAGCTGCTCGTGTTTAGAGAACCCCTCTGGCTCCAGGAGGCTGGCATCTCTGCACTCCTGGCCAGCCACCAAAGGGTGGCCTCCAACACAGCACAGGTAAGGATGCTAACTAGTCGCAGCCCTAACTAGGCCTGAGATGGCTGAGTGGGGGAAGGGCTGACACCAACCTGACAACCTGAGTTCCACCCTGAGATACGGTGGAAGGAGAGAACCAACTTCCATGAGTTGTTTTCTGACCTCTACATGTGCATACACACACACACACACACACACACACACACACACACACACACATACACACAGACTCATGGGAGGTATGGAGGTCCTTGCACTCACAGAAAAGCACTGAGGGACCCAGGAATATGAATAGATATACACATGCATGCAAGCATATACATATATGTATGTATGTATACACATATATGTATATATGGGGAGGGGGTTCTAGACAGGGTTTCTCTGCATAGCCCTGGCTGTCCTGGACTCACTTTGTAGACCAGGCTGGCCTGGCATTCACAGAGATCCTCCTGTTTCTGCCTCCCGAGTGCTGAGATTAAAGGCATGCACCACCAGGACTGGCAGGACCCAGGAGTTTTAAACATATAGGGGATGTTCCTTCAAAGGAAGAAATGCATAACCTGTTACCTGCCCAGGTTCCTGGGAGCGGACATGGTTACCAGCCCGGGGACCTTTTCACTCTCTGTGTAGCCAAGACCACATCTGATCCTTCTCCAGAAACTTTCTGTGAGCTTGTCAATCTACAGAACCTATCTTTATGAAAGATCACTTGTACTTTAAGAAGGGCTTTGAAATAGTCACATCTGCTTTATTGTGCACACGGGTTTCAGCTAATTCTCACCAGCAAGGTTTTCACCGAATTGTGCTGTGCTAAATAGCCCTAAAATAAACCACCCAGGGCCAGACTCTTGAGGTTTACACCGGCACTGGCTACTTAGTTATGTTGAACTGAACTTCCTTCTTGTTGTTACCCTGCCGGCCATGGTGGTTGCAGAGACCCCACCCCCAACCCCAGCACACATACATACACAACAGATGTACACACACACATCAATAAATGTTATAAAAATTAAAAAAAAAAAGCAGCTGTGGCTCAAGTCTGATAAAGGAGTTCATTTCTGTGACATGGTGGGCAGATTTATTTCTGGAACAATTGGGATAGATAAATGCCCGCCACGGCCACAATCTGCAAAAGTCACCTAGAAGCTTCAGGTTCATTTGATCAGGATGCTGAGCGGGGACCCAGAGCTGGGCAGGGACTTCCAACAAGTCACTGTGCCAGGCTGGGCCACACTGGGATGGGGTGGGGTGGGGTCTGGAGTCCCATTTCCCAGGAGCTCTGGAATACTGTTCTGTGGAACCAGGTGTGATGTCTAGGGTGGAATTCTTTTTCTGTTTCCAAGGCTTAGCATGTGGAACGCAGAGGAAAGGTCCGGCAAAGGCTGTAAAAGATACAAGGACACAAAGAATACATCAAGGAGTCCATTGTGGGCAGGCCAAGAGCACAGGCCTTTTGAACTCCTGTCTACCTTGGACCCACCAGGGGTACTGGAAAGATGTGTTTCTGCAAAGACAAAACCCTTAGGCCCCTGAGAGGTCTCAGTGGGTTCCTAATTAGCTACTGACCCATCCATTACCATTACATCCATTTTATAGAGGGGGAAACAGGTTTTGAGAGCTGAGTCACACGGTTTAGGCTACACGGTAGGAAGCTGGAATTTACAGCCAGGCCTCGTTGGCTCCAGAGCCTGAACTCTCACCCACCCTCAACCATGATTCAAGACTTTACGCCGAGCCTGAGCCAGCTGGCCCCGATGGAAGGTGCAGCCTGGACTGTATCCAATATACGCCAAGGCTGGCTTCTGCCATTTGCGGACAGCAGACAGGCTGGCATTGGTGCCCGCCCGCTCCACAGTCTTCCAGGGGTTTAGCCCTGGATGCCCTGGAAGCTGGAACCTGCTTTCTTTTCAATGGCCCCCGGGGGAGCTGCTGCTGTCATGGCTGCCATTTGCTTTGTGATATTGCTAACGTGCGGGTGGGCGGGTGTGAGGGTGTTTGGGTTTGCAGGCAGACCCTCTGGCGGTTGCAAACTTGCTGGGTAAGTCCTATGCAAATAGCCTCCTCCCTGTGGCTCCTCACAGCTGAAGTGATCCACCATGGTCTTCACTCTCCTACCCATGGGGAGTGCCCTCCAGCCTGCTCCGCCCTCTCATCCACAGATTTCAGTTCTGGGCGCAGTGCCCCCTCCTGGAGCCACCCTCTCCCTCATTGGAGGCAGCTCCTGCACCTTGTTTGTCATTCCTTGGCATATCTGTGGCCTCCTTATTGATCTACCGGGTGGCTGGTTTAGCCTCCCCTCTGACGGGATGTCAAACCCACCTGTGGAGTTTGTTCCCTGTGGTATACTGTGGAGACCACCGGCTACAGCTGAGCTGTGGCTCAACCAATGGGGAGCCAGGGGGTCCTGGTGCCACATCACTCAGACAGCTGCTCCCTACAGCACTGTCTGGCAGAATGGGAGAGAAGACAAGCTTTGTGGGGCACAGGAGGCACCGCTGGGTTAAGCTAGGAGGTGTGAGGCCGCAGACTACTAAGGAGGCAACGGGTCAGCCAGACCTTGGGTGTAGGGTCTGCGTCTATGATATTCTGATGTCGCCCTCCGGTGGCCAATGTGGGGATGACGGCTGTCTAAGCAACCATCTCACCTGCACTTACCTGCCGATCTTCACTTTATTGAAAGCGCCTCTGTTGCCCCTTCCCAGGTTCGGCCACGTTCTTGGAGTCGCCTTCTGCAACCAGAACGCAGCCCGTCAGAACAGATGCTCTGTTTGAATTCCCAGCCTGGCTCCCTGTGACCGTCAGAGGAAGTCTGGATGCCTTGGCACAGCATGGCAGCTGGCCTTGGGCCAGATGAATACACTCAGCCTGCTCGTGCCTCAGCAGGGCTCCTCCCCGCATCCCTACGTTCCCTCTTTACTACACTGGGGACTGATCCCAGGGCCTCAGGCACACTAGTCTGTACCTTTGAGCCTTATCCTTGGCTCTCCTACCAACCCAATCTGCTCTGCTCATTCAGCACAGGCTGTAGCCACGGGGACAGCCATCCCTGCCCATGCCTCCAGATCCATGGGCTGAGTTTTCTTGGTCCCTCCTTAGGAATTCTCAGCAAGGGTGCTCATGGTAAGCCTGGAGTGGTGGCACACCCCTCTCATCCCAGCACTTGGGAAGGCAGAGGCAGGTGGACCTCTGTGAGTTCGGGACCAGCCTGGTCTACAAAGCAAGTCCAGGACATCCAGGGCTACACAGAGAAACCCTGTGTCAAAAAATAAAATATATAAAGAAAAGAAAGAAAGAAAAAGGGTGTGCATAGTATATGGTGTGTTACATCTGGAGCCATCGTCACCAGGACCATGACATAACCGCATGGGCTTTATGGGTATTTAAATTTCCTGTCTAAGCTATTTGGTGACAGGAACTGGGTTCACTGTGTTTGCAGATGGAGCCATAGCCTCTGAGTGGTGAGCAATGACTGATAAAGACAAGCTGTATGGACGGAAGGGTAGTGGATGGGTAATGAACAGATGAATGAGTGCGTGGGTGAGTGGTGGATTCATGGAGGAATGAGTGGCTGGGTGGAGAGATGAACGGTAGGAGGTAGAATGAATGGGTAAGTAAAAGAAAGGATAGGCAGGGTAGGTAGATAGGAGACAGGATCGGTGAATGGGTAGATGCATGGGTAAGAAAGGAAGAGCAGAGAGAGGGATGGAAGGAAGAATGGATGGATAAAAGATGGATTGGATTGATGAAGAAATGGATGGAAGGATGGAAAAAGGATAGATGGCTGGGTGGATAGATAGGTGGATGGATGGATGATGGATAGATGGATAGATGGGTGAATGAAAAGATATGTGGGTGGATGAATGTTGAGTGTATGACAGATAGGTGGATAAGTGGATGGATAAATGGATGGATGGCTAGGATGGATGGGAGGATGGATGGGAGGATGAATGGATGGATAGAAGATTGGATGGGAGGATGGGCAAATGGATTAAATGTACGTATGTATGTATGTATGTATGTATGTATATGCATGTATGAGTGGGTGGGTGGATATAAGAACAGATAGGTGGATTAATGAGTGGATGTATCTATGGATTCTCAGATAAATGAAAAATCAGAAAGATGGGTGAAGGATCATCTTCTCCAATTCCCTGAGTGAGGGTAGGTGAGACAAAACTGCTCCCATCCCTAGATTCTGACAGGCATGGGGACATGATTGCCCTGAGCCCCTGTCTGCGTCACATCTTCCCTGCCCGGCATCAGAATGACAGGGCTTGGATTTATTTCTAAAACCCAATTGCCGTTTTGTCCTCTCTCGCTCAGTCCTGGACTTGCACATTTTCTTCCTCATGTAATGCTTGCTTCCCTTCCTTGTGTCTTCTGCAGGGAAGGAGTCCCTTCTTCCTCTTACCTGGGTATTCCTTGTGAAGCCTCTGCCGCAGGGCCCGCCCCTCTGCAAAGCAAGTGAGAAGAGAAAGTTTTCAGGAGCTTGGAAAGCTGTTCTAGTCAGTTTCCAGTTACAGCCCTGAAGATGTTTTGACATTATTTTGAGGGTCAAAGGGGACCTGAGACCAAAAAGGTGGGGAATTACTATCTGGACCATAAAGCTCTCTGACCACTAGCCTCAGGAGAGCTGGTAGCAGAGAAGACTGTCTTAGGGTGGTCTTGAGCTTGTGATTTTGTGTGTGTGTGTGTGTGTGTGTGTGTGTGTGTGTGTGTGTGTGTATTTGTGCACACACACAGGCAGTAGTGCTTGCCTATGTGTGCTTGGAGGTCAGAGAAGGACGCTGGTATCCTGATTTTCATTTCCTACCTTGTTCATTTCCTGCCCTTATGATGTTCTATGTCAGTACCTATGTCCTAAGACATCATCTCTTCTACTCTCTCTCACTCCAGCTCCAGCCAATGAATAGCTTTCATATGCATGGTGTCTTTAAAAATATATACTAACAGTAGGGTCCTTTGAACCTGGAACCAGGCTGATGAGCAGCGGTCCCTCTGATTCTGCGCACTCCACCCCAGTGCCGGGATTTCACACCTGGCCACACTCAACTTTTTTTTTTTTTTTTTTTTTTTAACGTGGACTCAGGCTCTCATGCTTGCTCAGCAAGGGCTGTTACCCACTCGGCTGTCTCTCCAATCCCATTTAATCCTCAAATGGCCCAAGAAAGCACAAATGTCCATTTCTATGGAGGGGAAAGGGAGCGAGAAAGGGAGTGTTTTAACAGGGCCAGGCCGGGGTGATGGTTCCAGTAACGTCCCCGATAGCTCTTCTGTGAGTCTGAGATTACTCTGAACCCACAACTTCAAGCAACAACAACAGAACGGTGTCTGTCCGTTACTGCGGCAGGCACTATGCTGTCCTGTGCCCCTTCTGCTGAGACCGTTGCCCTAAGGGGAGGTGAGGGACTTTAGAACGTTTCCAAACTCAGGTATACTTATCACCCATTATTCCTAAGTGACAGCCCCGAGGGTCAAGGCCGGGAGCGTTTGCTTCCACCTGGGAGGCTGAATGGTGTTCCTGTGGAGGGGAGGCGTGCCCAGCACACACGGGCGTGGGCATGCTCAGGTGCACCCAGGTGCATGCTCAGGTGCACCCGTGCACTTTGCAGCTGGTGGGGCAGGTCCCCAGCCCGGTTCCCCTCACCCCCAGCCCTGTCCCTGTGCCTCACTGAGAGCTGCCAAGTGTCTGTGGGACATAAGCACCCCACAGATGCTGACTCGAGCCGTAGACTCTGCCCACGCAGTAATTCCTACATTGCTGCCGCCAAACCCATTTTACAGAGAGAGAAACCGAGACTAAGAAAGTCTGGTGACAGAGCGAGGCCACACAGGAAGGAAGCCGCAGACCGTGAGCTGCTTCTCAAGCTTTGAGTCTGCACTCTTGCCTCCATCCCACTTCTGTCAGGCTTGGACATCGCTGGTGTGGTCTTGCTGAATAAGCTCTCCGTGCTTAGCTTCCACAGGAAACGGGTCCATTTGGATTCAGACTCCCGAGAACTGGTCTGAACTGGTCTGAACTGGTTTGACTTACCCCAGTCTTAGAAATCAAAGAATCAAAGGAGTAAGATCAGGAGACTGGAAGGGCCTTTCTGGGGCTGGAACTGGTAGCCTTGGGGGAGCGCAGTTGGTAGAATGCTGCCTCGCTGCACAAAGCCCCAGCCTCCAGCCCCTTATATATAAACCCAGCACGGTGGTTTGTGGTGTAGGCCTGTAATCCCAGCAGGTGAGGGTGGAAGAATCAGAAATTTAAATACATCCCTAGCTATAATAAGTAGCTAATGGGCCAGCCTGGGCTACATGAGACCTTATAAGAGACAAAGATGGAGGGCTTCCACTATATGAAGCGCCCCTGGGCAAGGTGGGGCCTCTCATGGAAGGCATCCCTCTGTCCTGTAGCCCAGCAGGCTGCCTGCCTTCAGGGGTTCCATATCCGCAAGTCTACCCACCCCTCACTGTGACCTGGTGCCTAGGGACTGGCAGAGATACATGAGAAGATGCCAATGCATGCAGAGCCATGATGGCCATGTGTCTGGGTTAGCCTGGCTGTTCGTTACAGAACCCCAACGGGCAGCTTGACCACCCTGCTCTCAGCTGGAGCCTGTCACTGCTTCACCCATGACTGCCGGTGACACATGTTAACGATGGCCAACTGCCATCTGAGAAGCAAGGATCCTCAGACAATTCAAATGTTGTGGGGTTTGGATCTCGCAGATAGCTCAGCAGGTAAGCCTGACGACCTGAGTTCGAGTCCCAGAATCACATAAAAGCCACAGGGCAGAAAATGGACTTGTCAGAGTTGTCTGAAGATCACATGGAGCCTTCGCTTGCTCTTTTCCTCATCACGAACACATACACAGTAATAATGGATTTTTAAAAATTCAAATTCTGTGCTGTTAAAGACAGATCTATCGATAGAAGCATGATCCAGGGTCCCCCAACACCTGTGATCGCCTGGCTCCACTCCCTTCACTCTGCACGCATGTTCTCCCTTGATCTCATGACAACAAAAAGCGGCCCCCATCATACGGGGGAGGAGATGGAGGCACAGAGAGATGAAGAGATTGAGCCCCAAGGCCACCCGGGTAGCAGGCACAGACAGAGCCGGAGTTACAGGGGAGCAGTAGTGGGGCTAGGGGACACTGAGCCAGGCTCAGGGTGACAGGGTGTTCTCTGGCAATGGGGGCGGGGCAGGACCAGGGCAGCCTTTGGGGTCTCATTACTCACCCGCTTGTCGCCGCTGCTTAACACACTGGCCACGGTTGGGTATGCCCTGGGCCGCGTCCCCCGGGCGCAGGATGTGGCACTCATAGCCTGAGGGACACAGCAGCGGCTCTGCCCCGTCCTCAGTGGTGCTGCATGCCTCTGCTGGGGGGGACACGGGCCAGGTCTCAGAGGGCAGACCTGGGGAGCAGACGGCGCACCCCAGCCAGAAAGGCCGATTTCTAGCCCCACCCAGACGCCAGGCCAGGCCTGTACCTCCCACATAGTGCATACATGTACGCTCAAAAACCAGGCCATGTTTGTACATACGTGGGCACCCACAGAGGCCACCTCCACCTGCCTTCAGACTCCAGGCTGTACCTGTGGTTTGTATACAGACACCTCCCATCATCGCCTGCTGCACACGAACACAGTCACAGTACCCCAAACACACCATCGTACATGTACACTGGCATACCCTGAAACATGCACTCACATCCTCAGCCACATGTGCGTGCACAGCACACCCACAATCAACACCTCTACACATGCTTACACACGAGCGCTTGTACTCAGACACACAGGCACACAGACACACACACATGCAAGCATTCAACCACAGCCACAAGAACAGGTGTGTGCACAGTAGCACACCCTGATGGACACTGTCCACATGAGGGTGTGCAAAGCCGCAAACCCAGCTGCGCGCGCGCGCACACACACACACACACACACACACACACACACACACACATATCCTACCCCCACAAGCCTCTGGGCCTCAAGCCTGTATGTGGTTCATTTAAGAAACCCCCTTCCACTCCCCATCCACACAAGGAACCCTTCTGCAGGGTCTCAGACCCCCTCCTTCTCATTCTCTATCCAGGAAGGAGGCCCGCTGTCAGGGAATGCCTTGCTGTTTTTCTGCATAGGCCACAGGAACCAGCCTGGGTCCGAAGCCAGCAGCTGGGTGACCATGGGCAGCCTGGTGAGGAGGGAGGGCTGGCTCTGACTTGGGGACCTGGCGCCCATGGCAGGTACCTTGTAGCACTTCCTCAGGACCATCCAGCAGCCAGCCGTTGCCACCAAGCCATCGGGGTTTGGGCTGCACCAGCCAGTCTAGAACTGACAGAGAATTGGGTGAGAGGGAGCTTTCCTGGGGTAGTGCCAGCCTGCCCAGCCGGGGGGAGGGGGCAGAGGCGTGTCAGCCCATAGTGAGGATGGCCCCAGCACACTGCCTCATGGGATACGCCACAGGCCAGCTACAACCAGGCCACCTTCACCCTCCCGTCCCCTAATCCCACAGGCCAAGTGCTAAGGCAGACTCTACCAACTGAGCCATGCCCCACGATTGAGATATAGATGTACATGTATTTTGAACTCTTATTTTCCGGGTGTGCGGGTACATGCGGAAGGTCAGGTGACAACTTGGGTTGGTGTGTTCTCTCCTTTGACCACAGGGGTCATCAGGTTAGTAGCAGGTGCCCTTACCCTCTTATCCCTTTCTCTCTCATGGGCTCAGCCATCCTATATTGGACACACACACCCCTTAAAGGGTGGGGTTACAGGGAAGCAACATTGTGTCTGGGTGTGTTTATTCCATGCAGGGGAGGCAGGTGCACCCAGCGGGAGCTGGGAGGTGCTGGCTGAAGGCTGCAGGTGGGCAGCGGCTAGCTCAGTACGAACCCAGCTCAGCTCGTTCTCATCCCCAGGCTGGCATTGTGTTCACCTGACCCCCAACCCCCGACCCCAGCTCAGCTTACCTGGTGGAGGTGGCACAGCCTCCAGGCAGGCATAGGCACAGCCATTGTAGCAGCAGCGCCTGTGTCGTGGGCACTCGGAGTCAGCCTGGCAGCGAGTGGCCTGGCAGGCCCCTGGGGGCAGTGTCCGTGGGGGCGGTGGGCAGCGGTCTGCGCGGGGCTGCCGGGGTCCTGTGGGTGCAACCTCTTCAGCCTGTGGGGCAGAGTGGAAGGGCATCAGCCTAGCTCTCTGCCTGACCTTCCTCCCTGGGAAAATAGTTATCTGGGCAGAACCTGCCACCGGAGTAAGACAGAAAGTGGAAATGTTCTGGGTTTGACTTGCTGTTTCTCTGTGAGTCCCCAAGAGATGGCTGCAAGAGGGAGAGAGGGAGGGAGGGAAGAAGGGAGGGAGGGAGGGAGAGAAGGAGGGAGGGAGGGAGGATGGGAGGGAAGGAAGAAAAGAGGGAAAGAAGGAAGGAAGGAAGGAAGGAAGGAAGGAAGGAAGGAAGGAACGAAGGAAGGAAGGAAGGAAGGTAAGGGGGGCATTTTGGAGCATGTGCTGGAGCAGCTATCTATATACTAAACATGACCCCCTGTGAGACAGCTCTCATCTGTCTGTCTGCAGGGGTCTGCACATACATGGATAAACCTGTAAACACACATGCAGATCCATGTATGTGTATATTTCTGGATAAACTTCTTTGTTGTTGTTTTTACAGTCCATCCACGTACCTAGACATGGATGACTGAGAATTCACAGACCACACACAGAATATAGCCACACCATCTGAGTAAATCTCACACAGTAACATGGAGGTGGAAAAGCCACCGGGGAACATCTCTGTGCCCTCTTTCCTTACACTAACCCAAAGCCAGGCAGAGCAGATGCCTGGTGTGGGGAGTCAGAGAGGCCACTGAGGCACTGGCTGGCTGGCCAGGGAGGGCGCTCCAGGCAGCCCACCCTGGGTCCCTCTGACAAGACTCCATCCATGCTGGTCACAGTGTCATGATGGAACTTGAAATGGAATGTGAGGAGAACAGACCATTAGACATTCACACACACACACACACACACACACACACACACACACACACACTCAAACACAGGTGGCACACACACGCGCACATAGATGGAAGAAGTTGATACGGAATAGGTTTGTGGGGGAAGCACTGTCTGCCTCCAGGCCTGAGCTGTAATTTTCATCCAATGCTTTACCTGGTCACTTCTCCCCAGCTCTCAACCAGAGTCAGTGCCTGCAGATAAGATGCCAAACGCATTTCCCCCCACGGGCTCATGTGTAGAACACTTGCTGCCCAGAAGGTGGCGCTGTTCAGGGAGAGTGCTAGAAACTCTCCGAGGGAGGGTGCAGTTGGAGGGATTAAGTCATGGACCTATGCCTTTGAAAGGAGATCCTTAGTCCCTTCCTGTCCCCAACTTCCTGAGTGCCATGAGTAAGCAACCTTCTCCACCTCACATTCCCAGGGCCGGGATGCTCTGCCTTGGCAGGACCCACAGCCAGGGAGCAGCTGACTATGGACTGAACTATAATTGTTTCCTTCAAATACTGTCATAGCGGTGAAACACCTGACTGACAGGGCTGGTGCGCTGGCTACATTTATATCAACTTGACACAAAATACAGTCATCTGAGAGGAGGAAACCTAGAATGAGAAAATGCCTCCATAAGATCTGGCTGTGGACCAGCCTATAGGACATTTTCTTCATGAGTGGTTGATGTAAGAAGGCCCAGCCCATTGTGGGTGGGTCCATCCCTGGGCTGGTGCTCCTGGGTTCTGTAAGAAAGCAGGTTGAACAAGCCATGGGGAGCAAGCCAGTAAGCAGCACTCCTCCATGGCCTCTGCATCAGCTCCTGCCTCCAGGTTCCTGCCCTCACTGCTTTGGATGATGAGCTGTTACCTGGAACCGTGAGCAAAACAAACTTTTCTCTCCAGGTTGCTTTGGTCATGGTGTTTCATCGCAGCAATGGTAACCCAGCTGAGACAGCTGGTGAGATGGCTCAGAGGGAAAAGGCCATTGCTGCCAAGGCTGGTGACTAGTTTGATCCCTGGGACCTATACGGTGGAAGGAGAGAGCCAATCCTGACAAGTTTTCTTTTCACCTCCACATTCATGTGCTCCCTCCCCCCCAAAAAAATGTTAAAAAAACAAAAAGCCTGACTCTACACCTGCAAGAAGTGACATGGGACTGGAGAGGTGGCAGGGTCAGGAGCGCCTGCTCTTGCAGGAGACCTGTATTTGATTCCCAGCATTCTCACGGCATCTCACAGCCAGAAAGGAAGCACTTGGGAGGTGGAGAAAGGAGGATCAGAAGCTCAAGGTTACTCTTAGCTACATAGCAAGTTCAAGGCCAACTGGGGATATATGAGACCCCGTATATAAAAAAGAGTTGGAAAAAATTCATAATTCAATTACCAAATGTAAATTACTGTTGTTATTTTGACACCTGTTCTTCCTACCTTCCCCCCCCATGCATACACATGCATACATTAAACATACACTGACAAATAATGTGTGTACACCAATAGCCAAGATCTGATTACATAGGTCACTTCATTATATATACACACATATGTGTTTGTGTGTGTGTGTGTGTGTGTGTGTGTGTGTGTGTGTGTGTGTGTATTTGGTTTTTCAAGTCTGGGTTTCTCTGTGTAGCCCTGGCCCTCCTGAAACTCACTCTGTAGACCAAGCTGGCCTCAAACTCAGAGCTTCTGATCCTCCTTTCTCCACCTCCCAAGTGCTTCCTTTCTGGTTGAAAATGACTGCTGGGGTTCACGGAGGCTTGTGATGGACCAGAGCAAGCTGTTCAAAGCAGTTCTGGCTAAGGTAGTGCTTGCTGGAGCTGGAACTGTGTGTCTGCAGCAAGCAGCCGTGGCTGCCGGGCATTGCCTCATTCCAGTAGCAAGCAGCCTCATTCCAGCAGCAAGAGGCCGTGGTTGCCATACATTTTCTTCATGGTCTCTGTGGAGTGTTCGAAGCAGCTGGGCTGCATAAGAGGAGTCTAGCACAGAGAAGGGTCTAACAAAAATCAGGGGGCCAAAGACTAAACTTCTTAAAGGAAACACAAACAAGAATTAAAGGGTTGTTTGCATCAAGTCTGTCATAATTTTAACAGTGTTTCCCCGTGTTTAGCCGTGTCCTGCTTCACCCGTTTGCATCCGCAGCCCATCGAGCTGTCTCCTCCAGTGTGCTTGAAAGAGGAACCAGCTCCCCCATAGTCATGGTTGCTTCAAATCCATGGCCTGGGAGTCGGCACCTAGCTCTGCCACCCATCCGCTGTGTGACCTTTCTCCACGTGGGGACAACATAGCACCTCTCTGAGTTTTGTGCGGATTAGACACGCTGAGACATGTACAGTGCCTGGCCTTTGTGCCTGGGTGGAAGCTAGCTCGGTTCAGCGGTAGCCATCCACGTAGGCAGGTGTTTCGCTTGGGAGACTGCTCCATGTCTGTCTTCTGGCTGGATCGCCTTTCAGCCCTCAGCATATACATCCTCCTGAAGGTGGCCTTCGCTCACTAACAATCCTTACACACCCGTTTCTGAACCGCCATGCACTACTGCTTGTGTCCTGCAGAGGGTGTCTGGTCACAGGGAATAAGTCCAGCTCAGGCTGTCCCGGAGTTGGCATCAGAGCAGGTAGTCCAAGAGCTGGGGCGCAGGTAGAACCGAAAGCAAGCAGGGCGAGGGCAGCGGAGTGGAGTACCCTGCCCTACCGCCTGCTTCACCCAGAAAATCTGTCTCTTCTGGCTTGTACAGATTGCTCATTCGATTTGGGAAAAGTTGGGGGCTCTGTTAGTAAACAGTTTACCTTGCAAGCACGATTACCTGAGTTCCATTCCCAGCACCCTTGTTAAAACAACAAAAAAATCCAGGCCCACTGAGAAATGCTTGTGTTGCCAGTACAGGGGAGGCAGAGACAGGCCAGCCTAGCTTCGTGAGTTCCCTGTCTCAAAAGCCAAGGTGAGCAGGGCCAGAGGAGCACCTGAGCTAGCCCTCTGGCGTCCACACATGGGCACACACTTGCAATCACTTAACATGCATTTACGAATATCTACACCCCAATGCACCCCCACATCTACCCACACACTCAGACACACGGCTCTCCCCCATCTATACAAGTCTACCCATAAATACGCATATGTACCCGCCGAAACACATACAAAAATAAAGAAATGAAGCAAAGGAACGAATAAGAGAAAGACATGGCTAAGCAACTCTGGGTGGATATGGGGGGAAAGGCCTGAGGTTAGAGGTCCCCCAGAGACCCAAGGGAGAGTTGTGTGGGGCTTCTGACCCCCTCAGTCTTCAGTCTTTATCATCCCGCTCCTGTCTCCCACATTCACACACTGTCCCCAGTTGCTTGGAAACTGCTGGCAGGGGCCATACCCCCCGACCCTCTCACTCCACCTCCATCATCTGGAGGATTAAGTGAACTGCTTTCCTTCAGCCTCACCAGCCCTAATCCTGATCCGCCATGACAGCCATGCTGGCCCCCTTCAGAGGGTGATTGAGAGCCACTGGGTACAATCAGGTTTTCCTCACAGGAGGCCCCATGTGCAGACACTGTGGTTCCCCGGGGGTCAGCAGGAGTCTCTTCTCTGATCTCCTTGGCCTCCTGTCCCATTAGCTGGTCAAGGACAGCCCGAGGGAGGGGTCTGCGGAGGGATCAGCTTTATCTGGGCCGCTGTTGTCCCACGGGAACAGCAGTGAGAAGGACAAGGCTGATTCTCACGATGGAAATAAGTACCTCAGCCTCCTTCCTGGCAACAGATGGGCTCTGGTGTTTGAGAACGGAGGGCCCCTGATTAAAGGGTCGTGAAGAACATTCTGGGTCCTGCAGGGTGATGCTTAGAAAAGCTCTCAACAAAGGGTGCTTGCCGAGATCTGAGACACTCAAAGAAACAGGCTGTACTCTGTAGCCCCTCCCAGTGCAGGTTAAAGGCCTGACAGCCCCAAGGGTCAAGCCAGGACTGGCTCTCCCAGCCCCACCCCTCCTCCTCCTCCTCCTCCTCCTCTTCCCTCTTGTCTTCCTTGTGCCCCCTCCCCAGATACCCTGCTGTCTCCTGCCAGCCAGCCAGCCAGCCACCACTTACCTGGCTGGTCACTTGTGTATTCTGCTCACACGCAATTCCTTATTCAGCCTTTTGTCACTCTTGGATATACCAGTGTGCATGTGTATACACGTGTGTGTGTGTGTGTGTGTGTGTGTGTGTGTGTGTGTGTGCCTGTACCTGCCTGTATGTCTGCATATCTGTTTCTGTGTGTTCCTATCTTACTAGCACCCCACATTCTAAAGGCAAGACAGGGCTAGCCTGGGTATCATATTCCAGATATAATATCATATTCCATGATGCCATGGTCTATGACTTGCATCAGGCCTCCTCTTCACACAGGCTGTCCACTCTGCCTGCTGCTTTGTTCATCCTTTGACCTTGAGCCCAAGAGCTGGATTTACCTTCCCACAGACCCAAGAGGAAGAGGACAGGCCAAGGCAGAGTTGAGG